>NC_143417.1:4873750-5185625 GCF_059467195.1 Physcomitrium patens | reverse complement strand
TTTGATTTTCTTTTAGAAGTTGGACATGTTTGTACTTTCTCAAGCCTAAGTCGGCAGAACTTGATTTCTCACCGCATTTTATTTCTTTCTAAAGTAGCCTTACACCTCTACATTGAGGAACATTCATCCTTTTGATCGCAAATTTTACTAGTGCTTAACGGTTTCATCTTGCACAAGACGTATCAACAAATTGTTGCATTAAGGCATGTTCATTCTGCACATTTAGGCATATAGGTTTGGGCATGTCAGTCATGGTTTTCATTTGCACACCTAGGCATTACTCAGAGTCAGTTACGCGCAGGTGTTTTTGATCATTAAAAGAAGCTTGAAACGTTGCAGTGCCCTCACCCGCAACCAAACACTTTTCAATTTGTACAAGGTGCTCTTCTTAATTCGTCTTGGTATCCGCCATGTTTATGGTTTTTAGAGGAGTATTTAGTGTAATTAGATCATGTTTAGATTTTGGAATCATGCGGGAATGTCACTTTTCAAGTAGAGCTTGATTAAAATGTGACTTATTATGTAGTTTCTGAAAAAAATCATCTGGATCATCTTTATGTCCTGTTCTTTTGTTTGATGTGTAGTGTTCAATCGTTTCAATGCGCTTCTGTGTAGAGCTCTCAAAATACCATTAAATATTCACATTCCATGTGACAACATTACTAAAATGACCTTTGTTTCTGAAATAGGTCTTCCAGCGAGTGCTTCGAGCTTATGCTGGGAAGCTAGTTGCAAGGCTGCCCAGAGGTCAGCCTGGACTTGTATCTAGCACGGAGGGGCAAGTGAAGGTAATATTGATGTACATTTCAAAATTAATCAAGCTTTAAGATGTAGTTGCTTGCACGAATATTATTTGATACGCTAAAATGGCTACGATGCTCTAATGTTGCGTTCGTCTGTGTATCCAGGTTTCAGACAAAGATGAGAGAGTCATCTGCTATATTGTCAATACGGCAGAGTACTGTCACGAGACGGTATGATTTGGTTCCTCGTATGCTGCTTACTTTGCAGTTTTTTTTTTTTTTTTTTTTTTTTTTTTTTTCTCAGTTTAATTGAGTAATCTGCTGATGTTAATGGGATCTTGATTTTAGATCTGCATTTGTGGACTGTAAAAGGAGCGTGCACTAATCAGCAAATATGGGTTTTGTAATGTCTGATGCCTGGACTTGGAGAATTAAGTTGCTAGACTTTCAGCGATCTTCCTGACGGGAGGCAATATACTTAACAAAGATCTTTCCAGGCTTTTTAAGGTGTAGAATCTCCAATGTCGAACGCACGCTTGAATCATGCATAAGTTATCTGGTGTTATCTCCTCGCAGGCTGCAAATATGGGCGAGAACGTTGCAAAGCTTATTGATTCCCACTTTTCAGAAAGCATAGACATGTCTGAAGAACAGGTATGACCGCCCTATTTGAACCTATTAAATGTAGGTGATTCGCATCTGTGGACAACTTTTTTCTTACTTAAGGCACTTTTCGTAGGATGAGTTTTCTGGAGTAATCACGAAGGCTTTGTCAATATTAGTACTTGGTTTGGAGACACGGCTTGAGAATGAGTTGGCTAATATGGCTCGTCTTCCATGGGCCACTCTTGAGAGTGTGGGCGACCAATCTGAGTACGTATTTCAATCTTATATTTGTAGACAGATATAAGTGGAGAGAGAGAGAGAGAGAGGGGGGGGGAGATTTCATTTTGAAGTGCTTATTTGAGTTCCAGCATCAGTCTTTTACCTCTACGCAGTGTGGGTAAGCTTGAGTTTTGTGGGGACTTTATTTAGCTGCAATGGTGTGTTTCATCCCAAGACCTTACATTTTTTTATAATTGTCGATGATTTGCAGCTACGTTAATGGCATCAGCGTCATACTTTCTAGTAGTGTCCCAGTGATTGCAGGACTCCTATCGCCTCTCTACTTTCAATATTTTATGGATAAGGTATGCTATTCTCAAATGATGGCAGTATTTGTCCTTGTAGAGTGCACATGCACATCATACGTTCATGCATCTCCACTTATTGTATCGTTCCATGTGCAGTTAGCAGCGTCATTTGCTCCAAAATTCCACAACAATATATTCAAATGCAAACGCATCTCTGAAACTGGAGCACAACAGGTGAATCTAGTCCCCACTATTTGAACACCTTTCTCTTACGGTAATATTGACGAGTCTCTTTTCGATGACTGGACACGCTGTCTGCAAATCTAAAACCTTCAAGAGCTGATATGGGCTTGATTGTTCTGATTTGGTAAATGTTCATTATCATTTGACTTGATTAAAACTTAGTGCCTATGTATTTTGAGCCAAAGATGAATTCCTTAGGTGTGGCTACTATTAAGAGCGGATTAAAAAAAATTATAACATAATGGCAACTGGTTATGACTGGAGGCGGATATCTTCTTGGTTAATTCTTATGAAATCAAAAATCGCGCTTTTCGCCCTTACAGATTTCATCATGAAGGTTTTGTTTGTTTATTATTGTTGAGTTATTATCTTGTTTGCTCTTGGATTTGGTTCACCTATAACTAATCCAAGTTGTAGAGTGGAGTGTATGGTGACTTTCATCATTGAATAATATGGTCTTGTTTCTGTTGATATGCAGATGCTATTGGATACACATGCAGTCAAAACTTTGCTTCTGGAGGTTCCTTCACTTGGAGGCCAGGTGAGCCCTGATCTCAACATGTGTGTCTTGAATAGTGGAATAATAAAGATCCTTTTCTTACACTTTAGAGCCATCTATTTTCTTTAGAGGTTGGATTTAATGCGTCTTATCTTGCAAGAAAGTTATGTAAATGAAGTTTGTTCTAAACTGACCAGGCCAGTACCCCAGCAAGCTATACCAAGTACGTGGCGCGTGAAATGAGCAAAGCAGAGCATCTGTTGAAGGTTTGGATAGCTCTCACATTATTGTGGAAGCATTTATAAATGCACATTCCTTCACCATGTTCAGTTATGGTATATTTTGTGAAGAACATTTGAGCCTATGTCTTATTTTCTGGGAAATTGTAGCAAGCTGTAAATCTCGCTAATTACTTAGCAATGAGTTGTAGGTTATATTATCTCCAATGGAGGCCATTGCGGATACTTATCGTGCCTTGCTACCGGAAGGTTCTGGTGCTGACTTTCTTCGAATTCTTGACCTTAAGGTTAGATATCATACTTTTGCTTACCAATCTTAATCGATGTCTTAGTTTTATTTTTTTGACCTTGTCTTTGTTATTTGTTCAAAAATAACGTGTCATTGGTTTCCTCATTTCAGGGTGTAAAACGCACGGATTCGCAGCCATTGATTGACCGATTTACAAACCGTAACATTGAAGCATTACCAACTTCACATGTAAGTGGGTCTCAGCAATCCAATCAAGCGAATACAGCACCGTCCACTCCCACGTTTGCAAACTCTGGACAACAAAGCAAGGAAGCCATGATGTCTCGCGTAGGGGCTCTGGGAAGGGGTGCAATTTCTCAGTCCGCAGCAGCAGCTGCTGCTGCATCTAGTACAGGTTTGAAACGCCTGTTTGCTGTCGTTGAGCAAGCCAAAGAAGGAGCTGCTAAAAAAGAGGGTAAGATGGTGTTACTGGAAACATCTCCTCTATTAACTTATGATATCTTGATAGCCATCGTAGTATCAGCTCACACTTGATTTATTCTAGGGCAATTCTTGGCTTTGCAAGGTTTGGTTGTGCCATGTATTTCCGCAGCATACATTTCCTAATCGCCTCTGATTTTGAGTGCGCTTGGCATGGTGCAGGATCCCATATACAGGAGTGGTTCTCTAACATAGGAAGACGATAGAAGCTACACATTGATGATAAGAATGAGACTGAACCCCATGCGTGTCTTCGTAGCCGATCGCCACTATACACAATTGTTGCTTCCCACTTTGCCATTAGATCTGTCCCTTAGAAAATTGGTCTCTGCTGTCACTGGATCGTGTATTAGTTGCTGGTGACACCTATTCCCAGTGTTGAGCAGAGTATAGGACTAATCACACATCTTCAGTACAATTTGAGAAGACACTCTGCACGTTTGGTCCCTCCAATTCAGTACCATCAGGGTTTTGATGGACGTAAAGGATTTGCCAGGACGTCTTCTGTCAATCCGCTGGACTTGGAAACGATGCTGAATGAACACCGTGAAATCGTGAATGGCGTGCCTTACGAGCGCAAGCCGTTTTCAGGAATCTTTCATTACGATCGACATGATACGTGTCAGGTTGTGAAACAACTACCCAACATCTTGAGCGTTAAGGTCAATATCAATAAGATTTTGATTAAACCATGCAGTTTGTTTTGGATGATAACTTTGTTGTCTTGTCGGACAAAAGTTGTGTGCCATCACCCAAATAGCTACTCGACTGAGGTCTATTACCCTGCTTCGTTTACAAATTGTGATTCATGAATCTTTTACGATTTGAAAAGACACTAAGCACATGCTGCTGAGTCTTCCCAAACTCACCAGAGTTTGTTTCCTATCCCTTTTGACACAGTTGTGGTATACCCATTGCATTGATTAGGGGTTTTGTTATCAGAGAGTTGTCTAATTTCGTAACACATTATCAAAATGTAGAAATTAGAGTACTACAAATCTTTTTTGATATTTAATACTGAATTAATCTACTAGCATTACTTCGTGAATGGTCAATCTGATACACTGTCATTCAAGCCTTTTGTTTATTTAACTCTGAACATTCCTCAACCCATCCATGATCTAAAAGTAGAGATGTTTCAGAATTATGTCGTTTGTTCAATTTATCTCTAATAAACTTCCTCATTAATCTTTTGTAAGTTAGTCCGAATTATTTTTCAAATGTGTTGGTCAAATTATACTTCATTCTTTGATGCTTGAGCAATGTGTTTTATATACATTATCCATATGCATGTTCTTTTAAGCGATGATCAAATGATTTTGAGTCTTTTAGAACAATTAGAATGTCTTTAATAAATTAAAAGCTTGTTAAGGCTTCCAAAATCTTAGACTTGAGATTGGTTTGTAGATCAAAAATAAATATGATAATCAACAAGGCATCAAGTATTCTATAAATCATTTAAAGAAATTTTCTAAGCTAAAATATTTGGTTTTAGATCAAATTACCACCTTCAAATTTTAATTAAATGGCATATATGACATATTTGTTATTTTATAGTTTTGTACTACTTCAAGAAGCCTTAATAGCAATTTAGGCTTTTAGATTGACTACCTATTTTATAAATTTTTCTTTTAGTTGTTCTAGATGATTTAACTCATATTTTTTATTCTAATTTTGTATTTTGATTTTTAAAGTAAGACATATTTTGGGATAATGTCATCCAAAGACTTATTTCATCTCGTATAATCTTTAAGTTTTAGAGGTTGTAAGCTTTTTATAATAAATATTATCAACCTCTCAAATAAGATCTAATCAAATATTGCCAAAAGCTTTTTTTTTCATATACAATAGAAAATTCTTATGTTTCTTAATTATATCTTATAATAAGTAATCTATGCTCTACAACAAAAATTTATTCCAAATCTTTTGAAATATAATTAATGTGGTTTTTTAAGGTACATAGTTAGTTTGGTCATTGCACTTTTAATTTTAAAATAGTTTTTTGAATCTCTATTTTAATAAATAATTTTAAAGCAAAGCATAGACACAATCTGACAATAATTTTTTACTCACCTTTGGCAAAATTAATATTAGTTTGTACATTAGAAACAACTACAAGTTAGATTTACTTAGATATGAGGTTTTAATAATTCATTTTGCAGATTGAAACACTTCTACTACTTTGAGATCCATGAAACAAGATTTTTATTCATCAAAAGATTTACAACATTTATACTATGTGTTTTTAGATTTGATCAAAGATTTGATGTTGTTCCACAGAAAACCTCATATTAAGGCTTTAATTTTTCTTATTTCTTTTTAAAATCTAACTCAAATAGATAAGAATAGTAATAATAATAATAATAATAATAAGTTTTTTATTAAAATTATCTTTCTTACTATATTTATTTTGACTATTATTAGTTATTTTTCTATTTTTCTATCAATACAAATTTAGTCAATATCTTTTGTTAAAAAAATCAAAATAGAATAGAGTACCAAATAATTTTAATAATTTATTTCCAATAGTCCATGACCATCTAAATTCTTCTATCTATTGACATCAAGGAAAGAATTTATTTTGACAATATACCAAGGATTATGACCAATTTCTATCTAATCTTATTTTTTGGCAAAATATTCACAAAATTTCTACTATCTTAAATATAAAGCTACTTCTAATTTTATATTTATTTATTTATTCTTATATATTTTTTCTTTGCAATAAAATTTATAAAAATTGATTCATTTACAAATTTTAATTTAAAAACATCTATATATTATAAAAAATAACCAAAATATAAGATACTTTGGTTTTTACTCATAAATCTATTAGGTACTAAAAATTAAATTTAAAATGATATTTTCTTTAAGATGCTTATTAAATTTGAATATAAAAAATTATTAGAAGATAATCCAATGGTATTATATCAAAATAAATCCTTTGTCAAAATATTTCAATTTGAAGTAGAAACAAACTTCTTATATAAAATTTATTAGATCTTATCAAAATTCTTATGGATTTTTCTTAAAAGTGATAAACTTGTCTATTTTTTTTTTTAAGTTGATCAAGTAATATCATTAAGGCCATTCTTTCTTGCTAAAATCAAATAAGCTTTTTATCTAAGCTACTAAAAAAATACCATTCAAATCAAATTATATATGTAGTCGTTAAGGACACAAACTAGAAGAAGATACATAAACTCGTGGAATGTGTGTCAAAAGAAAAGTGACAAAATAGAAGAAAGTATGTTTTATTCAAGGAAGAATTGGAATGGCTATTGCCAAAGACTAGAAAATATAAGACTCTTGAAATTAGACTAAAAGCAAGAAAGGAGTTGACAAGAGTGAGAAAGACCTCACTCTTGCCTCTATATATACTACTTAACAAAGGAATACATGGCAACATGCTATAAGACCTCTAATATGCATCCAACTTGTAAGATACATGTTTAATTTGTAAAACAAGTTTCTTAGGTGTGTGCCATATGTCCAACTTCTACTACAAGTGGTCAACATGTCAACATGTCGCCTCCTTGTTGGCCAAGTTTTCAATCTATCAATCACCTACAGACATGTATAAAAGCAAAGTAGTGTCTATAAAGCTTCTAGGAAGCTTTTCATAAGATAATGTCATATTTATCTATTTTGACTTACTTCTATCTATTCTTATTACTTAGATAATTATTGGAGTAAATACATATGTCCTTGATATTACCTCCCAATCTAAGGACAAGTTCCACAAGAAGAGATGATTACATATTCATGAAGTCCAAGATGTGCGAATTATATTTGTCACATATTGTGAACTTTGTTCCATTCGAAGGAAGTTGATAGGTCCATTCAACCATCGATAATGTCTCATACCATGGTAAGAAGACTACCCTGATATTTGATCATTATTGAGGCCTTCATAACTTTCTTCAAACAAAACATTAATAATACCATTAATAGTAGTTCCTACCTCCAAAAGTATCACTAAACACTAAGAGTTCTTTCTAAGGTCGTGGTACCAAATACATTATATCTTGCCTAGTATTTGAGGAAGAACATATTATTTTTGAGGGTCTTCATCTCGATTTTGTCATCTTGAAGGTTGTAATAGTTGCAATGTCTCATCTGGTAGCTGAGCAAATGATAGCTCTAAAATTGAATCTACTAGTTGTTGGTTCTTCATCTCTTAAGTACTAAAAAATCCAAAAAAACAATCAAACAAGATAGAATGAAATCTCTATTGGACTTACTTTGCTTCATAGCAAAGAATTTCTTGATTCTTCATCTTAATTTTGATGGATGTTGTTGATGAAATGCTTAAACTTACGCAAATGCATTTACTAGATTCTTAGATGGCTCCTATGTGCATTCATTAATGTCATATCCATGCCAATCTATCAGATATTCTAACCTATTTTGGCACTTCCTTGAATCTAAAACTTCATCCACCTCAAATTCGTCATTATTGTCCACTTCTATAGAATCCATGGTAAAATCTATAGAGACACAAAAGCATACTTGTTCTCGTATAGGTAATGGTTGAAGGAGTTCATCAGATCGATGACGAGGAGTTTTTGATCTTGAAAAAATATCACATGTTTGCACAAATTCTTTAATAGCCTTCTACATTTGAGGCCACCAAAAATCTCTAGATATAAGCTCCAAAGTCTTATTATATCCAAAATGTCCTATTACAGGGAAATTGTGATAAGCTTCAAGAGCATGTAATCATGCTTCTCCTTCTAGAACATATAAATGTCCTTCAAAATAGAGTAGGTCCTCCTTAAACTCAAACTTCAAAATATCTTGAGACTTAGAGGAATTATTTTTAATATCATCAACAAGAAGTTTTGAGGACATACTTGCTTGGATTTGCTTGAGAAAAGACAAATCAATAGTTAATATTGATTTCAGTGCTCAAAAATGAAATTATTCTGGCTTCAATAAAATTATCTTTTGTTGTTCAAAAGTTGCTTCTCTTTCTTTTGGTGTAAGATAAGAATGTCTAGAAAAGACATTAGACAACCTTGATTTTTTTTCTAGCTGATAAGTGATATTGAGCTCGAATCTTAACAAAGATATGCTCCAACGAGCCTAGCAACAATTCAAAACACATGCTGACATGAAATATTTGAGATTCTTGTGAACCATATACATGGTGACTAGACTTGAAGTGACTTCTAAATAATGATACTGTTCTTGAAAAGAATCCACAATTGCAAGAAGTTCTTTATCATAGATTTTATAATTAATCTCGGCTGTTGAAAATTTTCTTGAATGAAAAGCTATTGGATGAATTTTGTCATCTGCTTCTATTTGTGATAAGATTACATCCAAGGCAAAGTGAGATGCATCTATCTCCATAAAAAATGCTTTGAAAAAATCAACACAATACAAGATTGGTGCAGAAATAAAAGCTTTCTTCAAAGCTTTAATTGATGCTTCTACTTCTTTATTCTACTCGAATTTATCTTTACAAGTTAAGCTTATAAACAGTGCTGTAACTTGAAAAAATTTCTTGATGAAATTCAATAATAATTGACAAATCCTAAAAAGCATTGTACATCTTTTATTATTTTTGGAATCTTTCAGTCTATGATTGTATGAACTTTTTTACAATTCATCATTAGACCATTATTTGAAATGATGTATCCTAAGAAGTTAATTTAAGTAGTGTGGAATACATGCTTTTCTATCTTGGCATATAATCCCACATCTCTAAGTTTTTGTAACACACAATGAATATAAATTTTATATTTTTCTGCATTCTTAGAATAGATTAAAACATCGTTTAAGTAACAAACAACAAAATCATCTAGAAACTCACAAAAAACATCATTCATAAGATGTTGAAAACTAGTTGGTGCATTTGTGAGTCCAAAAGGCATGACATTATATTCAAAGTATCCATACCTTGTTCGAAATGTAGTCTTCCATTCATCTCTTTTTTTAATGCAAATCAGATTGTATGCTTCTTATAGATCTATTTTTGTATAGATCTTAGCTTGATTTAATTGATCAAGAAGACTAGATATCAAAGGTATAGGATATCTATTTTTGATGGTAATCTTATTCAGTCCTCGGTAATCTACACACATTTGCAATGATCCGACTTTTTTCTTCACAAATAAGATTGGAAATCTTACATAAGATTTTGAATGATATATGCAATTCTTGGCCAAGTTTTCATCAATGTACTTCTTAAATTCAGCCAATTCATTTTGTCATAAACTATAGATTGGACCAAATAGCGGCTGAGTTTTTTCTTTAAGATCAATTGAGTAATCATATGGACGATGCTTTGGGAGAATATATGCATCCTTCTTCTCAAAAACATCTTGAAAAACTTGATATTGACTTAAAATTTTACTTGAAATCTTTCCATCATTTAAAATAGATGTGGCATAAATAACAAAAGATGATCTTTCTTTTGCAACATGGAAAAAAACTTTTGCATCTACAAGTATAAATTTGGCTATACTAGACTCATCACTTTCTATTCGATTAGAAAAACTCTTAATGATGTTTGAAGAAAAGTCAAGTTTATGAAAAATCCAATCTATCACAAGATTATACTTTTCTAGCGACGATAAACCTAATATGACTGAATTAGAGAGAAATATAATTGTATTAAAAATTACATGACTATTATGATTATTTATTATTACATCTATAGGAAGTATTTTTAGCAAGGTTTGTATCTTGCAACAAGACAATCAATCAATGATATTATACACTTCACAATTTTGTCAATCAGTGATAAATATCAAGTGAGATGATGCATCACTCATCAACTAATTTTTCTACACATTATAATATGAAGTAAAGAAATTGATGCTCAATTTATTTGATCTTTAGACATTGAGTCAAGTAATTGACTTTACTGTGAAATGTGATAATTGGCTTTTGAGTTTTGATCTGAGAATTGCACAAAAAAACCTCAATGTTATTACAATATTTTTTAATCTAAACATTTGGAAGTAGAAGACATACAAATTGATGCAATACGTTTTAAACCTCTTACCAAACAAGAAAAGATTTGTCATTGTCAAAAAGGTCTATATTCATATTGTTGAGAAGCTAAGCACACTGGCCAATATTATCTAAAGAGACGACACAACTACAAAATGAAGAGTATTGCTGTCAAAGATAAAAACATGTCAAGAAACAAATTTATCCAGCTACATAGATCAAAACTCTCCTAAAAATGCTTCCAAATTATCCAATATTGGATCACGTTGTTCAAGAAATGATAAAAACCATGATAAAGTAGAACCTGAAAGTAGTATTCCAATAACCTGACTTGTGATCCTTAAGTTAGATAACTTTGAGGTTGTAGTTCAATCACTAGTTGTACCTGATTGATGAATCCTCAAAACTTAGATCTTGTGCCATCAAACTTCTTAGACCATCCAATTTTTGCTTTCCTGAAACTTGAATGATGTTTTGTTGTAGAAATAATAATATGGCTTAATATAGATATTGAAGTAAGTCCAATCATCTCTATATCTTCATTGCTTGATTATCTTGTTATGCTTTGTGGTGGTAGATTGAGTTGATGCATCGCAAGTATTAACTCTCTCATTTACTCTTGCATTTGAGCCATTACACTCTTCATTTCAGCAAACTCTGCCATACTAGCATAATAAAAAAGAAAGGTTTTTATTTTCACAAAGTACAATACTCAAGAATAAAAAATAAAAATAAATAAAAATAAATAAAAATAAAAAAATCTAGAAACAATATTAGTTTAGAAGAGGATAATCCACAACTTCTAATACGCTTATGCCTTATTAAGAAAAAAGAGTAATCCACTCTTAATCAAGAAAGGACAAAGCTTTGATATTATATGTGTACTCTTGTCAATCTATCAAGGACACAAACTAGAAGAAGATACATAAATTCGTAGAATGTGTATCAAAAGGAAAATGACAAAATAGAAGAAAGTATGTATATTCAAGGAAGAATTGGAATGGCTATTGCCAAAGACTAGAAAACATAAGACTCTTGAAACTAGTCTAAAAGCAAGAAAGGAGTTGACAAGAGTTTGGAAGGCCTCACTCTTGCCTCTATATATACTACTTAACAAAGGAATACATGGCGACATGCTATAAGACCTCTAATATGCATCCAACTTGTAAGATACATGTTTAATTTGTAAAACAAGTTTCTTAGGTGTGTGCCATATGTCCAACTTGTGCTACAAGTGGTCAACATGTCAACATGTGGCTTCCTTGTTGGCCAAGTTTTCAATCTATCAATCACCTATAGACATGTACAAAGACAAAGCAGCGTCTATGAAGCTTCTAGGAAGCTTTCTACAAGATAATATCATATTTATCTACTTTGACTTACTTCTACCTATTCTTATTATCTAAATAATTATTAAGATAAATATGTATGTCCGTGAGAGTAGTGGTATTACCTCAAAAGTAGTATCAAATCCTCTTAATACCTTCTTTGTGCTTGTTGTTAACATTTAAATGTATTGACCTTCCTAATATATTTTGTTGTTATGAATAACTATTTTTATTTGTTGATTTGTATTTTAGTTATCAAATTTGTCTTGCTAATACCATTGTGGCTTACAAATAAAGTTGAAAATAACCAATCAATGAAAGAGATTATTATACATGGTTAATAAGCTTCCCACATTGCTACCAAATATCTAATATCATTCATTGTAGAATTTTTTTAATCCATTAGTATGTCACGGCCATAATCATATAAGCTAATAATTACATATAGAAATAGGTAGAAGTAAGTAAAAGTAGATAAAAGTAAGTTAATTGTATAATATTTAATATAGAAGCTTCCTAGAAACTTCCTAGACGCTGCTTTGACTTCATAGGTGTCTTTAATTGACTTTTTGGATTAGAAACGTGGTCAACAAGTTGGCCATGTGCCACACATGTTGTTAGCTTGAAGATCAAGCTAACTATGTGGCCCACACGTAGGAAAACTTGCCTTGTAAGTCAAGGCATGTGTCCTACAAAGTCAACACATATTGGAGGTCCTATAGAACGTCGCCACGTAGCCCCTAGTTAGATAGTATATATAGAGACAAGAGTGAAGGCTTCTTCACTCTTGTCAACTCCTTTCTTGCTTCTAGTCTAGTTTCAAGGGTCTCTAGTTTTCTTGTATTTTGGCAATAGCCATTCCAGTTTCTTTCTTAATATACATATTTCTATTTTGTCCTATTTCTTTTTTGAGAAAAGTCTCACTTACTCTTTAGCTTTCATCGAGTTCTTGTCCTTGACAGATTGACAAGAGTACACTTACAATATCAGAGCTTTGTCTTTTCTTGATTAAGAGTGGATTACCCCTTTTTCTTGATAAGACATAAGCGCATTAGAAGTTGCGGATTACCCTCTTTTAAACTGATATTGTTCTTAGTATTTTTTTTGTTATCAATTCCTCTCTTCTATTTGTTTTGAGCGTTATTAGACATCTTCTCTTTTCTAAGTGCTACTATGGCAGAGCTTGTTGAAATGAAGAGTACAATGGCACAGATGCGAGAACAATTGAGGGAGTTAATGCTTGCGATGCATCAACTCAATTTACCACCACAAGGAGCAACAAGAATGGTAGGAAGTGAAGATATAGAGATGATTGGGGCTGCTTCAACATCTGCACCAAACCATGTCCCTTCTCCCAGAATGGAACACCCTTCGAGTGTTAGAGAACCGAGAGTTGCCTTGCCCGAGAAGTTTGATGGTACCAGATCCAAGTTTCGAGGATTCATCAATCAGGTCCAACTAGTGATTGAACTTCAACCCCAGAGCTATCCAACTCCAGGGTCACAAGTTAGATTCATTGGTACACTTCTTTCAGGTTTAGCATTGTCATGGTTTTCATCTTTTCTTGAACGACGAGATCCAATATTGGATAATCTGGAGGCTTTTTTGGCGGAGTTTCGATCCATGTTTGGAGAACATGATGCAATTCGTGTTGCAACCAACAAGATCCATATTTTGCGACAAGGCAATCGATCAGTAACATTATATGCTTCGCAATTTCGACAACTTGCAACTGATATCAAGTGGGATGATGCCGCACTTGTGAGTCAATTTCTCTACGGATTACAATATGAGATAAAGAAATTGATGCTTAATTTACCTGATCCTCAAACATTGAGTCAAGCAATTGACTTTGCTGTGAAGTGCGACAATCGACTTTTTGAATTTCGATCCGAGAGTCGCACAAGTGGGCCTCAACGTTACTACAATTCAATGGCAACACCGACGTCTCCTCAACACATATCTTCAGAAGTAGAGGATATGCAAATTGATGCGGTACGTTTCAAACCTCTTACTGAGCAAGAAAAGTCTCGTCGTCGACAAGAAGGATTGTGCTTATATTGTGGAGAACCTAAGCACACTGCTCAACATTGTCCAAAGAAGCGACGTAACTACAAAATGAGGAGTGCGGCTGTCAAAGAAGACAGTATGTCGGAAAACGAGTACGTCCAGCTACAATAGGGACCGTGCGGCTGGAATCTTGTACAACTTCTAATGAAGGTCCTATCCTCTCCTCAGAACCATCTCCTTGTTTTATAATAGATGTGCGTTTAGGACCTAATAATTACAAAGCCTCTGCCTTGATAGATTCAGGAGCCTCAGCTTGTTTTTTAGATGAAGAATTTGCTAGATGTCATAGAATATCATTAATACAAAAAACTAAACCTGTACACGTAGAAGTCATAGATGGTCGTCCGTTGTCTTCTGGAGATGTAACTCACGAAACACTTCCTGTAGATGTAGTAATAAATGGTCATAGTAGTTGCGTAATTTTTAATATAATTAGATCTCCCTCTAATCCAATAATTTTAGGCTTATCATGGTTATGAAAGTATAATCCTCGAATAGATTGGATTTCTCGTAAACTTGATTTTCCTCGGAGCATTAGTAACAGTTCTATTAATCAAGTAAAAAACCATGAGTCTAGTATAGTAAAACCCGCACTTATAGGTGCAAAAGCATTTATACACGCAGCAAAAGAAGGATCAACTTTTGCTATTTATGCTGCACCTATTTCTGAAAGCGTAAAGACTTCAAGTGGCATTCCAAGTCAATATCAAGATTATCAAGACGTTTTTGAGAAAAAGAATGCAGATATTCTTCCTGAGCATCGCCCATACGATTGTTCAATCGATCTCAAGGAAGGAACTCAGCCACCATTTGGACCAATTTACAGTTTATCGCAAGATGAGTTGGCTGAACTCAAGACATATATTGACGAGAATTTAGCGAAGAATTTCATACGCCATTCAAAATCTCCAGCAGGAGCTCCAATTTTATTCGTAAAGAAAAAAGATGGATCTTTACGAATGTGTGTTGATTATCGAGGACTCAACAAGATCACAATCAAGAACAGGTATCCATTACCTTTGATATCAGGACTCCTTGACCAGTTAAATCAAGCTAAGATCTATACAAAAATAGATCTAAGAGGAGCATATAATCTAGTACGGATCAAAGAAGGAGATGAATGGAAGACTGCGTTTCGAACCAGGTACGGACACTTTGAATACAATGTCATGCCTTTTGGACTCACGAATGCACCAGCTGCTTTTCAACATCTCATGAATGATGTATTTCGTGAATTCTTAGACAATTTTGTCGTCTGCTACCTAGACGATATCCTGATTTATTCTAAGAATGTTGAAGAACATGAAATACATGTTCGTCAAGTATTACAAAAACTTAGAGATGCAGGATTGTACGCCAAGATAGAAAAGTGTGTATTTCACACTACTCAAGTTGACTTTTTAGGATACATCATTTCAAATGATGGTCTCATGATGGATTCTAAGAAAGTCCAAACAATCATGGATTGGAAGATTCCAAAGACTGTAAGAGATGTCCAATGTTTCTTGGGATTTGCCAATTACTATCGGATCTTCATCAAAGACTTCTCACGAGTTGCAGCTCCACTTACACGCTTGACTAGTAAAGATAAATTCCAATGGAATCAAGAAGCGGAAGCAGCATTTGAAGCCTTGAAGACATCGTTTGTCTCTGCACCAGTCTTATATCGTGTTGACTTTTCCAAGGTATTTTTTATGAAAACAGACGCATCGGATTTTGCCTTGGGTGCAGTTTTATCACAAATGGGAACAGATGACAAACTTCATCCGATAGCTTTTCATTCAAGAAAATTCTCAGCAGCCGAGATCAATTATGAAATCCACAATAAAAAACTTCTTGCAATCGTGGATTCTTTTCAAGAATGGCGTCATTATCTAGAAGGTGCTTCTAGTCCAGTCACTGTGTATACAGATCACAAGAACCTCGAGTATTTCATGTCAGCACGCGTGTTGAACCGTCGTCAAGCTCGTTGGAGTATGTCTTTGTCAAGATTCGACTTCATTATTATTTATCGGCCAGGAAAACAACAAGGTTTGTCCGATGCCCTGTCTAGACGTTCTTATTTTGCACCAAAAGAAGGAGATGCAGCTTTTGAGCAACAAAGAACGGTCCTCTTGAAACCGGAGCAATTTCATCTCCGAGCAGTGAAATCAACACTGACTGTTGATTCAACTTTTCTCAAGCAAATCCAGTCCAGTATGTCCTCAGACCCTCTTGTTCATGATATCGAGAATAATTCTTCCAAGTCTCATGATTCTTCTAAGTTCGAGTTCAAGAATAATCTATTATATTTTGAAGGACGCCTATATGTTCCAGAAGGAAAAGCACGTTTGCGTGTTCTTCAAGCACGTCATGACTTTCCAGCAGCAGGTCACTTTGGATATAATAAGACTCTGGAACTCATATCAAGAGATTTTTGGTGGCCACAAATGTGGAAGTCAGTCAAAGACTTTGTACAATCATGTGATATTTGTTCAAGATCAAAAATTCCTCGACATCGACCCTACGGACTTCTTCAGCCATTACCTATACCAGAACAACCATGGTCTTCTGTTTCTATGGATTTCATCACAGATCTTCCAAACTCAAGATCTTATGATTCTATATTTGTGATAGTAGATCGTTTCACCAAGATGGCACATTTTATGCCATGTACAAAATCTATCACAGGTGAAGAAACAGCTAAGCTTTTCATTGATAATATCTATCGCTATCATGGATTACCTAAAGATATCATATCGGATAGGGGAACTCAATTTGTGTCGAGATTCTGGAGGACTCTTTTCAAGATTTTAAAAGTGGACATAAAGCTATCTTCAGCTTTCCATCCTCAAACTGATGGACAAACAGAGCGCGTAAACCAAGTCTTGGAACAGTATTTAAGGTGTACCATCAACTACCAACAAGATGATTGGACAATCCTTCTGCCATTGGCAGAGTTTGCTTATAATAATACAGTACACTCTTCCACGCAACAAACACCTTTCTTTGCCAATTATGGCTATCATCCACGACTTGATACTTTTGATTTTTCAAAAGTTGATAATCCTGCAGCAGAAGACATGGCAAATCGGTTGTCAGAGTTACATGCAATAATGAAGGCGCAGTTGAAGAAAGCTCAAGAACGACAAAAGATAAATGCAGATGTATATCGTAAAGAGCAACCACAACTCAACGTGGGTGATAAGGTATGGCTACTTCGTCGCAATATCAAGACCACTCGACCTTGTGACAAATTGGACTATCGTAGGCTTGGCCCCTTTTCTGTTTCTGAACAGATCAACCCAGTTGCATATCGGTTACATCTACCAGAGTCAATGAAGATCCATCCTGTATTCCACGTGTCTCTTCTTGAACCATATAAGACAGTGGATATACAAGGAAGAAGACAAATGCCATCGCCTCCTATAGAAGTAGATAATAATGAAGAATTTGAGGTGGAAGAGATATTAGACTCAAGGCGGCGCCGAAATAAGCTGGAATATCTTGTTCATTGGCGCGGATATGATATTAGTGAGCGCACATGGGAGCCATCCAGGAATCTAGGAAATGCATCAGCTAAAGTCAAAGTTTTTCATCAACGACATCCATCAAAACCAAGATGAAAACCTCTCTTATAAAAGAGACAAGATTGAGGCAAGATAACATTCAATTTCCTATCCTTGTTTGTAACTTCTTTACATTTGTGATGCTAATTAGATGGAGAGCCAACAACCAGCGGATTCAACTCAAGAACCTTCGTTTGCTGACCTACCGGACGAGACATTACGATTGTCACAACCTTCAAGACGACGCAATCGAGATGAAGATCTTCAAGAACGACATGTTTTTCCTCGAACAGATGGTGAGATACAACGCGTTTGGTATCACGATTTGGGAAGGGACTCCCGATGTTTGGTGATTTTGCTAGAGGTAGGAACAACTCCTGATGGTGTTCCGAATATTCTATTCGAAGGAAGTTATGAAGGCCTCAATAATGATCAAATAACTGGGTGGTCTTCCCGCCCTGGTATGGGACACTACCGATGGTTGAGAGGCCCTATCAATCATCTTCGAAGAGAACACAGATCAGAGTATGTGGCGAATATAATTCGTCGCATCATAGATTTCCTCAACATATGATGACCGCTCCTCGTGGAACTCGTCTCTAGAAGGGGAGGTAATGTCACGGCCATAATCATATAAGCTAATAATTACATATAGAAATAGGTAGAAGTAAGTAAAAGTAGATAAAAGTAAGTTAATTATATAATATTTAATATAGAAGCTTCCTAGAAACTTCCTAGACGCTGCTTTGACTTCATAGGTGTCTTTAATTGACTTTTTGGATTAGAAACGTGGTCAACAAGTTGGCCATGTGCCACACATGTTGTTAGCTTGAAGATCAAGCTAACTATGTGGCCCACACGTAGGAAAACTTGCCTTGTAAGTCAAGGCATGTGTCCTACAAAGTCAACACATATTGGAGGTCCTATAGAACGTCGCCACGTAGCCCCTAGTTAGATAGTATATATAGAGACAAGAGTGAAGGCTTCTTCACTCTTGTCAACTCCTTTCTTGCTTCTAGTCTAGTTTCAAGGGTCTCTAGTTTTCTTGTATTTTGGCAATAGCCATTCCAGTTTCTTTCTTAATATACATATTTCTATTTTGTCCTATTTCTTTTTTGAGAAAAGTCTCACTTACTCTTTAGCTTTCATCGAGTTCTTGTCCTTGACATAGTAACACTCAAAATTTTAGTTTGAAATTATTACTTAAATTAAACTTATTGACTACACTTGGATTTATTGTAGTCTTTTCTTTTGATTGATAAATAGATTGTATTACTATTTTTTCTTTTTTCTTTTTTTTTTACTAATTTTTAATTAATAAAAATACTAATTTATATCTTTTTTACATAGGTATTGTCAATGTTGATTAATTTTGATATATTTCATTGCAAATAAGTTTTATTCCTATAATCTACAATACTTTCAATTTTTTGTTGTACTAGTAGCATTAAGAGGATAATATTTTACTCTAGTTCATCTTATTTTTACTTTAGAAATCCTTGTTTTTTTTTTGCTATAGCCTAAGATTTGTGTATTTCTATCATATTGCACTATTGAGTTTTCCAATAGTTCATTGTTAATAATTACCATTTCTTATATTCTGTGTATATAAATATTTTTATAATTTATCTTATGCATTACTTATTGGAAAATCATTATTTTATATTATGTGATTGTTAAAGCAATTGTTACTTGCTCTATTTCTATTGTGTATAATTAATAATTCTATTGTCAATAATTAATTTATCTTTCTATATATTGCTTCTTATTCAATACTATCCCTTAATTATTAGCCTTGGAAACATTGTTATTTTGCACAATATTGTCTCTCTTTGAAACAACACTAACATACAAATAATAATAATAACAACAATAAGATTTATTTATTTTTCTCCTATATCATTTTTTCTATTAGTTTAATATATTGTTTTGAGACACTATTATGTGTACACACTTACTTGGAAAAAATTACTAATATAATAGATATATTAAATAATAATTTTATTTGTATTATTTCTTCCAAAAGTTCAATATCGACTATGTTTTTATTTGATCTTTTTTATTCTTGTAATGTTGTACTACTATAAATCCATTGTCATCAATCTAGTCATTTTGTACATTCTTCTCACTACCTACAATTATATCTGCTTCTGTAAAAAACTACATGTTTTGAGTCATAAGTATAATTGTTATTTATTTCTAAATATATGTCTCCCATTTTTTTCGATGTTGGATATTAAGATCTTCTTTTGGAAGATTATTGGCAATCTATAATTTAATGTTCTAATGCTAAGATAAATAAAATAAATCAATAGATTATAATAGTTAAATAATACACCTTTCATCTTCTTCAAAAGTGACTTTTGCACAACTACCTCTATTTTTTATCTAGCTTCAGCATTCAATGCCATATAAAAAATTGTTCTTTAGAATTGTGGTTTTTAGAACTTTCATCGTATACTTGTTCCATGCTAGCTGCAATTTATTATGCTATTCTTTTGAAGCTTTTAATGACTCCTTTCAGTTAATATACATGGATGTTTTGATGTCTTTTGTATCCATTTATGATTTTAGAATCTGTATTTCCTTAAAGTTGAATTTTAGGTTCTAATTTAAAAATTTGCAATAGCCAAATTATATTTTGTACAAAGAACAATGCAAAAAATTCAAATTGTCTTTACTAATTCCAATTTGAAATAGAAATATTTTTTCTATTATTATATTCAATTATAATAAGAATCATGATATGGTTGGTGCTCAACATTTGAAAACTAATATTTGATGAAGCTATTATGCTAACCTAAAAAAATGAAAATTATTATAGCTCCTGATTGTTAGAGAATGATTTTGAATAATATAGATATAACAAAATGATTAGATTTATTTTTAATAACATCAATTCAATGAGAAAATTAAAACATTGATATGATTGAAATAAGAAATTATACTAAAGTAAGATGATTATATATATATATATATATGGATTAATTAAAATCACAAATAAAGAATTAACCACTTGCATACTCTCAATAATATCCTATTTCAAAGCAAAATATACTAATGGATGGACAAACCCAATTTTCAAAAAAGAAACACACACACACACACACAAACACACAACACAGCATTTCATCACCATTAACTCAGTGAAATAATAGCATCTAAACATTGAGATAAGAAAGAAATGATTGATACAGAACATATCATGCTTAATATCATGCATATTAGTAGATACCCTCATGTGAAAACAAACCATACAGAGATGGACAGACACTTCCAAATAATGCTCATTACACTATTCATCAAAGAAATTCAGTTACTTATCATGTAGCATTCACAAACCACGCATATGTCACATGTAGCATTCACAAATGTTAACATATCACGCTTAATATAGCATTCACAAACCACGCAAATGTAGATATATGTAGATGTGTGTTTATTTTTATATTATTTATTTTAAAAAAAATCTGATCATTTGACGATTGCCATAAAGAACTACACTTTCTCATTAACATATAATTATATATATATATATATATATATGTGTGTGTGTGTGTGTGTGTGGGTGTGGGTGCCATTATTTGCTTTTTTATGAAATAAAATGAAGTTCAGCGTCTGCCGAGTACCCACAAGTCTGTTACTTTTGCAAGTCTCCCCACACAAGCAAAACGTGTCAGCCAGCGCGGCCAAAGCTGCCCTGGTCCACCACCCCTGTGCCCGACCCAACCGTGCAACTACCCTAGTTACCGACCCTCGTAGTCTAGTCAGCAACGCCACCTCACTTGCCACCTGGAAGTAGTCCCCCACGTCAGCCGCCCCATCCGAACCCAGTCTCACCTCCAACATTTGAACGCGCGACCGCGACAGCCCACGCGGTGAACTTTCAGCCCCCAATGCCGTTTATAGTCTCCGCGCAGCGTGGACTCGTCCTCTCCGAGCCTGTCGATAATGCGAACATGTGTTAGCTAAATCCAAGTATAATGTACAGGTGAGCGGTTATAGGAGATGCTTTTGATTGGTCTCTCGTGAAGCTTCTGGTTGCCGCGTTGCGGACTAGGCAAGCTGAATGAAGGCTGCCGTAACTTCACGCCGAAATAATAAGAGTCGCACGCCACCAGCAACCGAGGTAGGATTGATTATTGGCGCGTCGTGGTGAATTGCAGACTTTTGATTGCTTTTATACAGGATTGAGATTCGTTGCACTTCATTGTGTGCTCTTTAGCTCTTTATCTCTTTGGCCCGTACTGGTAGTGTGTGCTGCGCGGATCTGTGCTCAATTTGGAAGGGAGACATCGTTACAGGAGATTTTGGCAAGGTTGTGGTAGGTTTGAAACTCTGAATTATGGGTGCGTTTTCGAAGTGGATCCGAATTGCTTCGGCCGCAGGGTCGGTAGCGTTGGTGAGCTTTGAGGCTGCGATGATGGAGTCGCCGAAAGGAGTGAGTGGTGTTGATAGCTCGCGACGGGAGGGGGATGCAGAGCAAGTGAAGCGTGACGTTGAGAAGAACGCTGGGTTGAGGCAGGAGGCGGCTCGGAGGAGTAGCAGCAGGACTCCCAAGATGGCGCCACAGTTTGACGGGCTCAATTTCTACGAGACTTTCATTCGAGCATCTCAGCGGTAGACGGATGTGTCTCCAGTCTGTTTTTTACTTGATGGCGTGGTGTTAGTGTTTCAAATTGATTTTCGGGGCATTTTCTGAACCCCTGCAATAGACCGTAGTTCAGGAACAACGAGGCGACGAGTCTCATATTCATTGGCACCGAGATTTGCCGCTCGCAGGAAACCATAAGTTGTTTCCAATTGTACAGATTAGGAATTTTTGTACTGTAATTGCTCCGATCAATTCATGAAACTTTACTCTATTTCTTGGAGTGATCCCTGTTTCTACTTTGAACTGTTGTTGGCTCTGTCTTCTACCCCCATTTCCTCCTATGATCGTTTACTTAATCGATTGAAGTTTGCTTACTAGCTCCCGATGCAGTTATCTCCATCCCTTAATTTGAACATCAAATTATATCCGGAAATTCTTAAAAAATGAGTAGGTAGATAAGGCCATGTTGATTTGATTAAAACTGAATATGTGCTGCAACATCACGGAGCATTTTCACATTTCGTTGATTGTAATGAAATCAAGTCCTTCTGAAAATACAAACTCTTATTTTACTGAACATTGTGACGAGTCCTGATTTACTACTCTCCCACAGTTCTTCGAAGAAGCTTTTAGCACATTGTGCCGAGTGGGTAGAAATGCCTTACTTCGAATACATCAGAGACTCTCTCACTAATTTGTAAAGCATCAAGGTCAGAGGCGGAGTCTGATCGCGTCGCCGGATTTCCTCAATGGTGACGACTGCTTCACACGACTCCTTACACGGAACATGCAGAATTGCTCGTGTTGTGTACACAATCCGGCAGAGTTCTCATGCTGTTTGAATTGTATGCCATGTGGAGTGTCTAACGTAATCCGCGCAACTTTCAATGCAGAATGATAAGAACGCATCACATCTGGCAGGTCTTATTTTAACCCTGTCCCGACCCGAAGGCCTAAGGCCACAACCCCGTGATCTCCCGGCTTGGTACGCGTGGAGATTGCATGGAACATTCACAACGTGCTGGGAATATGCACAGATTAATCGCTAGACACGCAATCAAATCTCTGACAGTAACTAATAATTTGATGGGTAATACTTCGATATACGTGCTAAACACGCTCAAGATTTCTCCATGCCCTGGAATCCATGTTCTCAGCGTCAACAAATTCAGACAAAGAGGCATCTTCATGTTCTGTTTCCTGTTGTGCACTTCAAGGATAGCAAGGTAATGGGTAGGATCGCAGACATGTAGATGTTCTTTTACTAGGTGGGTTTTTCAAACATGCGTTAAGGATATAAAATCTCTGAACCGCTTTAACTAGGGATGTGAAGAGCAGTTGGGTTAGAGATTCTTGGCATGGTATGTCTAGATAGGTTTTCCAGATTCTTCTGTTCAGATTGATGGTTCGTTGAAATCCATCCAATAGATTCTTCTGTTCAATTCCTTGGATGGATTTCGCCAGAAAATTATATCATTTTATAAAACAAACAAACGTGGGAAGATGAACCCAGTAAAATAGAGATCGAGGTAAAAGTAATGGACCGGACACCGCCTCGTTGCTGCTTGGTTAGCTGCGCTCATTTCGCCGTATCCTGCAGCTCTTCACCCCAACTACATCCGAATCAGACAATCAGTCGACTATTGTCAATTCTCAATCTTTACAACAGTCACCATCGTGACCGCGCATCGAGGGTTTTTTGTTTTTTGGGTTTGAGAAGCAAGCATTGGCAATTATCATGTTGACATCGTCGCAAGCAGTGGTGAGCAGGGCTGGGGCAGTGTCGTCGGGTTTGGTTAGGAACAATTGTTGTGAAGCAGGATGTAGGGTTTCGGCACAGATTCCGGTGTTGGGTAGTGGCGGATTGCGGCAAGTATCGTGGAGATGGCAGGGGCCAGCGAGCTGTGGGTCGTTGCGGGCGATGGTTAGCAAGGGTAGTCAGAGAATTTCTATCTTTGGAGTTCGGTGTAAGGTTATTAGCGTAAACCAGGATAATTTTGACGCAGAGGTGCGGCAATCGAAGGAGCCGGTGCTGGTTGATTTCTGGGCAAATTGGTGTGGACCTTGTAAGCTTGTGGCCAGCAGCATGGACACCATTGACAGGAAGTATGATGGGAAGTTGAAGGTTGTGAAGGTTGAGACGGACCCTAACCCAACGCTTGTTGAGGAGTACAAAGTGTATGGGTTGCCGACGCTTATCATGTTCGCAGATGGCAAACCCATTCCTGGTGGACGCTACGAGGGCGCGATATCGTTGGCGAAAATTGAATCCATGCTCAAGAAGTGCCTCCCTTCTCTTACAGCTGCGTAACTCGTCGCTTACTGGTCGAGGTTTGTTGTTCATTTCATTGCCATTATTAGTCGAAATTTTAGGACCTTATCCTGCTTGAGGTAAACCTGCAATCAATGTAGTTTTTATCATGCGTATGTAACAATTTTCTCTTGATTGAATTGCTCGGTTCTTGTTTTCAAGTCAGATCAGAATTTCAGACTGGAAGTTTGTCTTTTATGGAACTGCATCGTACATTTGTGTGGAATGCATTTCCGTCTGGAAGACGAGAAGTAGTTGACGATTGTGTTCATACCAAGTCCTGAAATCTACTTGGGTTCACCGTTTCGTCTGGCATTCTGGGTTCTGAGCCTCAAACTTCATCGTAGATTCACATTGTTAATGGGTTTAGACTAGGTTATCAGTTGGGCGTTTCCTGAAAAGCTTAAACATGCATTTCGTTCATGTAAATTTCTTCGTTTCTGTTGAAATGGAGAGAATTCGAATTTATTTTGAGAATGTCAGGTAGGGAAGTTTATGAACATACACTTAGAAATAATATTCCGCCTCCAGCATCGCTTGTTTATCGACCAGTATATAACTTATTTAATTGTTTTTTTGATGGAACCGTGGAGCTCCGAATCTCACTCAGTACCTTGACCAAATCAGACATCTGGATATGGCATGTGAACAGTATACAACTGACAGCACAGGACGGCCGGCGTGAGACAAATCTGAACGTGATCTACAGAGCAATGCCAGTCGATTGAAACTTCTTTACCGTGTAGAAACAGTCTCTGCGTGTAGGATTGTAGCAACGCGAATTGAATATATTTGTGTGGATCAAGACACATGTAACATATCTCCTGACTGCGTACAACTAGACATCTAACTCGACAGGAAGAACCGCAGCAACCCTTTTGATGGGTTTCGTCGTACTGCTTACTTCTACATGACATTATTTTTCTGGCGATTATCACCATACCACTTATCTAAGCTTCAATATAGTTGTGTATGATCCTTATCATCAAAAGCGCGCTATCAGTAAGGCCGGCACGGAGACATTCTCCCATGAGCTATACCTCACATCTATCTATATCCGTGTTTCTTAACACTCGTCGAAGTTATTGGGCGCATTAGTCTTGATCGACATACTCTTGGAGTGATCATAATTGCCCAGGTTAAATGCTCCAACTCCAGATTTCACTTCAATTTGCGTTGAGACTCCAAAAATTCTGTCATAGTACTCTACGTGTGTTGAAAATTTTATGAAGTGGTTTTGTTCCATGTGCATTGGTTCTGATACATCGACTTGGAGTTTATCAACAGTAAGATGTTTGAGAGAGTCGTCGCATTGCCCAACAACTTCTCATCATACTGGTGGCCACGAGCTTACAAGGTCTACACCAATTTGCCTAGAAATCGACCTGCACCAGCGCCTTTGTCCGCAAAATCCCTGCTATATCCACGACACTTGCCGCAATCTATCACTACACCCACCCTGGTCACTACTGCTTGCGACTATGTCAACATGATCCTTGCCAATGCTTGCTTCTCAAACCCAAAAAATAAAAACCCTCGATGCGCGGTCACGATGGTGATTGTTGTAAAGATTGCGAAGTGACAGTAGTCGACTGATTGTCTGATTCGGATGTAGTTGGGGTGAAGAGTTGTAGGATACGGCGAACGAGCGCAGCTACACGAGCGCAGCTACACGAGCGCAGCAACGAGGCGGTGTCGGGTGCACTACTTTTATCTCGATTTGAATTTGGCAGTCTTCTCCTTCTCCATCTTCCCTTGTTTGTTTCTTCTCCACATTACTTTTTTCATTTTCTTTCGTTTCCGGCAGGAAAATCTCGTACCAACATATGCAGAAGTTGTTAAGATGCTGTGTTTGACCTTTCCCGGAACCCTAAACATGAGTTTTTGATTGCTCCTGCGCCCACCCTTGTTCCCATGTCCTTCCTTTACACTGCTGTGGTAATCAATCAATTTTGAAGGCTGTCGAAACCCATCCAATATTCTCATGTAAAATTTTACCACCACTTTACTATTCCTTCACAACCCAGCTGTTGCAACTGCGCCTCTGCAAAAACAATAAGTTCCCCATGATGTTGATCCCACACCAAGAGCTGTCTTTTCCTCTCTCTCACTCTCTCTGTCAGCTCGACGCCGCTTCATCATCAGATCCATTTTCACTGTCCCTCATCCCACTCCACCAATGTCAAAAACGGATACCCAAAATAACATTTCATTGAAAAGTGTTTCATCAAACGTATCGAATGTTGCACTGTGTGGTTCACCTCTAACACAGTAAACAACACAGTGAAATATTCGATACACCACATTCAATTCTCTGAGATTACTTGAACGAAGCAAGAAACGAGAGATACTTGTTGTTTGGCCAAAGATTAGGGCTGCCGTATCTAAGTTTTGGAACCAACCACCCCCTTGTCAACGCTGTGGTCAAATCCTAATTTTTACTTTTTTTATATATTTCCTAGTAGTGGGTGAGTTCCATGTGGAGAGGAGCTGGCAGCTGCCACGCTGGACTCGTGGTGTTATCCACTTGGCAAACAATGTGTAGTGCCCCAAATTCCTCTGCTCAGGAATCAACCCTTGTACTTTTTCCTTTTCACTCTATGCCGCTTTCCCTTCCTATAACTTTTCTTTCCATAAACACCTTTTCAATTCCTCATTCATTCTTTTTCCATCCTTCTCTTTTCTGCTTTTTTGCCTCTTTCCATTCTTCTTATCTTTTGCCATCGTCTTTGTGTTTCTTTTTCTTGCCTTCTTCCAATGGTTACCCTACAAATACCCTTCAAGAAAATTAAACCACCCACTACTCCCATGATTGGGCATCATAGCATTGTATGAAGAGCACGACTACACTCATTGCAAAAGCATATTCAAAAGTTTGAATCTTTTTCCCACATAATTCACTCAAAGCCTCCATCATTTGGATTAGGCATCACAGTATTTTCCCCTGCCCACCAGAAAGTTATTTCTAAAACAAGAGTATGTTTATATATATATATATATATATATATATATATGTGTGTGTGTGTGTGTGTGAGTGTGTGTGTGTGTCCTCACATTTATAAGAAAAAAAAAAGCAAAAAAAAATTTAATGGCTCTCATACAAACACACAGGAACACTTGCAAAAATTATGACTATTATGAATTCCAGCAAAGATTCATCAATCAATGATGCATGCAACTGTTGTAACATAAAGAAGAAAACACATTATTTTCAGTTCTTTTGTTCTGAAGTGAGTTTGCAAGAGTTTTTATGAGAAGGTGTTGTCCCCTGCATGGCTGATTTATGATTGAAGCTGTGATGGTTCCCCCCCAAAAAAGCACATTTGTGAATTGAAATGTGTTTTATTTGTTAGAAACTTCCACCATGTTTGACAGTTTTTATGTACTTTTGCACATGTGGATGTTTCTTGGCATAGGGCATTGCATGATCTTGGAGTTATAACTCCTACCGTTGAAAACTTGTACACAAAAAATGACATACAAAATAAATTAAAATAAAAACTACATTTCAAGAGAAAAGTTGTAATCTTGTTTGCTAAAAGTCATTAAATGTTTCAATGAGTATGTACACTTTTGGTTCTTGTATAGTATACAATGATGTTACTAAAGCAATGCTTCTATTTTCAAATGACCATATATCTTAATTGAACAGATATAGGGTTTTTATTATTTTATTATTTTTTTCACAAGACACATGGAATCTTTCATCCATGGATGAACGTTTCTCATTCCAAGCACTGCACAGACCTTTCTTGGTGCATTCTGTATTTTTTGATTCCATGTTCACTTTGTTGCACCCAAAAGATGTCTCTCGAGATAATCTCATTTGCATGTAATGAAGAGCAGCATTTTCTTTTATTTTATTTCCTTTTCGTTTCTTTCTTGTTCTTTCCTTTTTGAAAGAAATGAAAACTTGGGTAGTTTCAGCATGGGATACTATGTGTGATTGAGTGAGTAAGAAAAGGGGCCCAATGAGTGGGGGCTATAGGCCCATTGAGGGGTAGAGTGTGGGATCCATCAAAGGGAATCTCCAATGATCAGAGCCCCTTTGCTTGCCTTTAACTCAGGATGGCACCAGGACAGCACGGCGCTGTGTGATTTGGTGACCTACAAGGCCCAAAGGGAACCGGACCACCCACACAAAATCCACAAAGGAAAACAAATATAATAAAATAACCCACTTTACTTACAACCAAGGAAAACTAAATATGAGAAGTAAGTATATGTTCTCAACGTTACATTGAATTACACGACACCGAGAGAATTCTTTACGTACCCAACACGGTTGTAGAAAACACGAGTCGAATAGGTCGATTTTAGCCATGAGAATTAAATAAAACACTGCTCACACAGACGTTTAATTTTCATAATTTTCAGCATATATTCTTCTTTTTTATTTCAATAGTACTATGAAACGACCATGAATCCCAAATTCAAGGAAATTCAGACACGGAAGTTACCAACAATTTTTAAAAATTTTAATTTATTTTTTTTAAAAAAATCTCCTTTCTGCAATGGCCTGCAGCACGGCAGCTTTTGCCTCATATTTCCAGCCATATTTGGTACTTTCTCTCTTTCGCTTTTCATTTTGATTTTTGTTTTTTTCCCAATACTTTCAGTCTGTGTCTTGGATTAGAATCAGAGGTCCAGCAAGGCATGAGAGGCACTGCTGCAGTGAGATGAGGACACTGGAGCAGGTGGCCAGCCATGGCCTTCAGTTCGTGGCATTTTCTGAGAGGAAATTATAGAAAATGTCTTGACGTGAATATTGCATGAACATATAAAATTTTACATTTCTTTCTATTTAATTATTTTGAAATATCTTTCCTACGGTTCCATTTCTAAAATGCAACTCATCAGCTAATACCTTCAACTCCTATTTAGTATTTTCTGAAGTACAGACTAGCAAGTCGTAGAAAGGAGATTATTTTAAAAGCTAATCAAAATGTCTCCTATACCATTTATATTGTGTGGGTTTTTTTTTTTTTTTTTTTTTTTTTTCATTGTTCATTTTTCCATTACACAAAATCAGCAAATAAAGTAGAAGGATTTATGCGTAAAAGTCATAAAGTTTCTTTGGATCAACAAAGGTTTTATAATATATAAAAAATAAAATAAAAAAATAAAAAAATAAAGAACTTCCTCAATATAGATAACAGCTGACAGTAAAATTAAGCCTTAGCTACTTATTATTTCAATTAAATTAACATTTCATGTTACATCTACTTAAGTCGTAATATAATGCGATTCATTTAAAACCATTTATTTATTTATTTTTTTTCCAATACAAAGATAAATGTTCCTGTTTTTTTTTTTTTTTTTTTTTTTTTTTCCTTTTTTTCCTGAAAGTAAATTACTACTTTCAAATTCATAATCACTTTTTTTTTGTTTTTTTGTTTTTTTGTTTTTTTTTTTTTTTTTTGTTTCCAGATTAAGATCACCATCAACACCGCATTCATTTAAGATTCTTAATGGCTGAAAATGTGAAGTTACTGTGTGCTAATAATACTGCTTAACACACCATTTAGCAACTACAACATGGTTGTCTGTAAGTATCACAGAATATACCACATCATTAACAATTGATTCAAACTATCTTGTCAGAAAAGACAACTCAATGTTATGATTTAAAATTGAGATACATGCAACTATCATTATTATAAAGAAAGGAAATTGTTCTGTTTCATCCACTCATAATAATTATATATCATGCAAGATTATAATATCAGGCAAGATTATAATATCATGCAAGATATGATTCATTTCTCATGACATAATAGTTACATATCCTGAAAGATATGATTCATTTTTTATTCCCTAATATAATCCTATTTTCAGTTCAAGAAACACTATTAGGCATGACCCATTTTCCTAAACACAAAAAACTTATAAGTTTTAGTACCAACTTTATTGAGAATCCCATGATGAACACACACACCCACATTCCTCTGACAGTGACCATGAGAATGGAGTTCTTCACAAGAAAGCAGTGTGACCCACAACCCCAACCAAGCATGTGAAGACAAATGCAAGGTCAAAGAATTAGGGTTTGCCAGTAGTGACACAAAAGCAGTCCAACAAAACCACGGTTTATTAATAGTTAAACACAACAAGCAGTTTGGCGCTGAAACATCCACCTAAGTCCTAATCTTAAATATAATATTGAGCAATGTGGAGGAGGGGGGTTCATTGGTCCTCCTTTGACATTGGAGCCAAGGATGTATCATGTATATATATACACACAAAAGGCCAAATGTGGGTCCAGATTTTGTGGGAAAACACAGAAACAATCATGTGCAGTGCAGGCTTGTAACAATAGCGGAGTGGGGGGACAGGGCACAGATGATGGAGGTGAAGATTCCAGGCAGTGTGTTACGCTGAATCGACACCTCAGCATGCCAACTCAGCCAATTCCAGTTTGGCATGGGTCTGGTTTGTGTGTGTGTTCCAAGTGCACTGAATGCCATCCACAGTGGCCAGCCAGTTCGTGGGTGAGAATGTTTCCCTGGATTCTGTTAGTTATTGGAAAACTGCTGCTGGCGAGGGGCTATTTGTTTGTTTGTTTGTTTGTTTGTTTTTTTTATTTGCACAGTTTGTGGGTGGCGGTTGTGATTGGTGGGTCCTGGTGCCTCACGCCAGCTCAGCATTACGTGGCGTGTTGGATGCGCTGGAAGAGGATCTGGAACCATCCATCTACCAACTCCACTGTGTGCATGAATGGATGAAAAACGATCCTTCTTCCTCTAATTCATTCATTCATTCGAATGCCCCAGCCTCTGTTCCATGATGCTGACGTCAACTCCCTCCCTCGACACTGTTTTCTGTCCTAAGATGATGTCATCTATTCCTAATTCCTTTTGGTGTTATTCCACTAATGATAGTATAATCGGTGGTGAAAGTCATCATTCCTTGTAATCCAAATTATGGTAAAAGCATCGTAAAAGCTTTTTCTTGTTTTCTCCCACTTGTTGGATTCTTAATGAACTTGGCTCCCTCTTAACTTAACTCAGTTCAGTGTGTTTGGTTTTGTTTTCATTTTTATTTGTTGTAGCTTTTGTGCAACATACTTGTGCTTGTGGATGCTTTATCATAGTCTTGTATACATTATTTTTTTTAATTTTTTTTTTTTGTCATGTGTTAGATGTGGAGTGTGAATTAAGGAAAGGCAAAGATGATGGTTTACAGTGAATGGTGGTGTTGAATCCAACTAGTATTCCATTATTAAGGTATTTTTGCCACTACTCTGTTAGTTTCACTAGATAATAATTATTATAATTTTATTCCCATGCAGTGGAGTACACTGCTGCTCATGAGTGAGTGTCTGCTTGTTTGATGTATTAATCACTACCAACTGTATTAGCAGTGATATAGAAACATAATATTAAAAAATTTAAAAATCCAAAAGTGTGGGTATGCAAGCCTTAAAAATCTCTCCATTCAACAGTACTCAAAGGCTAAAATTTAATGGAGGCAACATGATGCACTAATGTGTTGCCTTATTTTGCTTATATGGTAAATGTGCCAGCAGCTTTTTGGTATTTCAAATCACAAATGCATTCAAAAATAAAATAGTTGAAGGTGGTAGAATGAGAAGTCTTGCTATATTCTGCTCAATTTGTATGAAAAATCTATCATATGGGTCAGCAAGTGACACTTGATATTGAAGACTTTGTGACTAAGACAAGTTCAAGTCTTCTGGAATCCACCTGAGTATTGTTTTTCTGAAGATGAGTCTGATGCACCTGGTCAGCTTGTCAATCCAAAGTCTTCCAGTATTTCTAAGCCACCAAAATCATGTCATTTGAGTGCCTTATCCAAATGCATGTCTTTCTCGTCAATATTTTTCATGTGTAACTATTTTTCAACATCCCAAGTATGTTGAATAGGACTCATGCTTTGGCCCCAAAGTGGAAAGTAATATGTTTGGTTACATTGATTGAGCTCATTGTTGTGTACCATGATAGAATAAACCCCCAAATATTAATGAATGGATGTTCTCCCCCACATGAGTAATCTTTGGATTTATTTTCTTGTTATCATTTCTCTCTTCTTCCCTTGTATACAAATTTGAACATAAAAAGCATGAGGTATAGACTATGGTGTTTGTAGTAGAAGGGTTTAGCACAACAAAATGAGACATTGAGTTTAATTAACTATGCAAGGAGATGGCTATGTTTTGTTTTGTTTTGTTTTGTTTTTTTCTTTTTCTTTTTCTTTTTCTAAGTATAGCTATATGCACTTTGTTATTTTGAACAAAGCTAAATTTTATGAATTAAGTTAACATTTACCACAAATGTTCAATCCCAACACACTCTTATTGGTACAAGCTCAAGGGTTGTTTCTCCATGATCATCATTTGGGGTACTAGATTTGAATGCAATGTGTCTTTGATGGGGGATTCTCCTACACACACACACACACACATTCATTTGTAATTATTCATTCTGTGAGGGATGCTTGACCTTGCAATGTAGCTTTCTACTTGGGAGTGATCAAAGTTTGCATCCCTGTGCTAAAAAGAGTGACAATGACAACAACCCTTTGTACTCTCTCTCCTTAGCTTAACTTGTATTTATCATTTGAATACTCAATTGTAAGAAAAAAGATAAGAAAAAGAAAAAAAATAGGAAGAGTATTTTTATGATTCCCACTATCTCTCAGTGAAGCAGTAGTACTCACAACAGAGAGTGTTGTTTTGACTTGGTCACAATTACCTTTTGCTGCTGTGGGCCAGATGTGACCCTGCCCAAGTCTTTGCTTGTGACCTTGAAAGAGACTTTGCAGTTTCCTGACCACATGGACCTACATCACAGCTCAGGTTTCCTGCATTTGACTGTAGTGGTGGCATGAGACCCCAGTTCTGGGTTATGTGGAACATTCATTGGCTCTCTCACTGCTGAAAGTAAAGGAATGATGTACCCCATAATAATAACAACAACAACAATTATACTTGTGGGTTTATGTGATTTCATAACCCATGTCAAAGCTTAACACACTTTCAAAGAGAATTGAAAGCAAAGCAAAAAGTGGGTTGCCTAGAATGACCTCTCAAACCATACAAATGCCATTTGTCCTCATTGCTATTTTCTAGCCTAAGATTACAACGTTTTTGACACTTACCCATTTCTATTTCAGAAATTTATTAGTGTCATTCATAGTTCGTTTCTTCACAAATTGTATGAAATCCAGAAAAGAGAAAAGCTAGATGATTTGTTATTGTCCCACAAATATCATATCCTGAAACAAACCAACACATCATTTGATGCATTTTGAACCCCCAAATCCTGCAAAAAATCTCATTTCAGCACCTCCCACACAGCTTTCAGCCACAGTTTCACTAAACTCAATCTCCAATAGTCAGCAGTAGATAGTGAATCAGTTTCAATTTTACTGAATGCAACTCCGATTTTAACAGAAGCAGGCTATTTACGGAGGGAGAGAATTGCAACAAGCGCAAATGGGAACTCCAGTTTGCCTCCCAAGTGCGTACTTAAAACCAGTTTCGACACCACCCACAGGACTCAATAGGAAATCATGTGACGGTGAAGGGAAGGCAAAGGCTTGAGAGTAAGAAAGAAAGAAACGGTAGTAGAGCACCATCTCATCCTAATCTGGTAAAGCGTCGATTTCAACAATAACAGGGGAAGAGAGTTTTAAACGATTTAGAAAAGGTGTTCCTGAGGAACAACGTGAGCTTTGCGCCTGGTACCACCGGTTCGCCAATGGACGCCTCCCAGCTGGGCGCCGAGGAGGCCATGATTGGGCTGTGGCATTGGGGAGGGGGTTGGGGGTAAATCAGTGCCCGGGGAAGGAATGTTGCAGGCAAAAGGGGACGAGTAATGTATGTGTGTGTTGTTGGATGTTGCTGGCAGCGCGCGTTCTGGTCGGGGAGTTGATCGATCCATCGGTTCTGTTTTGGTTCGGATGTGAGAGAGTGTGTGTGAGAGTTTTGTTGTTCGCTCGTTGTGGTTGTCATTGCGTAGCTATGCAGGCTTTTTAGTGTCGAAGACATATTTTAGAGGACGGTATGATTTGCCAGTTTAGCTGGCTTTGAAAGGGCTTGCGTTGTGTGCCAATGTGCCGCGGAAGAGGAGGAGGAGGTGGACGAAGACGACACGGTTAGAGTTTCTGTGGGCTCTTGGAGTTGTGTGTGTATCGGAGGAGGGTGGGTGCTTAGGGGGGCCGTTTTTCTGTGGTGAAGCGTATAGGTCAGCCTACTATTGAATTTTTATCGCTTTTTTGAGAGATTTCGTGGTGGGAAAGGGCGTTCTACGAGGGCCGTTTTTTGGGTGTGCGTCCCTTTCGAGGCGTGTAGGTGTGTGTGTGTGTGTGTTTGTGTGTCTTGCGGCTGGTCGGGGTGCGTGATGCGTGTGAAGCTGATTTGAAGTTGGGAAATTCGTACTGTTAGGAGGTTAGTTGGTTGGTTAAGTTCTGAGGGAGCTTCGATTGATTGATTGGGTCTCTGCGGTTCCGCACCTCGTTATGGTGCTGTAAGGGTTGGAGATTTTGCCGCTGGCTGTGGTTCGCCGACGACGAAGGGGTGGAGCTTTGCGCTGACACATGTATGAATCTCAGAGTGAATTTATCCGCAGTTTGTCGTTGCAGGACTGGGGCAGGATCTCCTTGCTTGAGGTGGTCTCTTGCAAGTATCAGTCTCCCAACGCCATCCATCTTTCCTGCCTTCCTTCATCCGTCTGCAGGAAGGTGCAGGCATCATCGGTTTGGAAATACCTTTTCTTCATTGCCGGAAACCCCAACAGGAAACAATCTGGGCAGGGATGCTCAGTAAGTGTGACACAATAGGCTGTTACGTTATTTTTTCACTTGGTCTCCCATAACTCTTAACTCGACTAGGTTGCAACACCAACTCCGGCTTCCACTCTTTACATAGAGAAATATTAGATACGCCAATCTCATTGGGAATTTCGAACGACGGGATTTGGTGCTGCTTCATCTAAACGAGACCTCTTACGTCGTTGCATTCTGCGGTTCGGGAGCGTGCAGTTTTCTCCCGTTGATCCCAAATTTGTCGGAAAACTGAAAGCAGGAGCAGAGGAATCGAGGTTTAGATTTTATCGCTGTGCAAGGTGGTGATGGTCTGGAGGTTCAATAACTAGATAAGCGCTGTTGACAGATGGACTACGGCGGGCGGGTACTTCGCATCCTCTGATGCAGAACGGAAAAGATCACATGCATGTATTCGGCCGCCCTGCTGGTATCCAGAACGGGCACAGCCATGTCGCTACGTATGTCTCCTCCTCTCCTCCAATGTCGCCCGGCAGTTCCCCGCGCCTACGCAGCGGGAGATCTCTCGGTCGAAGCAGTCGCGACACGAAGGTTAAGTATGGATCCCCCGGCGTGAAAGCGCGCCAAGGCGCCACATTCCTGCAGAAGCTGACCCTGCTGTTGCTACATTTCTTCTTTAGACGACATCGAGTGCTCCTGCTCATCCCCTTCATCTATGTCTCGGGGATGCTGCTTTACATGGGCGGCGATATTTCTGTAGACTTTCCGCCGTTTCCAGGCAGGCATCGACCTGGATCTGTGTATCGGAGTGACCAAGTGTTTGAGAATCTATGGCCGGAGATGGAGCGGGCTGACTCCTCCTTTTATGGGGTGAGCATCTTTCTCGTAATGTGTAAGGATTCGGATAGTTTTGTATTCCAAAGACGTTTTCGTTCCCTCACATGTCTCTGATTGTCACAATTTACGACTTCTGTAGTTAAGAAATGGAAACAAGTCTCGTTTCAATTGTAAATCGTCCAAGTTCGACAGTGGCAGTTCCGTCCAGCAGTAACTGTTTGAGCTCTGCTGTCTACCTGGATGGCATGGTTTTATGTAATCTCTTGGAGTTGAGGTTTTAGATTCTTGGCTGGAACCTCATTGGATAGATTGTGTATAGGTGGAATTTGGGACTCTAAATGATGCAGTTGGAGGAAGTCATGGACGACAGGTTCTATCGGTTTGGGAATACCCTAAAGACGGTGGAGGCTTTACGCCCTGCCTTAATTCCATAAAAAATGACGCAGGTAATTGCCGAGGTTGGTCCTTCAGGTTGTGCGTCAGCTGCTTTGTTTTGTGTTGGTCATACAATTCTGCATTGCTGTTGTGATTACGCTTTGAATTTTTCATTCCTTCTCCACCTCTAGTTCCGTAGCATCCGCCTCGACTGTCTTTAAATTGTCTGACGTTGATGGATAAATAGATGAAGTAAATCGTGATGCTTGAGTGTTAGTTTCTTGTTTTAAAGTGGGTAATTCTTGTGGGCCTTCTTCGTAATTGTAATCTCAACTAACATGCCTTGAGTTTTGATGCATTTTCTGTAGGTCTTCCAGAATCAAACGGTTATATTCTTGTAGAGGCCAATGGCGGACTTAACCAACAACGCTCCACAGTATGTGTTGTTTAGTATTCCTATTGTTTGTTGTATAGAAACTCATACAGGTGCCACTGTTGTTCAAATGAACGCTGATTCTGTTTGGTAGCAGCTTGTGTCAATTTGGAAATTGAACGTGGAATTATGCGAAGAATCGGATATACGTGTGGATTTGTCTAAACATTGATTCTGCGAATTTATTGCAGATTTGTAATGCTGTTGCAGTTGCAAAGCTACTAAACGCCACTCTCATTATACCCCACTTCCATCTGAACAGTGTGTGGAAAGACCCCAGGTATGTATTGTTTGGTTTTTGGAGGAATCGTTTACAATTTACGTGCAATGTGGAGATTTAAGGTCATGAAAATGCAGACCTGGTTTTTTACTTTAGGGTTTAAGCTACTTGTTGGGTGGAATCCGAGCTTGTACTTGAAGGATTTGTGCTCATGTTGAGTGTATTTTCACGTTTCCTTCAGCCGTTTTGGGGATATTTTTGATGAAGAGTACTTCATCGAATCTCTATCTCAGCAAGTAAGAATAATGCGGGAGCTACCTAAAGAAGTGATGGCACGATATGAGAACGCTAGCATGATATACAAAATATCTAAGGTTAAAGCATGGTCCCTGCCTCGGTTTTACCTGGAGTCTGCTCTCCCTGAGCTTTTAAAACGGGGGTTAGTTGTGCCTTCACCCACTCAGTGTTGCCACTAATATGTTATTGGGATTGAACTATTAAATTTACAGGAGAGTCCCTGCAAGCAGTTTTTCTGTTGAGCAACATTCAGAGATGGATTGATTTCTCCTTTTCCTTGCAAAAAAACGGATACGAATTTAACTTCAATGGTCAGATCCTGTTTAGGTTCTGACACAAGCGCTGGGTCTGTTGGGTTATACAGAGTTATCAGGTTCTCTCCCTTTGCTAACCGGTTGGCGTATGATGGTATTCCGAAGAAAATTCAAAAGTTGAGGTGTTACACCAATTTTGTGGCCCTGCGTTTTTCCCAGCCAATCGCAGAGATGGGTGACACAGTAGTTAAACGAATGAAAGCTAAGAGTGCAAGTACTAATGGCAATTATGTCTCTATTCATCTGCGGTTCGAAGAGGTATATTCTCATTTAATTTCAGGTCTTGCTTTGTTTCCCTGACTGGGCATAAAGTACTGACAAGTAGCTCTGTTATAGCTCCTTTGATATCATCAGAGGGCAACTGTTAATGGGTTTTTATTTGACATGTGCGCCCAACAGGACATGGTTGCTTTCTCTCAATGTGTCTATAAAGGTGATCAAGAAGAAAAAACTCAGCTTGATAATGCTCGGGAAAAGTCATGGAGGGGTAAATTTAACAGAACAGGGCGTGTCAACTTATCCCCAGAGGACATTAGAAGAGATGGAAAGTGTCCAATGACACCTGTTGAGGTATGCAATTGAATTTATATGTTTAGCTTCGGTTCTTTCGGATTTAAAATCAGTTGAGCATATTACTGCAGCTGTCTCATGATGTATCATGGAACAGTTTTGCTGTATAGGTTGGTTTGTGATTGTATTACAACACGCTCATGGTACTCTCAAGTTTCCTGTTAGTGAGAACAAAGTTTCAAGGGCTGTGAAGATTATTTTAAGACACCCCTTGCCTACAGGTAGGAATGATGCTTCGTGGAATGGGCTTCAGAAATTCTACGCCCATATTTCTAGCAGCCGGGAACATCTATAAAGGTGAAGAGAGCATGGAACCCCTCCGGAGAATGTTTCCATTGCTTCAAACTAAAGAGACTTTATTATCAACAGAGGAGCTCAAGCGCTTCAAGGTGAGCCTTCCGTGGCCGTCTTTGCATGTTGCAACTGTAAATGATCTTTTTTCGTTGTAGTTCGATTCTGCATGAACCCCATATTTTAGTTGTCGCTTGTTGTTACTGGGTTTAAACAGGAACTCATTGGAAAGTGGCCATGCATTTGCGCAGGGCTTTTCGTCGCGATTAGCAGCCATTGATTACACTGTCTGCCTATACAGCGAGGTATTTGTGACCACTCAGGGTGGCAATTTTCCCCAAATATTAATGGGCCATCGCCGGTTTCTTAACAAGGGCCACTCTAAGACCATCAACCCTGACAAGCGACGCCTTGTTAGACTCCTGGATGATCCACATATTGCGTAAGTCTGCTTATCCAAGTATCTGAAATATTCATTTTCACGAACTTGTGCTATTTTTTTGAGATTGGTGCTTGTTCAACGAGTGATGAGTGATCTTTCGTGGTGTTCAGGTGGGAGGTTTTCCGGAAGAATCTAGAAGATATGCGGAGGCATAGTGATTTTAAAGGCTTGCAGCCGCGGAAGGCACTTTCTGTGAAGAAGAATGCGTTTTATACTGTTCCTCCTAAAGCCTCTTTGTACACATTTCCTGCTCCGGAATGCATGTGTGCGGAACCTACGAACACTGGGAATTCGGAGATGCCAGAAGAAGTCGGAGCTTCCCAAGCATAAGAGATGGGATCGATCTGTTGGGACCAATCATTTTTTTTTTTTTTTTTTTTTTTTTTGAGTGAGTTAGTTAGGAGTAGAAGGCTACCTTCATAAATTCATGTGTGGGCAAAGAGCCCCTCTTACTGTAATTTACCAACCAGTTTCATGCTATGATTCTTTCTTTGTAAGTACATGACCCAAGAAGTTTACTGGGATAGCTTCTTGGGTTTCTCAAGTTCGAATAAAATTTGAAAACCAAGTATATGTCTCCACTTTCACGCTCAGAACCTCTGACTGGTGTATCTGATACTGCGCATTGATGTCTAATAATGCATTTCAATACTGAGATGCGTTGTTGTTGAAGCTTTTTGTCGTGGTTATTGTAGTAAAACGTCATGGATGTAGTAGTCACATGATATCCGTTATCTTCAACTGAACAAATCGCCCAAGGATGTCACCTCCGTTAACTGAAAGTAAGGGTATTTATAACAATCCCAAGGGATTCCTCAGCCCCTGAATGATCTTGGACACTTATTCAGGCCGAAAACTAGGTAACGTATTTCACTTGTAGATTTTAGAAGCAGCAAATCGTTTGTGCCCAACCTGTGCTGCTACAGAAAAGTGATGACTGAGCAGTCGTGTCTAGGGCCAATTCATAATGAGGTAGAAGGCGTTGACACTATTCTAGGTGGCTTATTGGTAGAGAGTAATTAATTTGGCAGTCGGCGAGGCAGTTGACACACACTCAACACATAGCTAATCACCCACTGGAATTAATTACTTCGTGGATTCAAGCATACTTATACTGGCTATAAGCAACGGGATCATGTGAGTTGGTAATGCATGGAATGCTGGGTCTTAACAAACTGGTGGTTTTGCAGGCTGAGTATATAAGCAGAGTTTGAGGTAGTGGAGCTGTGTTCGCGTGTGAGGGCTAGACGCAAGAAGGCGATTGGTGGTGTACAGAATGGAGTGGGGATCCGTTTTGATATTATTGCTGCTGAGCAGTGTGATCCTCTTCAGTGAAGGGCACTTGAGCTCAGATTATTATAAAAGCACATGCCCTAACGTCGAACGGGTTGTGCGCAGCAGCTTGAGAAGAGCGTTTCTGCTAGATCCAAGTGCTCCAGCTTCTCTGCTTCGCCTCTCCTTCCACGATTGCCAAGTTGAGAAATGTGATGCGTCCATCTTGTTAGACTCCGTCTCCAATGACATCAACGGGGAAAGAGAGTCAGGCGGGAATTTTGGCATTCGACGATTGGATATCATCGACCGAGTGAAGCAAGATCTCGAAAAGGAGTGCCCGGGGGTCGTATCCTGCGCTGATATCGTAGCCATGGCTGGTCGAGACGCTGTCTCTTACACAGGTGGGCCTGAAATTCCCATTCCGTTGGGCCGCAAGGACGCAACAACTGCAAGCAGCGAAAATGCTGACGATCAGCTGCCACCAGCTTCCTCCACCGTCTCCACGATGCTCCAGGTCTTCTCGCGTTATGGCATGACCGCGGCTGAGACCGTCGGTATTCTGGGAGCGCATACTCTGGGCATAGGGCACTGCGTCAATGTGGTAGACAGATTGTATCCCACTCGAGACCCCGCTCTGTCCACAGGACTTTACCTGCAGCTACGCGTTCTGTGCCCCACCAAGGAGCCCCTCAACCTCACCATACTCCCTAACGACCTCTCAGTCTACAGCTTCGACAACCGCTACTTCAAGGATGTGCTCGGCGGCCGAGGACTCTTCCGAGCTGATGCGAATCTGGTAGGTGACGCTCGTACCAAGCCTTTGGTTGCGAAGTTTGCGTCCGACCAGAGCTTGTTCTTCAAGACCTTTGCCTCGGCGTATGTGAAGCTGGTGTCCGCCCAAGTGTTGACAGGAAGTCGGGGGGAGGTGCGCACCAACTGCCGACGAGTAAATGCACAGGACTAGAGTTCACATGAATTTTGGGGACGGACGACAATACCCACTAAAAATTAGAAGTAAAATTCATTGTTCAAGATTATTATAATTTTTCTCAACGCCAGGATGATTTACGATGATTAATATTTAGGTGAAATGATTTGCAGTTAGATTGCGGCTGTAACTTGCCGACAGGGAGATTGTGTTTGATGCAATGTAATTGAAACCCACCATATTTTGTGTGGCTTCGCCGGAACGACGATTCATACCCAAACTCTCAACACTTCCAGCGGTTACGCTCGAAGTCCACAAACCCTCTTCGAAACAAATTATACTAAACTCAACAGTTCACTAAACTTTAACAATAAGCTCAAAGAAATGGAGATGAAGACTTATCAGAAGTGGTATCAGAAGCAACGATTTTACGTCAATTTAGGATGGCAGCAGTACAGCACAGGACGACCAGCACTTCGAAAACAGGATCGTCAAAGCTAAAATATTGCCGCGAAGGAGACGGCGGAAGCTGACAGCGCAGCGAGAGTCGTCGTTTGCAGGTCGCGGCACACAGACATGCTGACGATGTGCACGCATCATCACCACCCTCTCGTTCTTTCCTCCTCCTTCTCCTGAATTGGCATATTAAAACCCAGCAATCGAGGCAACAGTTCGTGGACTCACGTGGAAGAAAAGCGAAGCCTCGCGTCGCGCTTCCTCCACGGCACACCGCAACCACTGGTGCATGCACTGGCGAGGCCACGCATGAACGAACCGTCGGTTGGGGGGACGGAGAGGCCGTATGGCGGACGGATTCGTTCGTTACCCCCGTTGTCGCGTTCCGACTCCGTCATAATGTTGCTGCCGCTCTTCTTTTCTCTCATTCCGTGATATTCTTTCCTTGCGATTTTGTGGAGCTAAGGAGGGCAATTTTTGCAGTGCGTTTTTCTGCTCGTTCGAGGGTTTTGGTTGGAGCGACGTATCAGCATCATGGAGGGCGCTCGGGAGTGGTTCACGGAGCACAAATTGCGTGCAGTTGGTGAATTCGCAGTGGACTTTTAGAACTTTTTATTGCTGTTTTGGTTTTTTTTGTTTGCTAGGGGGTTTCTTGTGTGGACTGTATTCGGTACAAGGTTCTGGATGGGAATCGAGAATGTGATTGCAATCTCGTGAGAGGGTGTTTATTATTTTGTGGAGACGAAGAACTGTGCTGCACGTTTAAGTGGTTTTGGAGTTGGTTCGTGGATGGGAAAACAGAGTGACCTAGTTTATCCCTTCGATTTTTTTCTGTTTTTTCGTGGAAGTTATGTAGATTTTTGTGTTTGTTCAAGTGCTTGCTAGTGTTGCTGAAATCAAGGTCTTGAGAGTTTGATGTCAGTAAATCGTATTCTATCGGGTGAATCTTGAGGGAGCAGACACTGTATCTCAATCATATAATCATTGTAGGCTTGTAGGTTCATCAATACATGTGGAGAATTGGTTATCTAATCATGTACAGCATCTATGTCGACGATAGAATTTTATTGATTTTCGTAGTGCGTGCGCAAGTTTGCGGACAAGTACCTGCTGCTTTCGTTATTTGGGTTACTGGTCTTTATCTGTAATGAATTGGAAATTCATCCTGGACTGTAGATGACCTTTTTTAACGGAGATTTGCCATCGCGTGGGACTTTAAGGCGACATAGAACATGCCTTATTCACCTCGCAACAGTCCGCCATCCATTATATTTATAATTACGCAGAGTTTAAAATTTTCAGGGACCAGGGGATTCCCTTTAGATGATAGCTCTAATAGACCTAAAATTTACTGACGTGGATAATAAATACATTGTTTCTTGCAATGTCTTCTTAGTGTCAAATATGCTTGATTTTACCTTGGTAATTTGTACTTGCACCATTCATTTTCTCTAACAGTCGTGGTTGCATGCGCCAGGTACACTTTGGGCTTCATCATTGATAGGCTCATTTGCGTACAATTTCGCTCAGCCAGGGGTGAAAATGAGTGTCAAACTGATACATGCCAGGTATGTACAATTCAGGTTAAGTATGTAATGAGGCTGACTTCTTGTCTACACGTAGTTCATCGTATTAGTTAAGGGAAGTCTATTTAAGTTTTGAGGAAGTGCATCACACTCTGTCCTTAGCTTTATTAGTACTTTGATGTGGTAGAACATACGGAATATTAAAAATGAGAGTCAATCCGAATGACTGGGACGTTCAATATTGTCTATGAAGGCCGTTCGAAGAAATTTATCCTCTACCAGTCTACGTGAATCGTTTGGTTTTGGTGCTTTGTTTGTGGGAGGTTGACGTTGATTGCTTGGATTTTATTTCAGGCTACACGCTCAAGCTTTGACCTTGGCAGCACTCGCCGGTAGTGCTCTGGTGGAGGCTTATGATCATCATTCAGGAGAGAAAGCAAAGAGATACGAGAAGCACATCTAAACCTTAGAACGTGAATAGCGAATTCATAACCCCTTGATTGTCTTCATGATCTGTTGCGTATCATTGGTCGAAGTTCAATCAATGAAGAAGCATGCATTAGTAGTGCTCGTTAGTTGTAAGGTAGAGGAAGTTAACTCGCTTGCAGTTTATCATGCATTTTGGGAGTATTTTTTGACTTCTTCACAACGCCCGATGGTAGTGCCCCCCTGAGCAATTAGGGTGGATCATTGAAAAATCTAATTGTTAGTCTTATCGTTCTAGGATTGGCTAAGGTTTTGATTCAGACTCTGATTCTTTTTTTTATTCGTAAATATTTAAAAATTTGTAGATGACAAGATGCTATTCAGATTGCGATGGTTTTGACATGAATTGGCCTCCATTTCCATCATTACCATCAATCCATATTTATTTCTTTAACTAGTTAGTTAATGGTATTCTGATATAGCTTATTCGGACAGTTCCAAGCTAGTAAAATCTTAGTGAATTTGAGTTTACTTAAAACTTGATCTTGCAAGTTGTATGTCTTGTATATTTGTTTCACATTGTAGACTTTGTTTCATGATTTTATTTTATATATATATTTATATATATATATATATATATTCAAGTAAAAAATGCCTAATATTTTAGGTTTATATTGTGAAAAATATTATGCTATTTTTATTTTCATTCAAATGTATATAAAATCGAAATTAGAATATAGTTTTGGATGATGCAAATTGATAAATTACTCAAATTTTTAATGTAAGTTTTGAATTCTTATTTAAGTAATACTTATTGCAAAGATATTTGAGTACTTGGTAGTACCAAATAAAGTTTGAAAATTGAATAATTTATCTGAAATTAAAAGATTATTTTTGTTATTATTATTTTTTATGCAACAAAGATTAAAACCTTTCAATAAATAAACTAAAAACTAGTCCATTAAGATAGAATCTAAATAAAAAATTTATATAGAAATAAAGCATTTTATGCAAAAAAAACTTATAAAGATTTAATATTCTTAAGATTGTATTGTTTCTTCTGAAAGACTTTTGTTTGTAAACAAAATAAATCTAAAAAACTTGAAAGGTTCTAACAAAGATTCTTGAAATAATAAACAAACCATACAACTTATATGCACAAATTTTAGCAAATGTAGAAGATTTTTTATAAAAAAATATAGAGCTTTTAAAGATATGCATTATAAATGCATGTTACTTTTGAGAGATTTTTTTATGATACAATGTTTATGTTTTATATATTTGAATAAAATTTCTATTTGTAAATTAGAAATAGATCAATAATTCTAAATCCATTGAGAAGTAGGGAGATTCTTTCAAAATATATTAAAGTAGGTTCAATATTAAAGACTTTGATTCAAAATATCTATTTAAGATTAAATAAAAATGAAAAATTATAGATAAATATTTCATTGATATGTGAATTTTATCTTCACAAAATTTTGATGTTGATGATTTAAAAAGATGAATTATTGAGAAATTTCTTAAAATTTTATTTATTTATTTCAATGCATATGTAAGAATTATAAAAGATTATGCTAAAAATAGAAAATTTTAATTCAAGCAATTATTTAAATAACTAAATCCACCTACGTTGCTACTATTAACTTAGAATTAAAGGTTCAATATTTAATTATCTTATTGTAAAACATTATTCCAAGTCAAAGACTTGGTAAGAGATTACATGTCAAGGACAAGAATCCAATAAAAGCAAATAATTAAGTAAGACTTTTTTCAAAGAAATATGACAAAATAGAAGTAAAAAAATATTTATATTAAAAGAAAATTGGAATGAGTATTGCCAAAAGACAAGAAAAGTAAAGATTCTTGAATTTCTATTAGAGCAAGAAAAGAATTGACAAGAGTGAAGAAGGTTTTATGCTTGCCTCTATATATACTATCCATTTAGGAGCTATGCAGTAATGTTCTATAGGACCTCCAACATGTATTGACTTTGCAAGCCATATGTCTTAACTTGTAAAACAAATATTCTATACTTGCGCCACATAGTTAGCTTGTTCCATTAGCTACCCACATGTATAATATATGATTAACTTATTAATTAAGTTTTCAACCTAAAAGTCAATTATAAACATGTATAAATTCAAAATCATGTCTATAAAGCTTTTGAAAAGCTTCATTAGAAGATATTATAAAATTAATCTATTTTTATCTATTTTATCTACTTCTATTTATTTCTATCTAATCATATTGATAATTACTATAATAATTATATATGTCTGTGATAATATATCTGTGACAATATTTCTCTCTTTTGAAGATGAGTTTCATAAGGCGTGGTCATCATATGTTGAAGAAATCTAAAATGCAACAAATTGTGTTTGCCACATACTTTGATCTTTGTTTTTTTCTAAGATGGTTGATAGATCCTCTCAACCATTGATAGTATTCCATACTAGGGCTAGAAGACCACTCTATTATTTCATCATTGTTGAACCTTTCATAACTTCTTTCAAATAAAACATTTGGAACATAGTCAAGAGTTGTTCCTATCTCTAATAAAATCACCAAACATCAAGAATCTCTTCTAAGGTCATGATATCAAACATATTATATCTCGCTATATATTTGAGGAAGAATATGTCGTTCTTGAGGACCTTCATCTCAATTACATCGTGATGAAGGTTGATACAATTGTAATTTCTCATTTGATAAGTTAGCAAACGATAACTCTTGAGTTAAATTTGCTGGTTGTTGGTTCTCCACCTCCTTAGCGCCACAATGTAGAAAAAAGTTATAAACCAAAATATAAGGTAAAATATCATTTTTTCTTGAACTTATTTCTTTTATAGCAAAGATTTGTGATTTTTTATCTAGATTTTGACAGATGTCATTGATAAAAAGCCTCCACTTTTTTTGTTATATTTACAAGATTCTTTCCTAGTTCTCATGTGTATTTAATTATATGATACTTGTGCCAATGAACAAGATATTTTAACCTATTTTGGTACCCTTTTCAATCTAAGACTTCTTCTACTTCAAATTCTTTATTATTGTCCACTTTTATAAGAGGAAGTGGCACCTATTTTTTTCTTGGTATATTCATTGTCTTGTATGGTTCAAAAAGAGATATGTGGAATATAAGATGGATTTTTATTAACTCTAATAAGTATAATTAATTAATAATTAGATTGATTTTTTTATAAATAAGAAATAATCTAAGCTTAAAATAATTCAATTTGTCATAAAAATGAGTACTATATTAATATTACAATGAAGTAACCATATCTTATTACTTAAGTTGAATTGTGATTTTTCCTTGTAATAAGCATTTGTGTTTATATTTTTTTTTGTTTTTGAGCTTCTTTTAATTGTACCTTCATTGTTGCATGTACCTCTTACAAACAATTTGTCAAATCTTCTGTTGTAAGATTATCCACTTTTAAAAAGTCAAAAGCATTAAGTTATGGATGATAACCATAATTAATAAAGAAATGTATTTGATGAGTAGAAGAATGTACTATGTTATTATAAGTAAAATTTATTAATAGAAAAAAATCATTCAATTATCTTATTGATAATTGATGGTACATTTCAAATATTGCTCCAAAACTTAATTAACATGCTTTGTCTATCCATCAATTTGAGGATGAAAGACTGAAGATAACTTTGTATCTACTTTTAAAATCTTAAAAAAGATTGTTTTGAATCTTAAAAAAAATTGAATCCCCCTATTTTATATAATTACTTTAGATAATTTATGATAGCAATAGATGTTTTCAAAAAAAATTTAAGCTATTTTTTACATATGATAGATTTTGCATATAGTATAAAATATGCCATCTTGGAAAAATGATCTACAATCACAAATATAAAATCATACAAATGTGAGATTGAAAGATCCGCGATAAAATCCATACAAATAGATGACCATAATTGTTTGAATATGGAAAATGGTTGAAAAAGTTCATAGGGTCAATGACGAGGAATTTTAAATCTTGAACAAATGTCATATGATTGAACAAATTCTTTCACTACCTTTTGCATTTGCAACCACCAAAAATCTCTAAATGTAAGCTTTAAAGTCTTATTGTATTTAAAATATCTGGTCATTAGAAAATCATGACATGCTTTAAGAATACTTAAATGTATTTTTTTTTGGAATATATAGGTGTCTTTTGAAATAGAATAGGTTGTCCTTGAATTCAAACTTGAAAGTATCATGAGACTTAAAAAAAAGATTCTTGATATCATAAATAAGAGGTTTAGAGGACATACTTGATTGAATTTGTTTGAAAAAGCTCAAATCAATAGTCAATATTGATTTTATTGCTTAAAGATGAAAATGCTCTTGCTTCAAAAGAATCATTTTTTATTAATAAAAAGATGTGTTTTCTTCTTTTGGTGCAAGATAAGACTATCTAGAAAGAATGTTTGACAAACTTTGTTGTTTTTTGGATTGATAAGTGATCTTTAAATTAAATATTGACAAAGATATGTTGCAATGGGCTTGACAACAATTCAAAATACATGCTCACATAAAATATTTAAGATTCTTATGGCACATATAAATAATAACTAGATTAAAAGTGCCTTCTAGATAATGGCGTCATTCTTGAAATGATTCCACAATTACAATAAGTTCTTTGTTATAAATCTTATAGTTGATCTTGGCTACTGAAAATTTTCTTGAATGAAAAATTATAGGGTGAAGTTTATTATTTGTTTCCATTTGTAATAATACAACATTTAAAGTAAAATCCAATGCATTTATTTTCATATAGAATGGCTTAGAAAAGTTGATATTATACAAGATTGGTGGAGAATAAAGGTTGTTTTGAAAGCTTCATATGCTATTTTTGCTTCTTAATTCTATTAAAGTTTTCCTTCACAAGTCAAATGCATAAGTAGAACTAGAAATTGAGAAAAATCTTTGATGAAGATTCGATAATAATTGACAAATTTTGAAAAGTATTAAACATTTCTTATGATTTTTGATATCTTCCAATCTATAATAATTTGAAATTTCTTAAGATCTATCATAAATCCATCATTTAAAATGATGTATCCTAAGAAGTCAACTTGAGTAGTATAGAATACATATTTTTTAATTTTTTTTTATCTTAGTATTGAATTTCATATCTCTTAGTTTTTTGTAACACACAATAAACTTGAAGTTCATTTTTTTCTATGTTCTTAGAATAGATTAAGATATTTACATAATAAATAACAAAGTTATCTAAAAACTCTTGAAAGATATCATTTATTAAATATTGAAAAGTTGTTGGTGTATTTATAAGTGTAAAATGTATGAAGTTCTATTCAAAATATCCACATCCAGTTTAAAACATAATCTTTAATTCATTTCTTTCTTTGATGTATATCAAGTTATATGCTCTTTGTAGATCTATTTTTGTATAGATCTTAGCTTGATTTAGCCAATCAAGAAGCTCAAATATCAAAGGTAGTGGGTACTTATTTTTATTGGCGATTTTGTTGAATCTTCAATAACTAAGTTACATTTGCAATGATCTCACTTTTTTCTTTATAAATAAATTGGAGTACCTGCTAGAGATTTGAAATGACATATGAAGTTTTTGGTTAGATTTTCTTCAATATAATCTTTGAATTCAACTAACTTATTTGGTAATAAATTATAGATTGGTCCAAATGATGATTGAGATTTTTTTTGAAGGTCAATTGTATAGTCTTAGAGATGATGTTTTGAAAGAATATTCATATATTTTTTTTTCAAATACATCTTTGAAACCTTAATATTGACTTAGAATGTTACTTCAAGTCTTTATACCATTAAAAACAGTTGTGGCATAAATGACATAAGATAATCTTTCTTTTGTAATATGCAAGAAAACTCTTGTATCTATAAATAAAAATTTAGTTATATTAGAATTGGGACTTTCTACTAAATTAACTATACTCTTAATTATACTTTCAAAAAAATTAAGACTACAAGAAATCTAATTTATTTTTAGATTATATTTTTTTTAGCTATGATAAACTTAAAATAATTGGATTAAAAAGAAATCTACTAATATTATATATTACAAAGTGTAGAATAGATATTAATTCGTTTTTAAAAGATATTGGTAAAATATATTAATAGTCCATATAATAGGAAATTTAGGAGGACGGATGAGTGATTTAGTTATTAAAAGTAGTTAATTACAAAATTACGATTAGAATCTAGAGAATTAGAAGAAAGTATATAAGAGTTGCAGAAGTTAATTAAGGTGCCATCGCTGTGATAGTTATGAGCTAGGATAAGCTTGGTGCTATCTCTTTTCTTTTGTTTGTTATTTTCTTTGAATAAGAGGATTGAGAGTTTCTGAATATTGTAAAGTGAATTTTGGAATAGAAATGTGATTGGTATTATTTGAGAAGAAGAAATTGAATGGTAAAATTTGATTGTAGTTTAGCAGAGAGAATGAGTCTGTGTTTGTGTGAAACACAGTAATGTGAATGGCAGTTCTGTGTGAAGAATTATAGTGATTGGAATGAGGATAATTGTGTGTAAAAAGCTGTGAGGGCATAGTATTACAATTAGAGATTATGAGAGTGAATATATTGGTAGAAATAGCAGTTATTGGTATGACTAAATTGCTATAAGGAAGAGATCGATAAGGTGAAGGAGGAGATTATAGTTTCTATGTGTGTTCAGATATTGGAAATAGAGACGATATATTCAGGAGATAATTGATTGTATGACCTTAACGTGAATGCTTAAGCAACTAGTAATTTCCTATGTTTGAATCCCCCTATACGGATTTATTTCCATTAGATTAATTTGGAATAAATAAAACGAGCAATCACATTTTGGCGTCGCTATTGGAGAGTGATAATTGCTTTGAGTGTTAGGAATTAATTACCAAACATGTAAGAAAATTGGTAATGGAAGACGATTTCAATAGTGTTTGAAGCAAGATTATGGTTAATAAGAATGAGAGCATTGCATCTAGGAAAATAAATCAGTTGAGAAAAAGATAGGGAAGAGTGCAAGGAAGGAACTTGCTTAGAGAGGACCAAGAACGTAATCTTAAAAGGAAGCATCGACAGAATTATCCAATAAAGATAACTATATTGTATTTTAAAATCTGATATTTTTACCTGCAATTCAACCAATAAAACTATTTGCAAAAAATAACAGTAAATCGAGGAGCACTGAGAGCTCGGAAATTAGAATAAGGGAAAGCAGAGATTATTTTAAAATGGAGTTTAGCAGAATAAGAAATTCAATGGTGTCAGGAGGACCAGCCATTCCGATTGCAGTACAAATGGGTATAGTAGGCGATAGTACAACTAGTGTCGCACCACTACCTACTTTCAGGGATTTTTGGGTGCGGATTCCGATCAACATTTATCTCAGTTTTTTACAGCATGTGTAGCTAAAAATGGTAGAATTGAAGATATTTGGTTGTGATGGCTGCTAGCGACCTTAAAAGACACGGCGTTTGAATGGTACAACCGCTAACTAGTGGGTCAATTTTCAAATTGGAAAGCATTGAAGAATGCATTTTTATCTCATTTTTGGCCAATTGGTTTTGAGGACCACCTTTGAGAGAGGTTAATGAACAGCAAAATGATCCTAGTGGAGGTGGTGGAATCGTACTATGGCCGAGTGGCTGATATACTCAGTAAGTGGCCGAATCATCAAATATCGGAGGCATTTATCTTATCCATATTAATCAATGGTTTGTACCCACCAGAGCTAAAAATATTTGTAAAGGAAGCTCAAACCGTCACGGTGGCTACATCCCTTAATAGAGCCAAGGTTTGAGAGGAATGCCATTATGATCAGTTTTTAATTGCGGGAGCCACGATGATTCTAGTTCAAGGTAGATATCAAAATCTAACTTCAAACGAATAAGTGGGTAGTTATCCACGGATGTTAGAAACAGGGGCCAATTCCAATACCAATATTCAGGGACTAGTTAATGTCAGTCCATTGCAAGCTATACCATCGAACGTGACAACAACGTATGCTCTATATTTTTCGTATCAACAACAAGCATTAACTATGGCGGAAATACTAATAATGCCAACCCTAAAAGATTCCAATGAAACCTTGTTATTGAATTTGACGAAGAAAATGGAGGAAATGGCCGTCAATATGGCCAAAGTTAAGGAGAAGAGACAAAAGCCTACCAATACTAGGACCAATGCATGATGCAGTAATTGTAAGGGCCACAATCATTCTGTAACAGAATGCCCTTCATTCTCGCAAATAATGGGTCAATGTACATTTTGCGGAGGAAAGCACCTAATAGCAAATTGTTGAAATTGGCAAAGACAACAACAACAATTTAATAATCAGACCATGATTCCACCAACCCAATGGGACGTCAATCAAGTGCAAATAGAAAATATGTTTGGATGGAATGAAAATCGATTTAATTGACAAAATTGAGCATTTAATAACTTTCAAAGTTCCAATTTTAATCACGAGTTTGCATCGAACTCCCAGAACTATGGTAAGGAGCAGAAGAGGTATCAGCAATATGCTCTACCAATGTCATCAAACCAAGTTTGCTCAGTACCAACGGGACAACCAAGATCATTTTCTAATCCTACATGGAACAAGTCTAGTAGGTATATACCGATGGAGACACCCAATATGCCTGATGGGAGTGCAAGAAGACCACTTCGTTGTTTCCGTTGCAAAAAAATTGGTCATTATGCTAACGAATGTCCCAATCCCAGAGCTAGTGACGATTATGCACCAATTTGTGGAAATTGCAAGCAGTCGGGGCATACGTATCAGCAATGTAATGCTCCATTCAATATCAATAATCGGGGTCAACAGATTCAAAGCCAAGGAAAAATTGAGGAGATAAATCAAGGTCCTCAAGATTCTCTAGTAAATCGGATGGAATGTGTCTAAGCCGTTCTTATCCGGAGTCAGCAAAAAGAAAAAGGACCAATTCAACATTTGGGTAATCCCGATGCGAAAGACCAATTTGACCCAATTAGGGGACCATCCAATCCAGGTTCTGTTATGGGCTTCGTACCCAGTATGAGACCTGTCTCGATGGCACAACCCAATGAGGTCCCAATTACGGAGGCTTCGATTCCATTCCAAGCAGTTTCGATGTCTATGTAATTTTGATCTCTACGTAATTTCGAGAAACGTCCTATCCGTTGAAAGATCCTCTTGAGGACGAGAATTCCAAGGAAGCCTCGGCTGCTGTTCCAATTCCGAGTCCAAGGCGGAAGAATATCTTACCTCACGGAGTTAAATTCAAACCAATGAAAAGAAAGAGGACATTGGAAATTACCCTAAATATTGAACCCTATGATATTTTGAAGGATCTGGATGCTATTCGGCCTTCTATTTCTATGAAGCAACTTCTAGCGGTTACACCAGAGTACCGTTCTACATTGAATTCATCGTTAACACAACATATGCACCGTAATAAAGAAGTTTGTGAAGTGAGTTTGAACCCTGACCCAGGTGCACCAACCATCGATGTTTCGATTGATAGTGTTATGATCTCGGGTGTTCAGGTGGATGGTGGTTCCAACGTCAATTTAATGAACGCTGATACAATGGATGCTTTAGATTTGAAACTCTTAGTACCTACAACATTGGTATTGCGGATAGCAGATCATAGCCGGATTAAACTAATGGGTATCTTACGAAGTGTTCAAACTATGATTGTCGGTATTACATATGAAATCGATTATATTGTCTTTCGGTTACAACATTCAACTTTATCATATCCAATTTTATTGGGACAACCTTGGCTTTATCAAGCAAACGCCAAGAATGATTGGGGTCGAGATACTTTGACAATTGGTAAGGGTGGAGACAAAATGATATTACAAATATACCCAGTACACTATCATGGGGAGTCTCAATTATCAGCATCTGAATTAAAGTCGGACGATGAGCTTAGCTTCGATGACGACGCAGTAGCACCAATTACAGAGGCGCTTGTAGAGGCAGCACTATACTCTGGAGTGGTGTACCAATGTAGAGGTCCGGGGGAGTACTTGATATACCCAATGGACTCGAAAAACTTGGATTATGTTAGTATTGATTACATGACCAAATATGATGTGTACCATGTTAGTGTCGTGGACAAAGGATTCAAAACTTCGTACATGTCGAACTTATCGACTGACTTTAAACCAGCGCGGAGGTTGAAACAGAACATCACCGTTGCACCTTTATGTCAAACTATCAACTTGGCGACCACAGCAAAACCTCGGACAATTAAGGTCTACAAAGGTATTAAGGAATAAGAATTGACTTGCTAGACCGAATTTTTCTTGCATCATAAATTTGCTTTTGCTTGGACTTATGATGATTTAAAAGTTATTCCCGCTGAAGTCTATGAGCATCGTATCATTTTAGAGGAGAACGCTAAACCAGTCTGGCAGAGACAACATCGCCTTAATCCTAAATATTCTCTCATGGTGAAGGAGGAATTGAACAAGCTTCTTGCGGTTGGTTTTATTTACCTGGTACCAAATAGTGAGTAGGTTTCTCCAATAGTGATGGTGCCAAAAAAGAATGGGAAAATCTGAATTTGTCAGGATTTCTGAAACTTAATGCGGCCACCAAGAAAGATTACTTCCCATTGTCCTTCATGGATAGTATATTAGATGCTGTAGCAAGTCATGAATGTTATTCGTTCTTAGATGGATTTTTTGGGTATAATTAGGTTCAAATTGCAATGGAAGATCAGCTCAAGATGACTTTTGCTATGGATTGGGGCACATTCGCTTATTGCGTGATGCCTTTTGGATTATGTAATGCCCCAGCCACGTTTCAGAGAGTGATAACTCAGGCCTTCCAAGACTATCTTTGACTGTTTATGGAGATCTTTTTACATGACTTCTGTGCATTCAGTACAAAATAAGATCATCTTAATTGTCTCTGCAAATGCTTGGCTCAATGCTCTAAGTTTGGGATATCGTTGAACTCGGATAAGTGTCAATTCGGTATTCCATCAAGAAAATTATTGGGACATATTGTCTCTAGCCTTGGTATCGCTATAGATCCGGATAAAGTGACACATATAATGAACTTGCCCAGACCAAAGACGGTCTCTAATGTTTGAGAGTTCGTCGGCCATGTCAGTTATTATTGACGATTTATTTGTTCGTTTGCAGTTATTTGTCAACCTTTAACAAACTTATTGAAGAAACCTCCATGAGATGGAACTAGTCCCATCTGGACCATGGAGTGTACCATGGCCTTTGAAGCATTGAAGTCAAAATTGGTCTCTGCACCAATATTGGTGGCCCTTCGTTGGATCGAGCCCTTTTATGTATATGTTGATGCATCCAATGTGGCTATTGGATCGGTGCTAAGTCAGAAGGATGACTAGGGTCTAGATCATCCTATCTATTATGCTAGTCGATAATTGATGGCTGCTCAACGTAATTACACTACTATTGAACGAGAAGCATTGGATATGATATACTCGGTTCAGAAATTTCGGCATTATTTGCTTGGATATCTATTTGTGTTTTATGTGGATCATGATGCCCTCAAATACATGATTAATAAGCATCAATTGAGTGGACGCATTGCTCGATGGATGTTATTACTTCAAGAATTTAATTTTATTATCAATGTACGACCAGAAAAGAAACATGCCAATGCAGTGTCGTGTTGTAACACGACTCTATGGTGAAAGATGATAATATGGATCTTATTATAGAAGTACCGAGTTAAAAGAAAAAGTAAAAAAATATGGATAAAAGATAGGAAGGTAGTAAAACTTTTAGTAGTAATGCTACCTTTTTAGAAAAAATAGCTTCTACTTATTTTGTAGGGCCAAAAATAAGGCAAAATAAGGTAGATTGAAAAAATAAAAGATATAGACATCTTTAGGAGGAAGTTAAGAGTAAATTCTAGTAAAAATTACTTTAAAAAATTAGATGTTGATACCCGGAGAGGGCCAGTTATGAACCAAGGTCGAAATCAGATCCTGAGGCACAAAACCGAGTCTCGATGATGACTTCGGAATTCTTTGGTAGATCGGAGAGTGGGATTTGATAGAAGATTGGATAGAATTTCTATAGACGTTGATTTTGGATGATTTAGAGTTATTATGGCTTTGTAAGAGCTTTGCAAACTCATGGTTTGTTTCGGATGATTTGGATTTTATGAAATAAAATAGGATTAATGTTTTGGGTGATTTCAAGAATTTTATAATAGATCTACAGGTGGAATTTTTTGGATTTATGGTTATATTTGTATTTAATATGTGTTATAAATTTGAGCTCGATCTAACGATTGAATTAAAGAATATTGAGGTTTAAGTAGATCAAGGTCTCAGAAAGTAGAATTTTAGGTCCAGTGGGGTTTTTTAAGATTTCTCGCATTTAACTAGTAGATTGGAGTGAAACTTGTGTGAGAGGATATTAGACTCGTTTTTCTATGTGTATGAAAATTTTGAGATCTATCGAATGGTGTAAAGGAGAGATATTAGCTCTGGAAGATTGGCATTAAGATTGGAGAAGGAGGCTAGCCAATACCCAAGCACATTTTTGAGGTTATCGTCAATTTGGTATTTTCAATCCTTTTTAATTTTTTTGTGCTTGTTTTGAACTTAGTTTTTAAGAAGTATGCTAAATTTGAGTTAAGATCAACGGTTTATTCATTAGTTATTGAGGTTTAAATCTGTTGTAAGAAATACTAGGATTTGGTTTAGGATTTGGTTAGGAATTGGTTAGGATTTGGTTTAGGATTGGTTTAATGTTTGATTAGGGTTTGGATTAGGATTTGATTTAGGATTTAGGATTTAGGATTTGGTTTAGGATTTAGAATTTAGGATTTGGATTAGGATTTGATTTAGGGTTTAGGATTTGGTTAGGATTTAATTTAAGGTTTAGGATTTGGTTAGGGTTTGATTTAGGATTTAAGATTTAGTTAGGATTTGGTTTAGGATTTAGGGTTTGAATTAGAGTTTGGGATTTGGTTTAGGATTTAAGATTTAGGATTTGGGTTTAAGATTTGATTAGGGTTTGGTTTAGGATTTTATTAGGATTTATTTAGGATTTAAGATTTAATTAATTTGGACCTAAATTTTGAATGAAGTCCAATAAGATTTTAACTAAGATTAAGTTAAGATTGAATTGAGATATATTTGAGAGATATTTGTGATTATTTTAATATTTCTTTAAGATTTCTTATTATTTCTTTGAAATTTTTTTGAGATTTTCTTTGAATTTTATTAAGCTTGGTTAGCATTATTGTGGTCCAATTAGAGCATTGTTTGTATTCTATTAGAATTAGGATTTTGTTATTATAATTTCTATTCTTCCTACTACAGCCAGGTACCTGGAGCATTCTCAAGCAAGACTTCACATAATACGACAGCGGATCACTTGTCCCAATTGTCCAATATCTTGCATAATGAGCCTATTAATGATGCACTTTCTGACGTGCAGTTATTTGCCGTCGAAGTGATTACAACTGACTATAGTGAATTCATTCAATATCTGACATTTCAGACATTTCCACCTACATATAGTGAGAAACTCAAAAAACGACTGATTTTAAAAGTGCACCGTATACGATGATGGGAGATGCCTTGTATAACCAAGGCCGGGATGGAATTCTACGTCGTTGCATCTTTCCCAGTGAAGTATAATCGATACTAGAGGGATGTCATTTGGATAGGTGTGGTGGGTATTTTGCGGGAGACAGTACTGCTCACAAGGCTTTAATGGCCGGATATTAGTGGCCCACAATGTTTTCTGATACGCACCAATTTGTTCATCATTGTGATCCTTGTCAATGAACTGGTTGATCTACGGGTACTTCAGCGATGCTATTAGTACCAATCTTGGCATAAGCACTATTTGAAAAATGGGGAATTGATTTTGTTGGACCCATTGCACCAGCATCGAGATATGAAAAAAAGTAGTATATTTTAGTCGCCACGAACTATGTAACCAAATAGGTGGAGGCTATTGCTACCCGCAATGATAATGCCAATACAATGGTCACTTTTCTTTACGAGAATATTATTACTCGATTTGGGTGTCCAAAGGAATTGGTTAGCGATCGCAACATCCATTTCATAAATGCTACCATAGCAGCCTTGACAAACACATACGAAATCAAGCACAAAAAAACAACACCATATCATCCTCAGGCCAATGGACAAACGAGAAAGACCAATGGTATTCTATGTAAAATTTTAACCAAAACAATTTTGGGCACGAAAACGGATTGGGATACTAAATTGTTTGCAACATTGTGGGCATATCGTACTGCATATAAAGTGACTACCAATTCCACACCATTCCAATTGGTGTACGGGCAAGAAGTAATATCACCAATTGAATTGGAAGTTCAGAGTTTGCGCATTGCATTGGATGAATATCTTGGAGATAAAGAATCACTCTAATATCAGTTGGCAGAGTTGGACAAATTAGATGAAATACAGGCTATAGCTCTCATCAACATGGAAGTAACTCAAAAACGACGGAAGAGTTACTATAATAGTAAATTGCGTCTAAAGAATTTTATGCCCAATGATTTGATATTGTTGTATGATAGCAGGTTTAATCATTTTTTGTTTTGGTTGATAGTAACTTCTAAATATTTAGAGTCACCTTTATTAGACATTGGTGACATTTGAAAACTTATTTTGGTTCTTTTATTTGGTGTTTAGAGCATTCATTATGTAAATCTTATAAGAAAAAGGATTGAAGAAGGATTTTGGTAGCAAAGGGAGTAATTAGGGCACCAATATAGATGAATGGAAATGAAAAATAAAAATCTCCATTCCTATTGGTCAAAAATCATAACCAATGGGCTTTGAGGAGGCTGCCCGAGGCCATATTAGGGATTAGGGTTAGTTTCTCGATGCATTCAAACTTTGAAGGCTAAGATCAGAAGGTTTAGGTTTTTCGTTAAGGTTTTGGTGCAAGTTTTGTGTCATTTGGTGTTTTTTATGAAGAAGTTATAGGTGCTCAAAGTTAAGATGTTAGTTTTGGACCTAGTGTCACTCTTTTGGGCATAACGCACGCGTACGGATGGCAATTGAAGATCAGCAACCACAACTACAGAGAGCACTTTTGCAGCTATACTTTTCACATATTGCTTAGTGGATTCTAAGTTGGAGTCAAGGAGTTATTGGATTTTGAAGTCAGCACATGCAATCTAAGGGTAGTAAGTAAACCGATTTACTAGTGTTTGTCTCTTGAGCTATATCTTGAGCAATTTGACAAGGTTTTGGCTCAAAATTTCAAAGAATGTGTAATTTCATGTTAATAAACTTTGTGCATAAGTTTTATGACATTTGGAGTTCGGGTTTTTGAGATATAAGGAAAATAGTTTTTCGGGTGCTTGTAAATTAGGGTTTGGAGTGTCTGCTAGGATTTCTTAGATGCCAGAAGATCGGGAGTGAATTTACAGTTGGTTTTTTTTTGTGATAAAAGTTAAGGGTAAATAAAACATATCTTTTAAATTTAAAATATGCTGAATGGTTAGATCAATAGTTATGATTTTCTAAAGTTTGGGGTGAGAAAACCCTTCACAGGAAAAATATGTTTTGAAGGGATTTTGTTATATTTGGAGTTTTATACAAAAATAAAGGAGTTTTGGAAGCTAAGAAAAGAATCATATAAAGGTTTAAGGTACACTCTCTACAGCTAGATACCCAGTGTATTCTCAAATAGCAAATCACGCCATACGACACTGAGAAGTTATTTCAAAGGTGGCATGTCATCGTTTGAGAAGAACCAAGGTTGGCGGACGGTTGAGGCAATTACACCAAAGCTCATAGAATGGTTGTGCTTTGTGCTGAGGCATCTAAGATTGTATCAATACAACACATATATATCAAGACGATTAATGTTTGCAGTGGTAGGGACGTTTGAAGGGATAGTGTTCAATTGGGCAGCTTTTGTAGCAACCCGTATTCATACAGAAATAGGAGCCAAGCGCAAAATAGAGAAGTTTACAGCATTCCTATGTTCCAATTATGTGTATGTGATCATAGCATACACATTGCGGCAAACATCGCTAGTAGAGGGAAGTTCTGAAGCAATGCCAGTGCCTCTACAGCGAGAACGGAATTCGTTGAAACAGAATGTCAATAGAACGGAGGTAATATATGAAATTGGAGAATTCAGTCGTCTAGTGGCACCGGAAACGGATCCGATTCATTCGGTGGTGGAGGAGGAGAATGAAGTCTCGACGTTGTTAGATATCAATCAGTTAGCGTTTCCACAGGGCCGACTATTGGAAGGCGTACATCTTAAAAATGCTCTATTGAAGTATATTTTGCAAATACATTATATGGTACGAGCATTAGATGTAAAGGGCAATGGTAAACAGGAATTAGAAGTAAGAAAAAAGGTGATATCAGAGCAGACCCGAAGAATTGAAGAGCAAAAATGGATCATCCAAGCGAATGCGGAATCCAAACTGCTATTGGAGCAAAAAATTGAGAAACAACAAAAAGCTTGGGACAAAGAAAGAGAATGCATGGTAGAAACCCATATGCAAGAACTATTCTGGGCTCGCAGTCATTCAATTTTGGAACTAGAAAAAGTGAAAGGTCAGTTGGTAATGGAATGAAAAAAGGCCAAGTTATTGGCGCAAGAGAAATTGGTATTGAGTGACCAATACAGATGTGAAACGGAGCAGTTAAGGGCTGAAATTGAGGCCTTGAACACCAAGGTGACAAGATTGGCAGAGGATTTAGTCAATATTGGTCAAGCACAAGTATTGACGTTACCAGTTCTCGAAGTTCCAGAAGAAATGAGTCTTTTTCAGCGCCAGTTGGAATTGAGAGATTCCTAGTTCCTGAAATTGGAAGCTCAAGTCCGTGAACTAGGTGAGTACAATGAAGATCTTTTAGCTCAGTTGAGGCAAGAGCCGATGGAAGAATTGGAGGAAGACGAAGATTTGCAGTTGGAACCAGAATCGGTGGAACTAATAACAGATATTATGGCAATTGATTAATTAGATAAGCTAAAGGGATCGTAATTTTTGTAGAGTTTTGTTAGATAATTTTTAGATAGGTATCAATTGAGTGTTTGCGAGGACGTTGCATAGATAGGAGTGGGGCTATGTAGAATAGATATTAATTTATTTTTAAAAGATATTAGTAAAATATATTAATAGTCCATATAATAGGAAATTCAGGAGGACGGATGAGTGATTTAGTTATTAAAAGTAGTTAATTACAAAATTACGATTAGAATCTAGAGAATTAGAAGAAAGTATATAAGAGTTGTAGAAGTTAATTAAGGTGCCATTGCTGTGATAGTTGTGAGCTGGGGTAAGCTTGGTGCTACCTCTTTTCTTTTGTTTGTTATTTTCTTTGAATAAGAGGATTGAGAGTTTCTGAATATTGTGAAGTGAATTTTGGAATAGAAATGTGATTGGTATTATTTGAAAAGAAGAAAGATTGAATGCTGAAATTTGATTGTAGTTTAGCAGAGAAAATGAGTCTGTGTTTGTCTGAAACACTGTAATGTGAATGGCAGTTCTGTGTGAAGAATTCCAATGATTGGAATGAGGGTAATTGTGTGCAAAAAGCTGTAAGGGCACAGTATTACAGTTGGAGATTATGAGGGTGAATATATTGGTGGAAATAGCAGTTATTGGTATGACTAAATTGCTATAAGGAAGAGACCGATAAGGTGAAGGAGGAGATTATAGTTTCTATGTGTGTTCAGATATTGGAAATAGAGACGATACATTCAGGAGGTAATTGATTGTGTGATCCTAACGTAAACGCTTAAGCAATTAGTAATTCCCCGTGTTCGAATCTCCCTATACGGGTTTATTCCCATTAGTTTAATTTGGAATAAATAAAACGAGCAATCATACAAAGCTACTATGAAAATTAGTTGTTATTTATATAGGAAAGATTTTATGAATAATATCTCTTAAAGAAAATGGACATCCATCTATGACTCGTATTTGAATAGGTTTATTTTTCTTCAATAAAGATGTGTTATGTCTTTTATTAAATTTTTCTTCTAAGAAATACGTTGAGACTCCTAATTTTAATAAGAAAAAGGCTTTGTGATATTTAAGTCCTAAAATAATATTTATTATAAAAAAAAAAAAAAGATTTTAAGGAAAAAATAGGACCTTCACTAGGTATTGTACAAGGTTCTAGCTATATGGTTGCTTTTGTAACTGGACAAATTTATTTTCTGACATACTATCTTTTTTAATAGTTGTACTTCTTATTTTATAGTTGAATTGTTTTTTTAAATAATATTGAGTAGTGTACTTAGATTCTCCATAATATAAGCACAATCTTTACCAATAACAATTATTTTTTGTTCAATAAAAGATTTAAAATATAGCACATTAAATTACATATCTTCTACTTCCAAATGTATATATTAAAGAGATGTTGGTATTTCTATTAAATTATAGTAATATTGAGGCACACTTGTACAACTCTCAGATCAAAATTCAAAAAATTAATTGTCACACTTCACACCAAAGTCAATTGCTTGACTCAATGTTTGAGGATCAAGTAAGTTGAGCATCAATTTTTTTACCTCATATTGTAATCCATAAAATAAATTAGCTAATAAGTACAACATCATCCTACTTAATATCATTTATAAGTTGTCAAAATTGTGAAGCATATAACATTATTGATTAATTATCTTATCGCAAAATATAAAACTTCTTGATTGCAATACAAATTGCATCATGTTTTCTATACATGGATTGAAACTCTTCTACATAAGCATCTAGTTTATTTAATATTGGATCTTATTGTTTTAAAAAAGATAAAAATTATGATAATACTAAACTTAAAAAAAGTGTAGTAATGAATCTAACTTGTAATTCTGGAATTGAATAGCTTTAAGGTTGAAGTTCAGCCACAAGTTGTACTTGATTGATAAATTTTTGAAATTTGAAACTTATGCCATCAAATTTCTAAGGCAGTGCAATCTTTGGTTATCTAACAGTGGAAGAATGTTCCACCATAAGAAAAGATGCATGATTTGGTGCAAATATTGAAGCTTCTCCAATCAACTCTATATCTTTACTTCTTGCCATTCTTGTTACTCTTTGTAGTAGTAAATTGAGTTGTTCCATCTCAAATAATATCTCTCTCAATTGTTCTTGTATTTTTGCCATTCTACTCTTGATTTCAAGAAGTTCTACCATGATGACACTTAGAAAAGAGAAGATGTTTAATATTCTTGAAGATAAATAGAAGTGAAGACTTGATAACAAAGAAAATACTAAAAACAATATCAATTTAGAAGAGGTAATTTACGACTTCTAATATATTAATGTCTTATAAAAAAAATGAATAATCTACTCTTAATCAAGAAAAGACAATGCTCTAATATTATAAAAATATTCTTATCAATTTATTAAAGACAAGAATTCAATGAAAGCAATTAACCAAGTGAGATTTCTTTCAAAGAAGTATGACAAAATGGTAGTAAAAAAACATGTATAATAAAAGAAAATTGAAATGGCTATTGCCAAAAGATGAGAAAATTAAAGATTTTTGAATCTATACTAAAGCAAGAAAGGAGTTGATAAGAATGAAGAAGGCTTCAGTCTTGCATCTATATACTATCTATCTAAGAGCTATGTGGCAACATTCTATATAATCTCCAACATGTGTTAACTTTACAAGCCACACGTTTTAACTTGCAAAGCAACTTTTTTATATGTGTGCGACATAGTCAGTTTGTTCTACAAGCTATTCACATGTATGACACGTGGTTAACTTGTTGACCAAGTTTCTAACCTAAAAATCAACTATAAACATGTACAAAGTCAAAACCATGTTTATGAAGCTTCTAAGAAGTTATTCTAAAAGATATTATGAAATTAAACTATTTTATCTACTTGTATGTACTTCTACCTAAACATATAGGTAATTATCACAATAATTATGTATGTCTATGACCTTGTACTTAGTCATTACGTAATTTATTGAACAATTTATAGAGACAAGATTACTATTTGGAAATAAGAAGAGACAATTAACTTTTTTTTTGAAGATATCATTATATCTATCACTTGCAAAGATTTTATTCAAGTTGTAACAAAAATAATTGCTCAGTGGTAATTACAATCACCATCAATAAATTCCAAGAGTAATTACAATGACCATCAATAAATTCTTAAGAGTGGACTTTAGAACCCCAATATTTATACATGGACAATCCTATATTGTCTTTTTGTAATGCACTTCTCTAAATATGATTAAGATCCATTATCTTAAAGATAATAAAGATGAAAATAACACTATAAATATAATTTATTTTTTTAAAAAATAATTTTTTTATAACTATAATAAATAATGATTATATTTTTTAATTATCTTAGTCAATATTTCTTTAGGAGTTATTAATTTTTAATCTAACAAAAATAAATTAAAATAAATTAGTTTTTTTGTGGTCAATTAGATAGATTTTAATAAATATATAAATAATATTTTTTTATCTTTTTATTTTATGTATTTATTATAATAATTTTTACTGAAGCTTACAATTACACATACTTGAATTTTCACCTAAAAATTCAAATCTAAGCAAGTTTTTAGATTTGGGTACTTAAATGAGAATGATGGAACTAATTTTGGACTAGTATTACAGCATGACAAACTGACTATAAAAGAGTTAAGTATAAATACTTCCCTCTTCTATAGCTTTTATGATATTATAAGAATATAAAACTCCTATTAGACATAATGTAGAATGGGAATTGAAACCGCTTTGGCAATTGAAAAGTTGTAGCCACTATTTATTTGTAGTAATATTATTTAGCTATTGTAGCCTACCAAGCTATCATGTAGCCTAACAAGATGAATGTCCACATATTAATTGAACATTGTTGATTTTGCTAGTTGTTTGTGTGTTCATACTAGAAAGTCCATGTTGTTAGACATTAGATTATAAGCATAAGAACTCAAATCAGAAGCTCATTTTGGCAAGTGGTTTTAGTTTTCTTCTCTTCACATATTTATACTTCTATTCGAGCAATATGCTTCTTCATATTTTATCACATGGTATCAAAGCTTGGTACTCTTAAATTACCTTTTGTGGGTTGAGTATATATGTGAGGTTGTTTTATAGAACGTGGTCTCTTAATTACCTTTGAAAAAGTTTAATTTTTTTGGTAGTTCTTGTTAGAAGCAACATAAAAAATCAAGGAAAATAAGAAGAAGGTATTAAAGCTTGAAAAAACTCTATCCATAGTCCATAGTTCCTTCAAGTACAATCCATATTCTATACAAAACTATAATTCGATCTAGAATGTATAGTCAAAAATAGACTATCAAAAATATACAGTCTTGATTAGCTATAAGGTATAGACAATCAAGATTGTTTTCCAAAAATGAACTATTAAGAATGGACAGTTGGATTGGCCAATTTAGAGTTTTGAAATATAGATTAAGACTTCAAATACCAAACTCAAAGAAATTCAAGAAGTCTAGGAAGTCTAATAAGTTTAGAGACTTCAAGAAGATTTGTAATTTAAGTTTTTTGATTTAAATTGGATATCTTAGTCAATTTTAGAAATTTAAACTTGAATTTTTTTGAAATTTTGGTATTTTGGAGGAAATTTAGAATTTCTATAAATACTCAAGTAAAAAGCTATATAAGAAGGTATTGAACTTCACTTTGATTCTATTTTTATTCTTTCTAATTCTTTTTTTAGTCATATTATTTTTTATCTTTATTATATTTTTTATATTATGGCAATAGAGTATTACATCATAGAAAAATTTACTAAGGACAATTGGTACCTATAAAAAAAATATTAAATTTAATATAATTGATAAAGTATTATGAATGGTTATATATAAAAAATACAAGAAATCTATTGGATGACTTATAGATTTGATTGAGTTAGGAAAATGAAAAGATATAGAAGAGGGAGCATTATTTGCAATTTTTCAAGATCTTTTTGGTTCAAAGTTCATAACAACAACTAAAGCAACAAGCGTAGAGGCTCTATAAAAGATTTTAGAAGAATATTTGAGGTTAAAAATACCTCAAGTCTATTTTTTTGATTATAGGTTTTAGACTGTTAAAATAAATGAAGGGGACAATGTCATTATAGACATAGGCAAATTATAAGAGATAGCTAAGCAACTTTCTTCAATTAGAGAGGAAGTTTTGGATACACATTTTAATATGGCATTATAGAAGAATCTTCTAGAGTCATATTATATCTTTGTGGTGTTATTAGGAATACAACCTTCTACTGAGTTGATATTAATTATGGTGATAGCTCAATTATTGCAATAAAAGTTTCACAATAAGAATGTAGGATTGACTTCTAAGGTGGTATTGGCTATAGAAAGAAAATCCAAGCAACATTTTCATATTCATGCTCATATAGGGTCTTTATATGAGTACAAGAAAGATGCCAAATATAAATATTATTACAAGAAAGATCACTATGAGAAAAAACATTGGACCAAGGAAAAAGATAGGAATTCAAGAAAGTTAAAAAAAAAAAATTTAAAATATTAGGTTGATATAGTAGAGAAGAAAGTTTGAAAAGAGGATGAATATGTTTTTATAGCTGTATTATCTATTACTATAAGTGACAAAGAATGATACATCAATTTTGGTGCTTATTAGTACATGACAAAAAATCAAAGTTAGTTTTTAAGTTACAAAAACCTACCACAAGATTCTAAAATTTATTTAAGCAATGATATTGGACTTGCTATTATGGAGAAGGATAAGATTTCTTTCAAATTTCTACATAATATTTGAAAGGATATACATGACATCTTGCATATTGAAGGATTAGCAAAGAATATGTTTTCTATTAGGAAAATGATAGATCAAGGTTATGAAGTTAATTTCAAGACTAATACATGTCTTATGGAACAAGACAATATAACTATAAAAGGTGTTAGGTATGATAGCTTATTTAAATAAAGATTGAAAGACTTTTCTTATTATAGAAATAAAATAAACTTTGAATAAAGATAATCTCTGGCATCAACAATATGATCATCTTGGCATTTCAAGCTTAAAGAAACTACAAGCATGTGATATGATTACTCATTTAGATATAGGCAAAAACATAAAGTTAGAGTTTTATAAGGAGTGAATTTATAAAAAATAATATCATGATGTTTTTTCAATAAAAGATGGTACTTATGCAAGAAAACTTTTAAATACATTCTAATGTAAATGGTATTATGAAGTTATTATCTTGTGGAAGGACAAAATATTTTGTTACTTTTATTGATGATCTTTTAAAAAAGAATTTTTTATATTTCATGAAATAAAAGTATGAAGTTCTAGATAACATTAGGATTTTTAAGGTTCTAGTTGAGAAACAAACAGGCTTGAGGATTTAAAAATTGCATAGTGACAATGGTAGAAAGTACATATCAAAGGCCTTCAAATAGTTGTATAAATAATATAGTATTGAAAGACAATTTTTGATATCTTATATGCCTTAAGAAAATGGAGTTGTAAAATGTAAGAATTTGATATTGTTTGAGAGTACAAGGTATATGTTACAACATAAGCAACTTTTTAATGCATGATAGATAGTGGCCATCATCCATGCAACATATTTTTTTAATCAAGCTCCTATTATTGCTGTGGAAGGAAAAATACTTGAAGAAATTTGTTCAAGTATAAAACCTTCAGTACAACACCTTTGTATCTTTGGATGTGATGCCTATGCACATATTTCAAATAAAAATATACAAAAATTAATCTTAAGAGTAAGAAATGTATATTTTTGAGCTATATTGAAGATATTAAGTGCTATTGATTATATGACATTAGAAATGATTCCATATTTAAGAGCCATGATATTAAATTTGTTGAATGTAAAAATTCTAAGCAAACGGTGTTATGTAGTAATATGACTATATAATAAAACATAAAAATGTGGATATTATCAAAGAAGAACTTAGCAAAAAGATGTAATAAAAAAATAAAGATAAAAGATAGAAAGATAGTAAAAGATTTAATCTTAATGTTGTTATTTTATAGAAAGAACTTCTATTTACTTTGTAGAGGCATAAATAATCCATATCAAAGTAAATGAAGTAAGAAATTAATATAAGCATATTAAAGAGATAATTAACAATAAGATAAAGCAAAATTTACTTCAAATTACTAAAAATTGATATCCAGAGAGAACCAATTGTCAACTTAGATCAAAATTAGATCCCAAAGCATAAAATTACATCCATATGGCAACTTCAAAGTTTATAGGTAGATCAAAAAGTAAGATTTGAAAGAAACCTTAAAGAGAGATTTTTTAGTATTAGTTTTGCATCAATCAAATCAATATTGAATTTATGAAGAATTTTTGAAGTTAGTGATGTTCTTGATTAGTTTAGATTTCAAGAAATAAAAATGTAATTATAAGTTTGAGGGATTCTTCAGTTTTGTAGCATGTATACTAGTAAATTTTGGACAATGTATTGATGTACTAGTTGTAAATGTGTTTGCAAATTTTGAAGTCAATCAAAAGATTAGGTCAAAGTATGTGAAGGTTTTTGTACGTTGAAATCCCAGAAATTAGAATTTGAGGATCAATGAGTATTTCTAAGATCTTCATCAATCTATCAATTGGATTAAATTAAAATATTTTTGTATGAATATTAGATTCAATTTTTAATATTTTAGGTGAAATTTGGAAGCAATTCAATAGTTCAAGAAGGAGATATTGGCACCAGAAGTTCAACATTTAGATTGGAATAAGAGGCCGCCTAATACCCGATTGGATTATCTTACATTTCTCTCAATTAGTAAGTGTGATTGCTTTCATCTTTCTTTTGCTTATTTCTAACTAAAACATTAAGATGTGTGAAAATTTTGAATTGATATCAACGATTTAATTATTAAATGTTGAAGTTCCATTTGCTATAGGATTTATTAAGAGTTTGTTTAAGATCTAAGATTTGGTATAGAAATTGGTTAGGATTAGAGTTTGCTTAAGATTTGGTTTAGAACTTCTTTGGGATTTGTTTAGGATTTAAGATTTTATTAGGATTTTATTAAGATTTGACCTAGTATTTGATTAAGATTTAATTAGGATTTTAATTAGGATTTGACTTAAGATTTGATCTAGAATTTGGTTAAAATTCAATTAGGATTTTAATTAAGATTATATTAAGATTTTTATTTCTAGTATTTTTCTTTAAAAAAATTATATTTTTATTGTGAGTTCTTTTAAATTTATTTCAATACGTTGAAGTTTCATTGGATTATTAGAAATGACTTGAAGTTTATTGAAGGCTCTATTAGTAGGATTGCTATTGCATTATTACTTATCTTACTCAGTTAGGTACCTAGTGTATTTTCAAGCAAGAATACACATAATAAGACAACAAAAGGAACTTGATAAATCTTAAGAAATAAGGATTAAAATTGAATCTATGGAGACTTCATCAGATTTAGAAAGTGACAATGAAGATATATTAAGAGATTTTGTTACTAGCAAAGATCACCAACAACCAATTATTGAATTTTCATCTTCAATTCAAGATATTCAAACACAAGCTTAAGCACTCAGACAATAATGTGTAGCTTTAATTCCACCTCCAATCTCACATCCACTTCCATCTTTACCAATGATGATGCGTGCGAAAACTCGACTTTTGGCACAACAACAAGCAACTAATGAATCAACATTGGCTTAGTTTCTTTCCAAATCATTCATATCTTTAGCATATATGGCATATATTTTTTACAAAAGCACTAAAGAACCATCTACTATCATTAAAGCTATGAAAAGGGATGATACTTGAAAGTAGAAGGAAGCAATGGATTTAGAACATTGGAGTCTTATTAACAACAAGACTTTGACTTTGACTTTGATACTATTATCAATAAACAAAAAATTAATTGATTGCAAATGGATTTTCAAGATCAAATATAATATACATAGATCAATGGAGTACTACAAGGCAAAATTCATTACAAAAAATTACGTGTAAAAAGAAGGTATTGATTACAATGAGTTTTTTGCTTTAGTGGTAAAAATAACCTCAATTCATATATTTCTTACACTAGTTGTATTTAAAGATTTGAAAGTTTATCAAATGAATGTCAAGACAACATTCTCAAATGGAGATCTTAAAGAGGATATATATATATATATATATATATATATATATATACCAATTAAAAGGCTATATATCAAAGAATGAAGAACAATTGATGTATAAACTTTCTAAAACTTTCTATAGACTTAAATAAACTTCTAGGGCATGGTACAAAAAGCTAGATGATTACTTTGCCTTTCAATGTTTAAATAAAAGCCATGCCAACCTTAACATTTATATATTGTAGATAATTGGTGGATTCTTCATGATTATTCTATTTTATGAGGATGAATTGATTCTTGTCTTAATAATAAAGAACTTCTTTTGAAAACAAATAAAAATTTAGCTAAGAGATCTAAGATAAAAGATTTGGAAGAAATCTACTATATTTTGGATATGTAGATTATGAAGAATCAAAAGATTTGTAAAATCTAATTCAATTAGTAAAAATATGTAGAAAACATCCTGAAAAGATTTGGCATGAAAGATTATAAATCTTTGGCTATAGCTTTGGATTCTAACAACAAATTGTTAAGAGATATGAGTCCACAGATTCCTGAAGAGGTTGAAGCAATGAAAGGGATTCCATACCAAAATACAATTGGCAGTTTAATCTTTGAATGATAAGCACTTGAATCAATATTTCTTATTTAGTAGAAGTTGTTAGTCAATACATGGCAAAACTTAGTCCACAATATTGAATAGTAATAAAATGCATTTTGTGTTATGCTCAAGGTACATGAGATCATGTACTATAATATAATGAAAGTTGTTTGAGTTTATAAGTGGTTGATTACTATGATGTAGACTATGCAAGAGATATTGATATATAATGTTTGACCATTGGTTATACATTCTTGTTGGTTGGTGGTATAATTAGTTGGAATAGCAAGAAGCAACTAATAGTCGTATTATCTACTACCAAAGCAGAGTTTATAGCAACTTCTCATACTACAAAAGAGACAATTTGGCTTCAAAGATTTCTTTAAAACATTGGATTTTCACAAGACAATCCTTTGACTATTTTCAATGATAACCAAAGTTGGATTTTTCTTTTAAAGAATCCTACATTCTATATTCATAATAATCATGTTAAAATTCAACATCACTTTGTTTGTAAAAAGATTAAGAGTGGTGACATCAATTTAGTTTTTATTGGGACTCAAGATATAGTTATGGATGTTTTGACCAAAGATTTAACTTATAAGAAAAATTGTAAATTCAAGGAGATAATGGGTATTATCAAATTGAGTTAGTCTAATATGTCAATAAATGGAAGAATATGTAACTCCTATTAGATATAATATAGAATGAGTGGTTGACATTGCTTTGTTGATTCATAAGTTGTAGCCACCATTTATTGGTGGTAATACCATTTAGCCATCGAAGCCTATGAAGCCATCATTCTACATAACAAGACAAGTGTCCACATATTAATTAGACATTGTTGACTAAGCTAGTTGTTTATGTATTCACACTAAAAAGTCCATGTTAATTAGACATTGTTGACTAAGCTAGTTGTTTATGTATTCACACTAAAAAGTCCATATCGTTAGACATTGAACTAGTAGTATAAGAATTCAAACCAAAAGCTCATTTTAGCAAGCAATTTTAGTTCTCCATGTATTTGTACTTCTATTCTAGCAATATATGTCTTCATATTTTATCATATATTATATGATGGACCTTCTAAAAGTTTTATTGCAGTCAATTCATCTTTTATCACACATGATTGATCCTAGAAAAGCTTTATTGCATTCATTCATCTTTTTCACACATGATGGACCCTAGCAAAGCTTTACTGCAGTCATTGCTAGCAAGACTTTACTGCAGTCATTGCTCGCAAGACTCTACTGCAGTCATTGCTCGCAAGACTCTACTGCAGTCATTGCTCGCAAGATACGAAACCCATCTTCGTCGAGATATTTGCATGATCGACGTGTACCGGCGAATTCCAACATTCTACAACGCAAAGTAGAACACATGCACTGAACGGAGCACAAAGGGATCTAGAATCTTGCCCCCGGCGGCACTAATAAGTCTCGACGTATGCAGGAGTCATTGTGTTGGCGTATGCCATTTCTTCTATGATGGCCTGTTTCTTCTATCTCTTTGATTAGCATCGCTGGGAGATAATCAGCTCAGAATGGCAGTGTTCGTGAAAAAGTTACAGCGTTTTCTTTTATCACAAAGTCTGAGATGGAGTTCGCTAAGCTAGATCTGACGTAGCAAGAGGGAAGGCGAAGGCGTTACCAGCGCTCCGGTTCCAGAAGGCTAGGATTTTGTAGGGACGCCAGGGAATAGACAGAATTGCGTGATTGCAGGCCTAGTTTGCAGAGGTGGACGTGACAGTGAGCAATGTGGGTGCCAGAGTAACAAGGCTGAGGCTGCTCCACCTTGTCCATCGTCGGGTGTATCGGCGTCTCTCTCGTCGACCTATAGCGCTGAATGCCATAATTTGCGGGTCTAGATTGTGGCCCCTGACAGCATCAACTACGGACACATTGAGAGACCACACCAGGTTCACATGCTGCGCTCATTGCTCAATTTCCTCTTTAACGTTACTAACCCTGTGACGCTTTCCCTGCTTCTCTTTCTCTCTCTTACTCTCTCTTCCTTCTCCTGTTCATGTCGCAGTCACGACTTTTGTGGTTTAGTGGAGTTAGTGTCGCTGAAAGGGACTCTGTGTTTTCTGTGGTCTAGAGATCGTATGGGATAGGAATGTCGCCAATAGCTAGGAGCATGGGCTGGCCCTGAGCAATGTGAGATGGAATTAGCTTCGTGGACGTCGGGTGTGCGGGCTACCAATGCTGTAGTCACGAATGGTTTGTAGTGATCAACAGTTTCGCGCAGTAGATGTCGACGGTTTGCACATGCCTGGCCGATCCAACGTGTTGCACATGGTGCGGGGCGATCTCGTAGAGCCAGCCGTGTCATACTAAGTTAGTGTTTTTGGTTCAGGTCTGCGTGAAGGAGTGTGTGTACGACGCACTTGTGATTGTAGTTTCAGGAACTCTTAGGGGAGTTGCATATATTATTTGTATTTTCGGTGACACACAGGGGCAACTTGCAGCAGCTGAAGCACTATAGTTGCTGCGATCGACCTATTCGCGCAGTGGGGGGATTGCAACACGCGACGATCGACGCATTTTTTGGAGTGTATTGCAGTCTTAGGGTTTCAGGATACTCAAGGGAGGGTTACTTACAGAGGCAGTCACAATGCCTCTGTTTATGACCGAATCGGAACTGGAGGCGGAAGGTGGTAATGTAGACGCGATAGTGGCAAAGGCTGACGCATTCATTCGGGTGTTACAACAACAGCTTGAGACGCACAAGCAGGCCTGCTTTGATGTCGAGGAGATGTTCCTCACGGTAGGCCTGCGGTTTCATCGACAATTACTTATCCCTCTAAAAAATCAAACTTAATACTGAGCTGAACGGAGTGACCCTATCGGTCTGATGGACAGGCTGTTGTATAGTTTAAACCCTTACGGATTTGCTTTGATTGGTACCTTGCGAGGTTCATTCGTAAGATATTCCTGTAAGCAATGTAGCTTTTAAGCGATGAGTAAGGTGCCAGAAAGGTTCGCAAGCTGTGATGACCTATCGGCTTTAAACTTGATGTACAGGCTGAGAAGAATGGAAAGGACGCTGCTAGGGCTTTGGAGGAGTTGAAGGAGCTAAACCTTGACTTGGAAGCGAAGCTTGAACAAACCAACAAGGTTCGTTAGCCTAGAAGTACCTTGTGCCAGTCCTGTCATGAATCAAATATTTCGTCCCTGGCAAAATAAATTATTTCTGCTTGATTTGTGGCTCCTTGGTGTACCACGGTGATTCCATGTATTGGTTGTGAATTTTGCAGGAGCTGAGTTCCTTGAAAAAGGGTCGCGGTGGAAGAGATCATAGATCCGGGGCCAAAGTTGCTCCGGTACTTGATGTGTTCCACGTTCTCTGAATGTAGATGGCTAGGCTTGTGTTCAACCCTTGAGCTATTCTCTATTAAACTATTTACCTTCGGAGCCTTAATTGTAAGGCCATTTTCTGTACAGGAAGTCGACTCCAAGGAAAAGCTTCACAAGCTGTCAGCTAAGGCCAAACCTACGCCGGTGAAGGCCAAAGAGTGAGAAAAAATTCATTCTCTAGCTGGAAATGCTTTCACGGGACCTATGTATATTTAACATTGCATGCAGCTTTCATGTATTTTTTTTTATTTGTCGGTCCTATTACTTCTTTTTTCTTGTTCTCCTACGTCTGGTTACCATGTTGCTGCGATTGACCTTGTTGTAACATATTGAAGCTGAGCTGCTTTTCGGGATATTCCTTGGTCTTTCTCAGAGAAGCATGTACATCATCAGAAAATGGTGCTCCAGCCCGAGCTTCTGAGTTTTGTGAGAAAGCAAACGGTAAGGATCCCACCCAAAATGGTCGCACTCATGCGGATCAGAGAGCGCCTGTCTCTGCCCGAAATGCCAACCCAACGCACTTCACACCCACATCTGCCCCAGTTGGCGATGGAATTCTCTCATTAGAGCTGTCTAAGGAGGATCAAGATGCACTGGAGACACTGAACAAGGAGGACGCAAAGCTGGGGGAAGAAATGGCCGCACTCAAGAGTAAAGGCGGCAACACATCCGGCTTCAGCTTCAAGAGCCACGAACGAGCAGAGAAGCGACGGGAGTTCTATTCGAAACTGGAGGAGAAGATGCGAGCCAAGGAAGAAGAGAAGAACCAAATCGAGGCGAAGACACAAGAGGAGATGGAGAACAAGGTGAAGGAGTTACGAAAGGGTCTGAAGTTCAAAGCCACTCCGTTGCCAAGCTTCTACCAAGAATCCGGCCCTCTAAAAGTAGAAGTGAAGAAGATTCCACCAACTCGAGCAAGGTCTCCCAAGCTCACCACATCACGAAGAGCTAGTCATGGGGGAGTGGGGACAGAGCATGATCGCTCAAAATCTCCAGTGGCTAGAATTAAGGTCTCCACCGATCATGCTTCTAAGAACGGTTCGAAGGATGAGACGAAGAAGTCACTTCCACGACGTCCAAAGAGTAGTGCTGCCTTATCTAGGCGTGTAAGTCTCGACTCAGGCCTGGCGAAGCTTGCTGCCGGAGCACCCAGCAAGGACAAAGCAACGAATGCAGTGGTACCGGAAGTGGCAGTCGCATTCTAGAGAAGCAGCATCAATGTGCCGGTGTCGTGTAGGATCTGGCGGCCGTAGAAGTTCCAGTGGATTTTGTGTCCTTTTTGTAAAAATGAGGGTTGTGATACTTCAAATCCAGTAGTAGTGGTTTGTTCAGAAGGATATGAACATGCTTGTTACCACTCACAGGAGACCATTGACACGAGATGTGTGCATCCCGTCATCGATGTGCGTCCCAGCGTGAGCTTCTTTCCTGGGTAAGACTCTAGCTTTCCTTGGCGGTTTTTCACCGACGTTTGAAGCCCTCCAGGTTACTGCCTTGTTGTCATCTGAGTCAGCTTTATCTAGTCGACTTTTCTCCATGTTTTTTCAGAGTTTTGTACCCATTCAAGTCAAGTGAATTGGACAGTAGTACAATGCGATCCATGTGCCTGATTGGGCATCTTCAACCTCAATGCTACGGTCACTAAACAGTCCAATCCTTTCGTTTCACTCTGCCTCGTGCCAGTTTGACGATTCTACCCCATCCTGTTGTCGATATGCCCTGCGCCCCACATCATCGATTGTTTCGCTCATTACAAACAGTATTGGGTGGTGCAATTATGTGAACCAATTTTTCTTTCTTCTTGTTGGTTCATTTATTCGAGGTGAGTTACATCTTCCAATGGCACTCTGATTGTATGATCTTTTGGGTTTGATCTCACATGATAATATTCTCAAACACAGAACGTAACAGCAATGTAAATGTCAAAGTGCACGGCATTGAGGCTTGTTTTACCAGGACTCAAGCCACTTTCCATGGAATTAAATGCACTCCTAATGATTAAATTGCAGTAAAAACAAGTGTTGGTGCATCAGATTATTTAGTGTAAACAATTCGAACTGAATTCCATTTGTGCAAGTGGGGACTTGACTGGAAGCCTACAAGATGTTTCAAAATCGATCTATTGAAGTGGGGGACTGCATTTAATAAACGGTGATACCTTGCTGAAGATAAGGAATAAATTGGCTGCATAGGAACATGTGATGTCTTAGAGTTTCACAGAGCAAGCTAATAACTTTAATTCAATGCACAGAATATAAAATAGTGCGTCTCCCTTGTCGAACTTGTCCTTCAAAGAAATGTTTGTACATGTGTACTTAGAGCATGTAACTGAGGATAGAACAGTAGTTTTTTTGCTACAAGGCCCGCCTTTAATAAGTTTGATAATTTTCAACTTTGCCTCTGAATTAGACGGACACTTTTTCATTATTTATTAAAAGAAATGGAATAAGTAATTTATAAACGATAAAAAATAAATGCTAAGGATGCTATGTAATTCACTAAACGATTTATAAAACATTGAACCATTCTAAAGAAGAATGATTGTAAATTGTACATAACAAGTGATGTTCTAGTAGAAAAGTACATACAAGTGTCAAAATCTATTAAAAATTGTAACAATAAGATAAGAACTTATAAGTGCAAGCACATGATATCTTTAGATTTATAGCCAAATTCTTAAACTTTCATTCTACTGTAAGTTTTGAACTTATTTTGATCCAAATTCAAATAAATTTGTCTATACAAAACAGATTTTTAAAATTTATTAGTAGGCATAAAGAAAAAATTACCACATATACATTCATAAATATGTATGTATGTATAGTGGAAATAAAAAATGTAATTATTCCATAAAATTGTTGCATAATATTTTATTAAATAAAGAATCTTATACCAAACCATAAATAAGATTAAAAATTATATACTTCAGAATTTAAGAATGACCAATTCTATATTTATATGTATTCTAATTTACTAAATAAAGTCGTGTGTAAAATAGTTTTAAAAATCTTAAACCTTCAATGTGTTTGTGAAAATTGATACAATATTAAACTAAAATTATAAAATTAAAGAGTTTTTTATACAATAATTCACAAAACATTTAATAAAATAATAATAATAACTAATTATGAATATTTTTTAAAGAATACATATTTAATTATTATAAAATAAATAAATAAATAAATAAATAAATAATATTGTTAAAAAGCTATTTATAATATTATAAACTTTTGGTTTTACAAGCTTTTTAATACCAAGCAGAAAAAGATATACCGAAAATGATGATAGAACTTCAAATTTTATTTAGCATGAGATTTAATTATAAATAATGAATTTTCTATTAATTCTAGGGTTTTTTATTGTAAAAAATCATTTTTTTAGAAGTTTAAGCACAAAATTATGGATCTCGAAAGCATCTAAAGATAAGTGGTTAAAAAATAGATATGTGTTTATACATGATTATGAATATATTTGTGGTTTATGCTTCAGTTTTTATTCATTTATTTATTTATTTATTTATTTATTTTTAATCTGTTTACATTTTTGTAATCAAAAATAAGCATAGGCACATTATCTACCTAATAAAAAAAATTAAAGAATATTATTCAAAAAATCATCAACGTATATCAGACAGTCTTCTAATAAAAACTTGTTTTCCTTTAGATATTCACTACAATGAAGAACAAAAAAATGATTGTATTTTAAATATCGTAAAAAGTATTAATATTCACAGAAAAAATTCTTACTCTCTAATGATTTTTGTAATGAAGTAACTCTTAAATAGAGGTCCCAAATCTCTTATGTTGTAAAAAATACCATGAAGAAGTTTTAAAGTGCATTTATATGTTGTACAAAAATAATTTGTAAAACTATGGGCTTTAAGGGTTATGCACTGAGTAAGACATATTTTTAAAACTTTGAATGACCAGTCTTTTTTGACTACCTAATTATTATATAATTTAATGCAATCAATCAATAAAATCTTAAAGAATAAGATCCTACATTTGCAAGTTATACAAATCAACATAAGATAGAGGTATTAGTCAATCTCATTAATTATTCTTTTTAGTCTTTAATTTCTTGTATCCCGCATGACCATTTGATTGCCTTCTTATGTTGTATTTATTCATAAGTAAATTAAAATTTTATTTTTTTTGCACAAAGACTATACATCTATTTTTTGACTTACCTTCATGTAAATGCTTGGTAGACTTTTAGCATCTTTTTTGCTAATGCAAAGAATGGTGAATACAACAACAATAGATAAATAAATAAAAAGTTGATGACATTCTATATGGCTATCTTTGTAGTAGATATTTATAGAGTTTGATTTTTGGACAACAAGGCTACTAAAAACCCAAGACACCAAACAATACCAACAAACAAACAAATCAAGCCAAATGAACTGTTGTGTGTATTTGTCAAAGTAATGACAATGTTGGTGTCACTGAGAAGGTCTTGACATTTGAGGGCATGGACAGGCTAACATGCTATAATCTTTCACTGTCAGAGGCCGCAATTACTACCCTAAACCTCCATCTCTGAGTAAAGACAACAGCATCATTCCCACATTGTCTAAAGACCATCCTTCTTCAAATTGGTGTTTAATTAATAGGAGTACAAAGGTTCACACCATAGCACACCAGGTGATTCTAAAAAGAGTATTTCTGAGTGAGAAAATGCTGCTATTGGTACTGCAATCAATTCATATTTGGCAAGGACAGGCTGACAACTACTTGGGATAACAAAGATCTGCCATGCTCTAAAGCCTTATCCCTTCACTCGAAATAAAAATCAGAAGTGTAATGGAAATTGGGTTAGTAGTACTTATGTGTGGTGAACTGGACAGTGTTGTCTTGGTTGTTGTAACCCTAGTATTTGGCCTGTGTCATTGTGGAGCAGCCACTTAGAGTTCTTATTCAGAACAACAACAACAACAACAAATTAATACACTGCTTGCCCCCATTGATGGGCAACTACACCTCCAAAACCTCTGATTGTTGCAACTTATGCAGATTTAAAATAAAATAAAATAAAAAAACAAAACAAACAAAAACAAAACGCTTTCCTTCTGAGAGGCACAGATTGTGTGAAAAACATTGGAGTGCACAGTAGATTAAACCAAAGTTGTAGTAAAACCCTAAACATTTAGACAACAAAATCAAGATCCATAATCACTTAGATGCCGCAGTTTGTTTTGTTTTGTTTTTTTTTTGTCGCAGTGTCCATAGTAAAATTTTGTGACAATGCCATGAACTCGACTGACCAAATGAGGATATTGGGTCATTCTGTGTTGAAAAAAACAGAGTGAAGTTAATGCAGTCAGTGTAGCATAGTGAAGACAAAAGAACCCAAAAGTGTGTATGATTAAAATGTGGAACACTGAACAGTGATTTGTTTTAAAACCATGAGTTTTTGGCTTACTCCAGGGAAACTTTTATTAAAATCATGATAATAGTAATGGTGATATATATATATATATATATATATATATATATATAAACATTCTTGGTCTGAAAAGTATAATTTCAGAACATATACAAAATTATATTACAAATAAGAATTTGCACCAATATTGATGTTTGATGTTTGATATTTTGATTTTGAAGTTTATTTTCTATTGAATTAATAATTCAGTTAAAATTACTTTTTTGCTTGTGATTGAATAGAAATGAAAAATTTGAATTTTTGAATTTATTTTAATTAGTTATTAAATAGTTTAACTCTCAAATTTGTATGTGTTTAAAAATTAGAGTATTGCTAATGCCACCATAGTTTTTGCTACTGCCAACACAACTTGTCACCTACTTCACTTGTATTATTTTAGTTTTTTAGTTATTTTATTTGGTTTTTTAAACTCCAATATCTCTCTCTCTCTCTCTCTCTCTCTCTCTATATATATATATATATATATATATATTCAAATCATATTAATTAATTATTTAATAAGAATAGGTTGTGATAGCAATAGCAACTATTATAGTGGCATTAGCAACATCCAAATATTAATGTTGAATAGAAGTTGAATTTTCTTGTTTATATTAATTTATATTATCAAATTTATAAAGTAAATTACACAAGCCTATTTCTAAATTTAAAGAGAATGAAATTTGAATTGAACTATTTAGAAACTTAAGAGATTATTGTGTGTATGTGTTTCTTTTTTCTTTTTCTTTCGTAAAATTATACATGAAAATAAATATTGATAAATGGAGATGTGGTGTAAAGTTATTGCTGAAGATGTTGATGTATACCTACTCTAACAACTCTTTCCAACCTTAAATGTGACCAATAAGTTTTACATAATAAGTCAAAAATATAAAAAATAATAAATATATTATAACATCAATAAATCTCTTCAAAGTAATCTTTAATTTTTTTGGTAAGTAACTTGTTAGCAAAACATTTTATGAAATATTTAGAGTTAAATAACAGTTATTGAATATAGTATTTAGTATATTATTTTTATTTATTTATCACAAAAATATTTTTTGTATACAAAGCACTAAAAGCAAAATGACGTGAGCTTAGTAATACATGTTTGCACTAAGGAATATTGGTATTTTAAGTAGAATACCTTCACATTAAAGATTTATTAAAGAAGTTGATTTTTTTTTTTTTTTTTTTTTTTTTTTAAATTCAAAGGAATAATATTGGATGCATACATCAATACTTTGGTATATATATCTATATATATCAAAGTTCATTTATAGCATCAATTAAATTTAATAAATAATCTGCAATAACATATAGCACGCACACAAATCTTATAATGTAAATTTAAATAAGCAAACATTTATCTATGTGTTAGTATAGATAAATTCAATGTTTTTAACTTTATTCATTTAAAAACATTCTTAGTATTTAGTTTTGTAAATAAAACACTTAATTTTTGTAGGCTCATAAAGAAATATTAATTTAATGGACATGTTGAATGTAAATCATTATTTGAATCACATGTTAGATCTAATGAAGTGTCATTAGAGACAACAAGTACAATGTAGAGTTGTTGCACATTGGTGAGGGGTACTTTTTAAAGGTCAACCATTATTAGATAATTACCTTCTATTCGTGCCATTGCACACATTATTGAACCTAAGAGATTGCATTGTGAAAATCAATTTATCAAAGATTCCATTTTATCTCTCACCCACCTAATTATTGTTATATTTTTGAAATAAGAGATTGAAATTTTAGTATTACAGTCAAACAATTATAATCTTAATAAAAATAAAAAAAAAGTTTGATATAACATGGCTTTTCCACAATCTCAAAGAACAAAAACCTATAAAGCCATTAAGTGGAATGCAAAAAATGATGGAAAAATCTTTCAACATTGCAATTATATTGTGCTTTGGGTCCCCATCAATATTAAAATGAGGTTGACTTTGAAGAGGGAACAAGTGACCGGTAATGGCCGGTGGAAATGGTAATAGGAGTGAAGTGCCAGTGTCCGAGCTCTCTGTGTGTGAGTGACCCCGGCCTGGCACGGCGGAGAGGGAAAGGGGGACCTAATTCCGCACCCCTAGACCATGCTCTCTTGCAGTAAGCGACTGGTGGAGCAATTTTCCTTCGGCTTCCACAACGTTGTGGAGGGGTTTTCGCAATCGCCTGCGGCTCTTTGTGGTTCATTTCCAGCTCGGGTTGTTTCCTCCGCGTGCTAGCCTTGCCTCTCAGCTCCAGGTAGGTGTTTTTTGCGCCAACATTGAGCAAGATCTCAGGATGTTACGGTGAAATTTGAAGTTAGGGTGCCGCTGTTGTTGAGTTTGAAGTAGATCCTCCGTGACAGGCTCTATGTAGGGTTTTGGACGTTGGAGTTTAACCCTGGACTGCTTCGGGTGTAATGTTTTATGGTTTTGATGAAGAGTGTCTAGCGAAGGCCATGAGAAGAGTGGATCCTTTCGGAGGACTCAGTTGTGTATTGCGTTTCGAGGCGGTGTCTTTTAATTTGGAAAAAGAAAAAATGCATTCTCTCCTTCTTGTTCTGGTGTAGTTGGTTTTGAAGTGAATTGCGGTCTGGGAAGCTGATGTTGTATTAGTTTGGTAGTTTGGATAGGGTTTTGTTGAGCTTGGTGATCTGCTTGCGTCATATTATGATTGAGATTAGGTTTTTCTGGGAGCAGGTTCTGGCGCTGGGAACATTGAAGGAAGTTTGTTTCGAATTGCGGTGTTGCATGGAGAAGTAAGTGCGTGGCGAGTGGACTATTAGCAGGAAGTTGATGCTGGAGGAAGCTGCATGGTAAGGTTCTTGCGGTAGCAGGCACAATGCCTCTCTTTATGAGCGATTCCGAGCTTGAAAGAGAGCAGGGGAATGTACACGCTGTCGTATCGAAGGCTGACGCCTTCATTCGGGAGCTCCAAGAGCAACTGGAGACCCAAAAAGCTCGTGCAGATGCTGTAACAATCAATGCGGAGCAGACTTGTTCACTTATCGAACAAAAGTTCCTTGCACTCTCGGCGCAATTTTCGCAGCTGGAGAATGAGAAGGATCAGAGTTTTGCTACTTTGGAGCGACGATCCACTGAGCTCGCCCAAGCTCAAGCACAAATTCATAAGTTGGAAATTGAAGCTGTACGTTCTTCCATTTTTTGTTGAATTTTGTTACAAAACTTTGTTGTCAGAGTATTCAGCCTAGCGCAATCATGTTATTAACTCCCTGAACACTGAAATGTGATTGTGTTGAATAAACTGTCACGACTTTCCGGTGCCCTTACAATTGCTTCTCATTTAACGGGCAAGCCCTAAATTTTTGCTGTCAGATAGCCAGCAGCTAAGCTTGCGATTATTGCATGATTTTTCGGCATCACCTAGATGATGAATGAGATCCGTACTCGAGCTAGAAATCGTAATGTTTTATTATATTATATGGCTCAAAGTTCATCAGTGCTTTCATGTTTTTGTAGTTTACCATATTGTGGTCACTTGAATTGTTATTATCAAATGTATTTAAGCTATACTATTCTTTACGTTTTTTGAAAACAGATAAAGCATAATAGTACCACGGAACGCCTATCATGTGAAGTAGGGGAGCTTTCGAAAATAAAACGGGAATTGTTGGAAGTGATTGAGCACAAGAGGTTAGAACTGGAGGAAAAAAATTCATCTATCAAGACCTACCTCAACAAAGTAGTAAGTTACCTGATCCCGATTTTTTCCAGAAACCTTTTTCAAGAGAATGTGAACCAGATTTCAGCGGAGACTCTGGGTTCCACATTTCTCTTAGATCACATATTCTCCGGTCTATTGAAATGTGATAGGATTTGCTAGTGTAGATACTCTCGTTAAATCCTATTTGTTCATTCTATGTAGTGTTTGTATTTAACAATCTTTGTTACATTGTGTTCGGAGCAGACGTATTTTATATGTGTTTTGTTCTGAAGCTGGCTAGCCTATTTCAATGTGCAGGTTGAGTTGACAAACGACCGCAGCAGCCTTGAAGGCAAGCTCCACGAGCTCGAGGCCGAAGTTATTCGCTCTAGGGCTAGTTTGACAAGAATCTCACAGGTACTCTTGATGCATGTAGACCATTTTAGTGAACGTCAATATGATTTGATTTTGGTGAGGTACGCACAAAATTTGAATGAATTTTCTCTTGTTTATCATCTACCTACGAAGTGAGTTCCAATGGCTCCTAACTTTTTTTAGGGCTTGTTAGTAGATTTATCGAGCAAGACTATGCAAAGCAGATGAGGAGACAAGCATTTCATTGTGTAAAATTGTTCCCTATGCCATTGAGTAGATCTTTATTGGTATTGTGTTGCACTTTATTTTAAACCAGGATAAGGAGTTAGTGGAGCAACATAATGCTTGGCTGAATGACGAATTGACAGCAAAAGTTAGCGCTCTTTTGGAGGAGAGACATGAAAGTGCGGAGACAGAGGCGGGTTTGAAGTTTAAATTATCTGAGGTGCTCACATGACCTTACAGCTCACGTTATGTTTATATTACTTTCGTGAGATGATAAGGGTGGTGCTTTGATAATGTTGGTCCTCTGACCGAATTTGTACTCGAACAGATCTGCTTTGATAGTCGCTTCAAACATTCAGCTAAGGTATTGTGTTACATTCCATAATTGTTGTGCAGGCTGAAAGGTCTGTAAAGGATACAACTCAGACATTGCAGCGAACGAAGGAGTACAATCTTGAGTTGGAGTCTAAACTGAGTCAAGTTCGAGAGGTTTGTGTTCTGAAATAAGACTTCTTCCTATGAGTTTCTATGCGGTTAGCTATTTTCTGTTTTTTTTGTCCCGCAGAATCTAGTGTCTAGATCTGCTTGTTTGTGACTTAAATCAGCCGATCAGTGCGTAATATCGAGCACTTCTACAGAGTGTTCGTAGTATGATAATTTTGAATTCTAATTGGGAATCTGTTTTCGAGCAATCGGTCATTGGCGTCATTTGGTACAATATGATATCTTGCTTGTGCAGGAATTGAAGTTTTTAAAGGAAGACTCTGCCGTGAAAGAGGAACAATTTGCTGCTGAAGTTGCTACGGTAATTTTTCTGTTCGCAGAACTTTCGAGTTTTGTGAGGTTGTCGTACCTGCGTAGTCGTTGCACTGCGTGGCACTGCATCTTACAGCGCTTATGTTATTCGACCATGTGAATGAAGAATTTTCTTTTTCAGAATAACCGTTCGTTTAAGAAAGCATTTTGAAGCAAAACCGTGTATGTTAACTTTAATGATTTGGCGTTCACACTATGCTTTCGGTATCTACTCCATTCATGCAATGTACTTCGATCTTTGATTTTTATTACAACTTTGTGTTACTTTGGGCAGGCTGCTAAGCTTTTGGAGCTTTACAAGCAAAGTTCTGATGATTGGTCTAAGAAGTCTCATGAGCTTGAGGGTGTGATTAAAGCGCTTGAGGTACGTTTGATGAGAGTAAGATGTCCTGATTTGTCTGACCATGGTGCACTTTTAGTCTTTTTTCAGACACTTCCAACGAAAGCGTTTTGCTAGCCACATCCTGATTGTGGTCTTTGGGAACATCTGTATAGACGCACCTAAATCAGATAGAAGCAGACTACAAGGAAAAGCTCAAGACTGAACAAAATGCTCGTGAAGAGGCATCCAAAGTAAGATTATTATTATTATTATTATTATTCTTATTTGTTGTCGTTATTGTTTTGTACTATTTTTTTTTTATTCTGAAGTATTTAAATAAAAACCCATCCAAAAACGATCTAAACTTTTAATTCAATAGTGTAAGTTCAAGAACTATTCTGCAGCTACCAGAGCTCTCAGATGGAATTGATGAAGAACACGGTTATCCTATCATACTGTTTTTCCTGTCAGTCATGGTGTAGTTACTCTGTACTGGCAGTTGCAGTTGATGTAAATACTACGTGATGCTTATATTACCCTGGTCATTGTAGGAAGCTGCCGAGCTAAAAGAAAAGTTGGAGAAGATCACTGCGGAGGCCGATAAAGATATTCAAACCAAGTCTAGTGGAGATTTCCTTGCTCTTGCTGATAAGCCATACACGGGTCCCATGTGCGTTCTTTTATGTTATGTTCTGTGCATTAGTTACATCTTTGTTGCTGTTGCGGTATGCATTTCTAGCGATAATTCACAGCAGGACGGGTCATCGATGGTGGTTTCGTCGGGAACGTGTAGATTGTTTTTCTCCCTTGTATTCAAATTATGGGTGCTCATATTATTTATATACATAATTTTTCTGTTAGCAGAGAAGGACAGCTAGCGCTTGAGTTTCCAGGTGACGGTGCTCTAATACCAGTCGTAGCATCTGAGGTGTCAGGGACCGCTCTCGCTGCTGCACTCCTGCGCGATGGTTGGAGTGTAAGTTGAATATGCTTGCACTGATATTCATTCATCACAATGGCTGGATGTCGTGGCCTCGATTTGGAAGGGTCTCGTTATAAATAATTGTCATTACAAAGCACTTTCTGAACTTAAGGAATGCTGTTTACAGTTGGCAAAATTGTATAGCAAGTATCAAGAAGCTGTGGACGCATGGCGGCACGAGAGGCAAGAACGAAGACACTCCCAGTCACTCCTTGAGCGAGTGAGTGGTTACTGCACCCGGGATTATTAACGCCCACTAGTGTACTCGTGAAGGATTTTTAAACCATATTTAGCACTGTGCGATGTAAAACTTCTTTTTGGAAATGTATGCCCTTTTTCTGTAATTTCTGCGTGTGGAGGGTATGTTTTTGGATCATGGGTTTTGATTTTTAAATATTTCAGGTTCTTCATGAGATAGAGCTGAGGGCGGAGGTCATCATGGAAGAACGAGGTGTGTGTGGTTCTTTTGTATTGATGTTCAAGATAACTGATCACTAAGGTTTTGTAACTTTCTGGAAGCTAAGCTGAACTATATTACTGGTTGATGTTTGCTTCGTCTGATAATGCTTGCTTTAGTCATTTCGAACAACCGACACTGTTTGTATGCAAATGATGTAACCATGCGAAAATCCTGACGGCGGCACATTTTTTTTATTTACAGTTGCTCACAATGAGATGGTGGAGGCTTATCATAAGATGGAGGAGAAGCTTCATCAGTACCTAGAAGATCAAAATTCTCTTGACAAATCTTGCAAAGAACTGAAAGTGAGCCTTGCACAGTATATTATGTTAGCAATGAACACATAACTGCTCTGCGTCAAGTCTGTTTTACTTCGTGAACATTCCCTATTCTGCTCTTTATTGTGCTCCACCTTATTTCAACGTGCAGGCTGAATTGCGAAAGAAGGAGAGAGAGTTGAATATGCAGAGAAAAGAGAAAGAAGATCTACAAACTCAGGTATTTCACAAGTGGATAAGTGGACTAGCCCTTAAGCCTATGACTGTGAACTAGTCATTAGCTATTTGATATAGATTTAGACTAAATCTCAGATGATTGGATTTAACAAGTGTAGAGCGTCTGTTTTCATTTCTTTCCGGTTCTAAGTCATAAAACTTCGCTTCTCGATAAGCGATAAGCATAATAAATTCCCTTTTCCATGTCGTTGAACCCATCGTATACCATAGTTAATTTGTGGAGCTAACATGGCGACTAAGCCCCTGGCTTTGGTATGTTCGTAGTTATTTGCTCCTAAAATGCACTAAAGATCCTTTTTTCTTGTTGGTTGCAGGTCGCAGTGCTACTCAAAGAGTGTTTAGACGTCCAACAGCGATTTGGAGTTGGAGACGCAAATGGAGAAACTGCTATTGAATATGTGACTTCTAGGACTGAAAGCTCTGCTTCAGATGCAGTGATTTCTGAAAGACTCGTAAGGCTATCCTTGTTATTTTAGTCTGCCGCTTTTTTGGAACCTTCGTTTTCTTTTAATAGTCTTATTTAAAATTAAGTTTGATAGCTATTTTGTGGACTTGCTGTGTTAGTTTGTAATTAAGTATTAGTCTTTTGTTCCGGACTCTGAGGCGGTGCTGGTATGAAGTTGGTAGCTTGCTAGAAGTAGCGCTAGAGGTTGTGTAGTGCATGTATTTTACCGTCGTATTCTTGATGTTGCAGTCTTATGTGCTTACTTCAAAATTAGTTTCAGTCGGGAGTTAGCTCCTAGTGATAGACTTCACCATTGTATTTTGGCGTTTTCTGTACTCTATGCGTCTTTGATATTTATCATGTCTTTAATACAGCTTTCATTCAAGGACATTCGAGGCATGGTAGAGCACAACACACAATTGCGGACACTTGTGCGAACACTTGGACAGCAGAATGAACTGAAAGAGCAGGAGTTGAAGGTGAACATCCCCATGTTTTAAAGAAAACAGAAAATTCGAATCTCATTCATTTTTTTTTTCAGCACACACATCAATAGGTGGTCCCAATGTCGTTTTTGTACCTGATTCTTACAAACAACTATGGCTAGGCTGTAGTGGTGGAATTTTCGTGATAACCTTTCAGTGTAGCGCTTACATGCTTTTTTGCATCCTTTCCTATTATTTCAGGAAGAATTTCAGGTAGAGCTGAAGAGACGCCTTGAAGATATAGGCCGTAAAGTTGCCGACACTGTCAAAAGAAGTGAAGAGCAGGCAGAAATTATTGACAGGCTTCAAGGGACTGTAAGTCTTGTTTTGATGGTCTTGTAGTCTTCCACATCATTAGTGTGAAACTTAGGATTTAGTTTATGTGATATTTCTAATAATTATGTGACAATGCGGTACCTGGAGGTTTATTCTGTACATGCTCCGCTTTTTGTGGTCTGCCTGTACTCATTTAGTGCCTGTTTGCAGCTGCGTCAGATAATCTTGTCACATTCAGTTTATTTTTTAAAGTTATTCCTCAGCTGCAGAATGCGGCCAGATTGTCTTCCGTTCCACGACATTTATTTTCCTCCTAGTTTTTGACAGTTTCCTCAACTGCCCTGGTGGTTTAATTCTGCAGGTTGGCATGTACAGAAGGCTTTATGAAGATGAGATGAATACACGTCGTTTGTCCCAACAGAATGCTGGGGTTCCACCAATGGCTTCAGGTACAGGCTTCAATTGTGGATTTGAACATAAATCTGCAGTATCTTCAGCTTAAATAAAAGCATGGTCTCATCTAGAATCTTCGTCAGTGTGTCTGGCTGTGTACATGGATACCTTGGTTGTTTTCATGTCTTCACCCAGATAATCCTTTCAGTAGTTTTGAAACATTTTTTTTGTATGGATGGAACAACAAAGTCAGGTATAGTTGCAGCTGTGTATCAATTTTAGTGAGGCGAGGTAAGGTAAAGTGATTTTGGACCGCAGATACTAGTTTTAGGGGTTGTAATTATTCTGTTGGTTTTGATAATTATTCTGGCGTGGGCATTCAAGTTGAATGTTCTGAAGGTTGAATAATTATTATATTCTTCGTCGATGCCTGAATTGCAGGAAACAATGTTCAGGATCTTCGGAAGCTTCTTGACAATTCTCAGGTGTGAGAGTGCCACATACTTTCATGCTGTACGGTGCTTTTCTAGTATCTGTAGTCTTTGACCAGTTGAATTGAATGAGCTTATCATGCTTATATGTTTTGTTGCATTTTTGTTTGTTCAGGAAGAGATTAGTAAAATACGCGAAGAAGCTACAACTCGAGTTAAACTATTGGAGGAAGAGCTCACCAAAGTTAGGTTAGTTGAATATGAGGGCCTTTTTGTTCTGAAGAGGACGTAGTCTGGGATACAGATTGTTAATTAGCTTTCAAGGTTCTAATACGGAAGAGTTATCAATTCATTTACTGTGATAATTTGATGCCCCTGTATACTACTTAAATTTGACACATATCTGTCATGGGTTATTGACTTGGATATCAGGCAGGAAATTACTAACATGCGTGTGGAGAGTGCGAGAGCTGATGCTGAGGCCTCCTTTGCTAGGGATCAGCTATCATCACGGATGCGTGAGACAGAGAACCAGGTCTCTTCGCGTATCCAATCTGCTCGATGTTTCTTGAGCATCATGAATTACTGTGAACTATTGTTTTGAATATCAATCATTAAAAGGCGAGATGAGTTGCTTCTGGATATAATCTGGTGCATCTAACGGTTGTGGATAATCCAGTAATTGATGTGCCGTGATACGCTCTTGCTTGATGTTTTTCTGTCCTGATTGAATAGCAGCTATGTTACTTTTACTCCTTGCTCGCTGAAAGCTGTTTACTGTTGATACAGAATTTCTGTTTGTTATCATATTAATTATTATACATGATTGGTGCTCATTCTCAGAGGAAAGAGATGGAGACAGTACTTGCAAGGAATATGGAGTTTTCGCAAACAATTACCGACTATCAGCGCCGACTACGGGAGAGTGCCCAAAAGTTGCAGGCGGCAGAAGATCTTGCTCGTCGCCGTTCAATCGAGGTTGATTATCGTATTTACTCATATTTTGGCTTGGTCCCTCGATGCTCACGTAGATAAATTGGATCACGCATTAAATATTCGACGTCTTGGATGTGCAGTTTTCAGTTGCTGAAAGGGAGAAGGAACTGTTAGCAGCTGCAGAGAGAAGATCTTCTGAGGAGGTGGCAATGTTGTCCGATCGTTTGCATCGGGTCCAGGTATAATTAAGTCATTATCGTAACCTTAGCTTAAGTTTTTATCTATGCTTCTTCACTGATGGTTATTCTCCTTATCTGATATTTCATTGATGCACTGTATTGACTGGTTTCTGTAAATGGTCGTACAGGCTGCTCTGGATACGATGCAGAGTGTGGAAGAGACTCGTGAGGTATTATGAACCGGCTTGGTTTTTCTTTTTGGGGCAATATAATTAACACGTTCTAATAGAATACATCTTGATAATGAAAAGACTTGGTACTTTTGAAACTGTGAATAGTAACTCCAAAGTGTTTCCCCATGAATCGCAGAGCATGAGAATTGTCGAGAAGAAGAAGCTAGAAAGCGAGTTAAGCAACCTTCAGGTAAAGATAATGTCTTGCCCTTGCGTCTGAACCCCTAAAACTTGTACATTTTTTACTGCGGAGGAACCTCTATCCTAACTATCAATTAAGTTCTGCAGATTTTTGAGCACTTGTGGATACTTTTGCAGAAGTTTCATACTACGAATGTAATATTTTTATTAAACTAAAAGTAATCTGTATTTAGCTGTGTTGTAAATTTTCTTTGGTACTGATATTTCTTATGTTAACATCAATGTTTTACAGAAAGAATGGGTCGAGGCAAGGAAAGAGCTGGAAATTGAACGAGAACATGGACGACGCTTAACTACTCAGCGTGATAGAGCTGTAAGCGAGGCGTTGGAACGGGTTGAAGCTGTGAGCAAGGAGCTAGCAGTTGCCCTGAAGTCTGTTTCTGCAGCAGAGACGCGGGCGCAAGTTGCAGAGGTTAGCATTGGCATGTCTTTCATTAAACAGATTTTGGCTCGTGTATCCTTCTTGAGTCCTAACGAGCTTTGCCCTAGTTTTCATCGGTTCCGAATGACACTGATGTAGCTATTGTAGTTATTTTTGCATCGTAATACATGATGTCCATCCTTGTTCCAAGTTAGTGTCAATTAGCAGATACGAAAGTAGCTTTAGTTAAGCCAAGTGTTAGCAGTCGTGTTGCTTTGTTCATCATTTCTATTTGGGTAATTGTTTTAAGATTATTTCTCAATGATTGTAGGCGCGCTGTGTTGAGCTGGAGTTGAGTTTGAAGAAGGCTGACGATAAGGTGAATTGCAAACGTACTTGTGATTTTCATGCAGTTATACAATTCATCTGCTGTGTTTAGTATCCTGTAGTCAATATAGGCTGACACCTTGACACCACAGATTCTGCTGGCTTTGGGAGGGTCAAAGACTTTGGTTAGTGATGATGGCGTTGGTGTTGATGTCGATAATGAGGTGAGGATTTTCCTTCGGTTCTCTTGACGATTTCAGCTCTCATCAGGTAGCTAGAATTATCACGCTTGTGTCCACAAATTTCTATCACTTAAATGGTTTGTGAAATCTAATGTTGTATTGAAGCGATTTATATGTGAGTTTTTGCTTGTATTTATTGTTGGACGTCATTGTAAACACGTGCATTTTGGGTTTACGTATTGTGTTATTGAACTTCTCAATTTGTTACAGTAAGTGTTGCTTTCGATTTGTGTACAGATAATGTTAAATCTTCAGCAAACAAAAGAGGAATTGGAGCGTTTGAAGGAAGATTTGGCAGCTGCCAAGATCCATACTGACCAAGTGGGTGTAGAATAGATTCGACGAATTTGCTGTATAATTTGCATTTTGTAACGCACTCTACTCTTGTCAATTAGATGATCTTACCCTTATTCATACTTGTGTAGAGGGCTGTTTCTTCGTCCTGAAATATGCAATTTCTTTTCGTTTTTTACAACCTGCTTACAAGTACGACATATGTATGCAGTACAAAAAGATTGCTCATGCCAGCGAAGAGGCTTTGAAACAGATGGAGGAAGCTTATCTAAATTACAAGGATGAGGTACATTTTTCGTATTAGCCACGTTTTTATCGACATCACAGGCTGTGCCCAGGAATCATAGTTCGTTGTGGTGTTTCTTATTCGAATTTTTTTGTACTTATGTTCTTGATTCTTCAGTCTGAGCGGAGAAGAGAATTGCTGGAATCCGAAGTCAAAGATCTACAAAAGCGGGTCAGTGAGTTGGAAGCGGATATTTCTGAGAAAGACAAAGCTGCAGACGTTGCCGCTGAGGAAAAAGAAAAAGCTCTCACGAGTGCATTGAAAGAAATATCTTCCCTTAAGGAATCTCTCGTCAGTAAAGAGTAAGTTATTAATCTGTCGTCTCTAATAAATAGGCAATTTTTTCCCCTGAAGTTTGGAGCTTGTGTAGATGACTAGATCCCTTTGCAAGATGCTAAGTTTATTCTCATTTTTATCTCAATCGCTGAATGAGCATAGCTCGGTAGTCTTTTTCTTCTGATATTGAATTGCGTTCCTCATCACAAAATGATATTTTTCATCTTTCTTTCAGAGCCGTTGCAGTGGAATCGGAGGAAAGGATTTCATCTTTGAAGCACGAGGTGGAGAAGCTACGTCAACAATGGCGTGATGCTCAGAATAACTACCAGAGTCAGGTTTGGATTTAGAACTCATTTGTTGTAAACGAATTCGCATAATTTTGCTTTATGGTTTGCCATTTCACAAATGTTAAATCAGAGGGTTTGGCGTCATCACTTTCTGGTCATTGTATGTAGGTTCTTCTGCAAGCAGACACAATAAGAGAGTTAACTGCGACTTCTGAGAAACTTTCAAATTTGGAGTCAGTGGAGCAAACTTTGCGTGAGCGAGCAGAGAGTGCCGAAGCAGAATTGGTATGAGCCAACTTGACTGAGGAATTCGAAGAATTTTTTTTCGCAATGACCGAGGAGTTCTTTGTAGCTTGTGGAAACCAGATGTTAACATGTTTGTACGTTTTGGTCGTGCAGGGAAGTTTGCACGTTCATTGGGCAATGGAAAAGTCCTCTTTAGAGGCAGCTAAACTTGAAGCTGAGAAGAAAGTCAAAGCTTTGGATGAGCAGGTACGAAAGTAGAAAATGACGGATGTTGAGAATTAGGTTGGACCTTAATGAATACGGTAGATTTAACACGAACGGTATATGACTCGGCTTTTTTGTTTTACTGTTCACCCGCGGCTGTACATAGGAAAGTGTAACTTTAGGAAGATTCAGTTGATCTATCTCTGTATTAGTTCCTTAGATAGGGTTATTTTGAAGCGAATTCTTTCATTCTTTTTTTCTTTATTGATGATTTATTATTATTTATTTATTATTATTTTTTATCGTTCAATCACGTTGCGTGATTAACCGGTTAATTGAAATATTGTAAGTACTGGCAGTTCAAATCAAGATGCTCTCTATATAACTAAGAACTCGATGTGTTATGCAGAATCAAATATTGTTGGATAGACTGGAAGGCATGCACATCGTGGCTGCAGAAAGTGAACGAAAAGCATCAGTGTCTGTGACCGAATCAGGAGAAACTTCGGAGTTTCAAGGAGGATCCGACCTGCAGAACGTGATCAGATATCTGCGCCGTTCGAAAGAGACGGTTAGTTTCCTCAAGTTGCAGTGCACATTCTGACCCAGATTTCTTGTTTAAAGGTCAAGTATGTAGAATTTCAACCTGACTTGGGAATCGTTGCAGGCGGACACGGAGCTAACGTTAATGAAGCAAGAACGGGTTCGGTTGCAGAAACAGGTACTCTGACCCTGAGAGATTGTTGTGAATATCTCAACAATTAGCATTGATTCATTTTGAGTTCTTTTAATATGTTCATTTTCTTGAGTTTAGAATTAATTGTTTTTGGCTGTTCTTATCAGTCCTTCTCGCCCGACAGTTTGGTTATTTGATCGGTACCCGAAATTGAATGTGCATGTAACCACCATCCTCAGACCCTTGATGATCTTCGGAGAGATTGTTTCAAGTTTAGAGGCTTGGGTCAATTCTACCTTTCTATTATTTGATATGCACAAGTCTGCATTTCACAATTAAGTTCGAGCTTATGTTCTGTGATGTTGGTTAGCTGGAAGGAGCTTATCGGGCTGCTGAGGAAGCACAAGCAAGCTTGCGTCGCGAACATGAAAGTGCACGAGTCAGTTTGTATACTGATGAGGAATTTCGAACTCTCCAAACCCAGGTGTGTGAACCCCATCTGAAGTTGTTGCCAATCTTGGTCACTAGCTTAAATACTCTGCTACTTTGAGATGCTACAATATCAGACAGTCGCAAATGAAGGGGGTCCGTTCATTAGATGTAAGTATCTTGTGCATCTTTTTTAAACGATGCATATAACTGGATGATCTTGTTGCTCCCTCTTTCTACAATGTCTGTGATTTTAAGAATGTTTTTATATGTTTTTGCGCAAGTAGGTCAGGGAGCTGAATCTCCTACGAGAAAGTAATGCGGAACTTCGAGAAGAAAATAAGAAATCCTTCGAAGATTGTCGGGTATGTTATTTCTTTGCTGGTGTTTGTTTCACCGCAAATGACGGGTCCAATGCCTCTTTTTGTGTACTTGTATTTTGTTTGATGTTTCTGGTATTTTATGGCAATCTTTATGATAAGTTGTTACGTTATATGTTGTTATGATCGTGTTAACTATGCTGTAGAAGGTGAAGCGAAGGGTGGGTAATTGTTTGATTTAGTCAGTGGTGTTAATATAGTATGAGATTCTTTGTCAGGAATGGCGCGAGAAGGCTAGAGTGGCACAGTCGGAATTGGAGCCTTTGCGGAAGCGCCTGCGAGAAAAGGAAGTTGATTTAGAAGCAAGTGCACGTACATTGGAAAGTCAGAAAGCACAGACTCAGAGATGGGAGAGGCGAGTGTCACAGGTTTGCAGTCTCTTTGTGGCGACAAAGTTTCTCTGTTGGCATTTTAAAACTGTAGCTGATATATTTCGATCATTGTTCTGGATGTTTGTAACTTCATTTCATATGTAAATCTGCCATGGCATTGTTTTCGTGGTTCAGGCAATCCGTCTGTAGGTTTAGGGGTGTTTTACATCTTGTGCCAAGGGACCGCTCAATGTTTTCATCCGTGTTTGGAAAGGACAAGTAGTAAGACAAGATAGGAGAATATTATAATACATTTTATTTAAAAGTACCTGGGCCCCTGCACAACTTTTGAAGAGATCTCCTCTAACGATCAATGTGACAAGATTATTTTGCAGTTAGTGTTGTTACGTTGGGTCTACGACTATTTTTCCATATCGGGTCTCTTCTATCATACTCATGCTTTAGATAACAGTCCTCAACCTTGAAGCTATCATAACATGGAGTCGAATGACTAAAATTTCCCTCGACTCAGGTGAAACTGAAACTTTGATTCGCTCCATTGTTTGCAGTTGCTAGACAAGTACAAAGCTGTTGACTTAGAAGAGTATCAACGAGTGAAGAACGAGCTTTCTGCGATTCAGGTAAAAAGAGTTCATTTGTGTGTGAACTTGTTTATGCTTTAACATTTCTATTCTTGTAATTGTACGAGATTTTTACCCATTGTGAGATTACTCTTTGTTCGACGTTGTTATCAATGAACTCTTTTACTCTTCGTGCTAAATGCAGGATCGAGAGAAAGAAACCAGGTCTTCACTTGAGATTGCTAGGAAAGAAATACAGGACTTAAAGTCTGTCGTAACAAAATTCGAGGAGGAAAAGCAAGCGAAGAATAACCAAATCAGTGATTTTGAAAATCGTGTTGCGGAATTGGACAGAAAACTGCAGGATGCTTTGCAAAACGAGGTATTTTGTTCATTTATAGTGATCTTTGTCTAAGCACTTACTGATCTAAGAATCAAGTTTGACATATGAAACTTGTCACTGGGTGAGCGTAGGATGGTTGACAAGAGCAACGAGTAGATTTTAACGTTTATTTGTACTATGTTGTATATGTTAGGTTTCTGATATATATTAAAGCTATTTACTACATACCAGACTGTATTGAGGTAGTTTTTTAGCACTGTCATGGTTGGTCCGTGTTAGTACGTTGTTTGTTTTCTTAGTTTTATCTCATTGGTTTTTCAATTCTGACGCAGACAAACGTGAAAACTGAGCTTACACGTTTTAAAAGACACGCTGCTTTTCAGAAGGTGTGTATGAAACCACTGTGTGGGCGAGATACATTCCAAGCTAGTTATTGGACTGTGTTCGGTTGATCTTGTGTCCATGCTAATTTTGATTGGTGCAATGTCTTTTAAAGCACTTGCATGACCTGTGGTATGTGTGGCGTTCAGAAAAAAATTGACGACTTGAACAAGGAAAAAGAGGACATTTCAAATGAGACTGAGAACCTCAGAAAGCAAATTGAAGAGCTCAGAACAACTGGTATGTAATGCACACAGAGTTCTGCCGTATCTTGACTACTTAATGGCAAAAGGCGTAGCTAGTCAGTTGCATATTCTTGTTTTGCTACATTGTGCTTAGTCCACAACTTCGCTTGTCTTTGCGGCTTGGAAATATCTTGTATTGACCATACGTGTTAGAATGCCGTAGTCACTTTTCGGAGTCTCAGCTGATATATCATGTTTTGGAACAGCCTCGGATGTTTTTCTTTTCAGAGGCTCACCACGTTTCTTACAACTCTAATTCTCATCTTCAGGTTCAGGAAGACGACCTGGTGGTGATCAATTTGCTGCAAAGCAATATGAGGCACGGATAGAGCAGGTGCAGAAGGATTTGAAGGACGCAAATAACAGGTTTGAGCAGGCTGAAAGGGAGGCGGCTGCTCGACAAGAGCAAGTTCAGAGGGAGGTTGAAAACCAGTTGAAAGAGAGAGATTCTCGCATTCAGGTTTGTACATTTCGCTATCTTCGCATAGTTCTTAAAATTGAGTTTGTAGTAGTCCTACAATTAATTTGAGTTTCTATGATTTACAAACCGTCGTTGTTATGTTTGAGAGTGTCCAATCCCACTTGATAGTGTAATCCCTCTATTGATGAAAGTTTCTGGGTTACTTGTTACTTGGGTATCTGTCGTCCAGGTTCTGGAAAAAGCTCTTGAGAGAGAAAAAGAAGAAGCGAAGAGAGAGAAAGTCAGGAGAATGAAGAATGATAGAGCTTATCTTGAATACAATCAGAAAGCGCAACAGGTTACATTATTTGTCATTTCTTACCTTGTCTCTAATTTGCTTTTTTGAATGTCTTAATCAATTTTATACCATTTCATGATAGTATGGAATTTAATGAGGATCCTTTGTTATTTTTACGGAGGTAGGAAATGTCTGGATGAACCCGAGCACTTGCAGCCATTTTCTCTTTCTTCTTGTACTTCTCTTGAATTCTCGTATACCCTCCTGTTTGGTCTACTCGGTGTAGAAACAAGGTGATAAATGATTTTGGAGAAGGAGAAGGAGCAGTCTTATGTGTTATGGGCCATCTTTTTTCTAGCTTATCCTACCCGACAGTTTGTTTTCAGTGGTTGAAAGTTACTACCGATGAATCGTCATTTGTGATTGTGGTAATACTAATTCAATTCAGTATTTTGGAATTTAATTATATCTTTTTCTCGATGTGCAGCAACTAGCTAGCGCAGGCCTGGCTGTGGAGCCTTCAACGAAGGCAGCAGAGCATGAGGAGACCGGCGAAACAAATCAAGGAACTTTACAACAGACGGCGCAGGATGCAGCTCCAGAAACATCGACAGCTGCTACCCCTGCCTCTAGCACTCCTGCGCTTTCTGTGCCAACGACAGCAGGAGCTGCAGAGCCATCTGCACCCATTGAAACCACTTCAGCAACTCCAGTTTCTGCAGAGCCATCCACCATTATCACTGAGCCTGCCAGTGGGATGCCGACTGCTCCCATTGAACCACCTTCTGTAGTACCAGCTCCTCCAGCTCCACATTCTGGTGCGACTCGTCCTTATTCGGCGTCCTAGGCTTGATTGAGTTGTACCAGACATTTAAGCTGCCTGTGCACTGATGAGTCGAAGAAAATTAATTATGTACAAAGTACTTTACTAAGCAGGAGTTTCGTTTGTGTCACACGCTCTTTCGTCAAAATTTGCGTCATTTGGTATTTATGCCCATTGTCTTCTTCAGGACGTCCACTGAGGGCCGACGTTAATCCCTTCGTTCCTGGAGTATCGACTTCAGTCCCTCCAGTGCGGCCATCCATTAGAGCTACATCGTCTGCTAGTGCAAATGCTCCTGTGCGGCCTCCAGCAAGATCGATTCCTACAATTCCTGCTGCTGCGCCATCCATTCCAACCTCATTTGACATCGCAAGAGAACGAGAGATGGCTCTGCTTCGTGAAAAAATAAAACAAGAAGAGGTACAATAAAAGCTTAGCTTGTCTCTAGTTTGAAGTACGACAGCTTATTATTCATTTATTGTAGGTAAGATGTTTTATGCGTAGTCTGCTCTCTTAGGGGAGAGTTTTTAACACATGAACTCACTTAGTGGCATTCTTCTCATTTCCAACAGAGCAAACGCAAGACTACTCGCCGTTTGATTCGGCCTCGTATCGAGCCAGCGCATGGAGCGACTACCAGCAGTATGGAAATTGGAGAAGGTTCGCAGGAAGTTGTAAGTGAAATGGTTGATGCCGACATTGAGATTCCAGGTGAAGGGAAGGCACCCGTAATATCAGAGCTTCCTGACCGTGTAGCCTCCCCTCCCACTGGAGTTGGCGAAACCGTACCAAGTGCAGGTGCAGTTGAGACCCCGATCGTGGTTGCTCCACCGGCAACTGCAGTATCTGTTGCACGAAAGCGTGCAGCCCCTGCACAAGAAGCTACGCTTGATGATGAGGTCCCGTTGCAGGATAGCAAATCAGAGAAGGCCCCGCCACAGAAAAAATCACGTCCAGCTGAGGTGAGATGCTTGATTTGATCATGGAGATTCAATAGTATTCTAACCCTTTGGTGTATCAAAGCCATAAAAGAATATCCGTCTCCCATCTGTCAAGGCGGCTAGTTTTCGATTGTCAATAAGGTTTGGCATGAAGTCGTAAACAATCGATTTGTTTGTACTTATCTTCAAAATTAGAGCGTTAGAGTGTTTGGGTGGGCTCTGAAAAGGGCAGCCTTATAAGAAACTTTCCGAATGTGCAGGAAACACAAACGGAGGATCTGAACTCCTTAACTGGCGTACAAAGTAGTGCTCACCATGTGGAGAATGCTGATATTCCATCAGAAGTTCGTCCACAGGGTACTACAATATCCGAGATTTCTGATTCCGTTGATCATCGTCCTCTTGCTGATGCTGCCGATGCTCCAGCTTTGAAAAAGCCAAGAATTGTTCACGTGAATGATATCACTGCACCTGTTCAGTCATTGGAGAAAGGCACGTCCTCATCAAGTCAGAATATAGGTTTGCTCCAAGAGAAGGCTGATTTGGGTCAGAAGGAATCGTCAAATCTAGAGGAGCTGGGTGGAAAACCTGGAGGACAATTACAGGAAGCAGGTACGGAGTCGCTGGAACTACCAGTTGTGTCAACATTCAAGACTGATGGTCAATTTCCAGGTGAATCCATGATGATGGATAGTCTCCCCGCTACAAGTCTTGACCCTTTCACAAACGTTGCAGAGCTGGTTGTGGATTCGATGACTGGAAGTGCTGTCGATGAGGCCATTGGTCAATTTCAAAAACCAGGGCTTGAGGTTGACTTACCTGGGGGCACTGCAACAGAGACTATTACAACAGTGACTACGATCATCGAAGAAGAAATTGTTACCACAACGGAAACAGTTGAAATGGGAACAGAACCTCAGAATCCTGATGACGCTGAAGAAGGTGAAATAGTTCCAGAGGTTGTGGAAGATGTCACCAAACCTGCAGAAGCAGTGCCATCTGATGCTAATGCACACGACAGCAAAGACCGTGGTCCAGAATCAATTGCCAAGCCAGAAGTTGAAGACCCCAAGACATCAACTACTTCCATCACTGTTGATGCAGAAAGTGTTCCCCAAGGAACAGAGGCAGCTGGTCCGAATTCTCCATTGGAATCAGAGGTGACAAATTCATAGTAGGATATAATACTAAAAATCAGTCTAGGTCGGATTCCAATTATCTAAATCATCAACTTTCTATGTATTAACATGATGTAGTCCGTGCTTATTGGAAACGTTAGTGTGATGAGAGTACTAACCATTTTTGTATATTATACTATATCTCCTTTTGGCGGCCTTTGAGAAATCGTAGTGTACTAACACAAATTATGTATTGTGATATCATACACAATACACGACCTCATTTTTGTGGCCTTCAAGTAGTTGTAGAGTATTTAACTGAATGTCTTTCACAGGTACCGATTTCGTCAACCTCTACTCCGGAGGTAGCAAAGCCTGCAGATACTGAGCCGTCTACTGAGATGAGTGTTGAAGAGAGATTGTCTGAGGCTGCTCGAACTGCTGAAGTTGCTAGTGGTCATCGGACAAGACTGGCAACAGGAACTGTGCAAAGATCTCCTGGGCGGGGTGGTACGACTATTAATTTGGCTGATCGTGCCAAGGAGAGAGCCGCACTTCGCCAAGGAGTTGCAGCTCCAACGTCCCCAGGTGGTCGTCGCGGTGGACGTGGTGGAAGAAAGGTACATTTCACCAGTGACATCTCGTTTTAGTTTTGTTTCTATACCAAATACTGACCACCTCGTTCTTTGGTTTTCTTGCAAGAGTATAATGTAGTGAAAGCTAGGTCAGGTGCACTTGCTTAAATTTTATACCTGCTGCTGCGCATCCTAATGTGCTTTAGAAGATGTCTATCAGCTTATGATTCCCATGTAGCTACTGTTATCCTACTACCCTGTGTCTTACATATTAATCAATGTTGCTATATTTAATCTGACCAAATAAATAATGAAAGTAATGATTGTTATATTTAAGAAAATGAGAGTACTGAAAAGGTGTCATTAATATTTTTTCGTACAACAACGTGATGCACTCAGAGAGGTGTAGGAGCAGGGCGTGGCAGGCTAGGCGGTGCAGGTAGAGGTGAGATAAAAGCCTTTTCCTTGTTCTATCTGTTTAAAGAACCTTGATAGCTGTATTCCAGGAAAGCTTTTCTTGGAAATATTTTAGACGGTTGCCGAATGATATACGTGGTTTTTATTTTCAAGGTTTACCTCCTGCTGATATTGGTGGTGTTCCACTTACTGAATATTGGTAGATTTTTGGGAATTTGTCTCGTCTTCTTGAATTTCTTTTGCTTTCTCTGTAGGTGAAGGCAGTGGTACATTACCGCAAGGAGGAGCTTCAGGAACAAATCCAGGCGATCAACCACAACAATCTACCAATCCTTCAGTTCCACACGATTTTACAAACACTAAGGACAGTCAAAGTTGAAGGCAGAGCCAAACAAGGCAGTGAAGGTTGTAGCTTTAGCTCATGTGGAAGCAAAAATGCCATCGATGGCTACAAATTCTGAGTACGATTTACTGAAATTTTATTTGACCTGCTCTAATTATTTTTCTTGTCGAGAAATTCGGGGTACAAAGATGTTCAGACAGTATTGGTTAAGTAATATGTGCATAACTTGTTTTTGGATTACTGTCGAGTTTATAGGGTCTACAGGCTTTCGGAGGGGTAAACCAGGCCTTATGTTCTCGCTGATTATAGTAGACACTTTAGTGTTCAACTCTCATGGTTCTCGAGGGTGCATTTTGGAAGCTTTTCATGAAGTTTCAAGTCTGTAGGTGAGGCTTGTCCCGTCTGTTTGAGGACGCGCATTGGCTGAGTGTTACCAATTTTATCGATGTTGATTTGTCGCGGTTTCTGCACTTGCAAGGAACGTTTCATCCGATGCAACTTCTTTTGTTGCATTTCGTCTGGTGTTATTCAATTGTGTGGAAAATAACGGTTTGAATCTGCTTTTGTGTGATGCGTTTTGTGAATTTTCCAACTTTTGCACTTACGTAATAATCCAAGGGACATAGTATCACTAGTCTCTAATTTTCTACCGTTTATTCGTATAAATTTACATCAAACCTTGGCATCTCAATGTAAAATGCCATTACTTCCATAATATTGATTGCAAAGCATGGATCTCATATAATTGCAAAGGAGATTGTACTTAGTTGCTAGGACAATGGTTCCTTTGTAGATTTCTTGGTGACATACAGAAAATGTACTAACTTTCAATAGATGTTTGTTATTTACTACCAACGCCAAGAACTACTATAGAAGCATGTTATGAACCAAAAATTGGTATGCTTTCTACATAAAAATATAATTTGATTGGGTAGTATTTGCTTTTTTTGACTTAGATGTTTTTCATTTTACACATAAATATGAACCATGGTTGGATATATAATATAATACTCTCGATTTGAGAGTTCAATAAAAGCTATTGTCAATAATTCACTGCAATAAGTTTAAATTCTAACCCTCTGTAACATGCTAAGTATATAATGCTGCTTAAAACTTAGATGATTGTCTTTAAATCCAATGCCAATTTCATTGTCTTCATAAATATTGAGGATCTTGAAGACTAAATACAAAACAACTGCAATACAAGTATATGAATGCTAATATATTTTGTGCTGTAGCGCTAGTTAGATAACCCTCAATTCTATTAAACAACCACCAAATTTTATGGTTTCTTTTAAAAAATTTGGAGCATCACTTAGTGCTAACATAGTCCAAGGTTGCTATTTATTTGAAGAAGCAACATTTATATTCCTTGCATCATCACTTAAGACTATAGAAGAAGTCTCTCTACCGAAATTGGTTTTTATATATACTGCTCCTATAGGTGATGAAACATCATTGATGATGACTTATCAAAACACCTCTCTTAATAAGACTTGGTTTTAGAATATCACAACATACTTAGTCCTTGATTTTAAAATTTGAATGAATGAAGGCAACTTACAAACATTAGAAATGTCCTTTAAAGCTCTTCCATCTTGTTGAGTAAATCAAATAGGTGTGCATTATTTTTCATCATTGCCATGGACATCCAATGCCCATTTAAAATATCATCTATCTTCTAATCAATAGGAAGTATGATTTAAGAAAATACCAAAATTAGCACATAATCACTTAGATTAGTAACCATAAGATTCTAAAGCCATTACATCTATAGAAATTATTAGGCTAAGTAATTGCCAAACATAATGTCTATCTTCTATAATCTTTAGCCACAAATTACTAAATAGAGATATGTTTTTAAAAATGTACATCTATGGTGTAGAATCTACAAGTAGATGACTATTACATGAGTTGCATTAAATTCAAGAAAAGACTTTAATTTAGGTCATTCAATTCATATGATTTTTTTTGTATGATTCATATGATATAACAAATTCATTTTTTTTTTTTTTTTTTTTTTTTTTTTTTTTCCCTTCAATCTTCTATATTAATAAATTTAATGTCACAAAGAAGGTATCCAAAATAATTATAGGTAGTAAAATAATGAAACTAATCTATATATAGGGCTAAAATCCTTTAAAAATGTTGATAAGCTACTAAAGTAGAGGTAATTTTGTTCTTTACATAAATATACTACAAAACTTTAAATCCTTCTTCTTAAATTATTTTTAAACAAATAAGAATAAATTCAAATAATTCCACTATATTAATATCTTCTATTAATAGATGCTAAAGAATTGATTGGACAAAAATTTGCAAAATCAATGGTTTTAACAATACTTTTGGATCCAAAGCATCCATAATGTCTTGATGTTGTCAAAAAAATTCTATATATATTCTTTATGATAGAAATGGATTCTTACTATATTAAATCAGAACTACCAATGTATATATTATTTTGTATAATTCATAAATATTAAGGTTTCTTTTAAGCAAATTAATCTACAATTTAAAATTTTGATTAAGGTACTACAACCAAATATTTTTGACATTGACATAGATAAGATTGTTGTTGTAAATTCCACAAAAATTAGTTGTTTCTTTTCATAATTTGAAAATCATGTTGGTCCAATTTATTCTTCTTTAATCTAATTTTTTATATTAAAACTAAGTAGATAAAGGACTTATTGACTAACTAAAATGTCATGATTAATTTTCTTGATATTAAATACTATAAAAATAAGTGTGAATAAAGTGTTTCTATATACAACACAAAAAATCAACTAGTAAATTTTTTAACTATAACCAATGATATGCTATATGCCCTCTTATCAATGTAGCAATAGTAAATTGACATGATTTGAGGTTATTTGGTCTTAATTTTAATTCTTAGACAAGTTGTTTATCAATCATAATTAATTTGGCTTTAAATTCAATATCACTTTTAATAATATAACATAAGTAGAATTACCACTTATGCCACTAAGCACAAGGACACTATTATTATTAATTAAGAAGATTATTCTTAATTAAAACAATTGAAGGTTCATAAGCAAGCTTAACCACCATGCATGATAAATAAGTGGCTATAGCCACCAATAAAGTAGATAGATTCAATCCTAAAAATATATTGCTATTAACAATTGACATAGCTTTTGCAATGAGCTTTGCATGGAATTGAGCCATCTATTTTAAATGTTTATCTAAAGATGGCATATCCATTGCTTAAGTCATATTTACAAAAGTTATAGCTATCTTGTCTTTTAAAATCTTATCAACTTACTTAAGATCTCTTTTTAATTTAAAATTAGGTTAGATCAATTATAATATTGAGAAGATTGGTATTTGTAACTTCTTAAGTATTTTTGTAGCATCAAAAAACTTAAGTTTACTTTCATATGCCAAATATAATATTTAAGATTGATTTGTAGCAACTTTCTCTAAGAAAAAAGAAAATAGTAAGTGAACTTAACTAACTTAGTGATGAGGACCACCATGCTTATTTTGAATGGTATTTTCTACTCATTTTATAATTAGAATCACTTACATTACATTTAAAAAAATATATTCTTAAGTGGCAATCACCACTACCACCTTCTTAAATACAAAAATCATATAAATATCTAAAATTAAAGTATTAGTTTTACAATTAGAATTCTATCTAAACTTTGTCATTTAACCTTAAGATATCATTGTTCTTAATTTTTCTTTAAAAATAATCACCTTAACTTCTAGAGTCTTTTTCTATTCAAAAAAAGTTATTTTTTTAGATGCAATAAAAAAATGCTTCTCATAATATCCAATCCTATAATAATTGGAGCATGTATCACGGACCAAAAATACAAACAAGAAATCTAAACAAGAAGTTCAAGAAGAAATGACAAGAACTAGATTATCAGATGAGTACAAGAGCAACGCCAAGAGAATTGAGCTAGAGCTTCAAGAGATGTGTTGTCGAGACTGAAGAATTCTTCAGCCTCGACTCCTATATATACTACTGGCCTATGGTTCTAAGGAAGCACATCAAGAAGCTTTCCAAGAACTATGAAGCTTCTTGAGCAACTACCCAAGAGTTAGGAAGCTTCTCAAGTAACTTCCTAGAATCTACTAGAATATTCTAAGAATCTTCTAGAGCCTTCTAAGGGAATCTTTAGAGAATATTAAAAGAATCTTTAGGGAATCTTGAAGAATATTCTAAGAAAATATTCAAGGAATCTTCTGAAATTTTCTAGAGACTTCTTTCTAGAAGATTCTAAAAACTTGTCTCTAGAAAGGTCTAAAAACTATGTCCCTAACATCACCTCCTCTTTTAGCTTCGAGGTCTCCGAGAAGCAATGTTATCGTCAATCAATACCAACGCAAGAAAATGAAGATCTGTCGCATAACCTCTGCTATGAACTCCAATTGTTGTTCACGAGGCAAGTGATTCAATGGTCCTTGAAGCCAACAGTAGTGGCCCACGCTTTCAACTTCTGACCAAGCATGAACCTCCGTGTCTTCATTGTGAAATTGTCCTGCAAACACTCCTTCTGGCTGACCATTGTAGGCAGGCTCGACCTCAAATACAATCACCAGCGATCTGTTGCTCGGAATCCTTCGACGTCGTCGTGGTGCAGGCGGTTCTTCATCTCGCGGTCGTCTTCGTGAGCTAGTTGCTTGAGATGACATGACAAGTGTAGTATCTTGGCTATCCATATTCAAAGGCTAAAATAATAAGAACAAACTTGGGCTACTAACAAAGTTCTACGCTATCTTGGAGAGAATGACTACATCAACTATGGATTTTGGTGGTGCTCTCTCCTCTTTTCTGTTTTCTGGATGAGCAAGCTTCAGTAAGAAGCTATCGTCGAACCAGCTTGAGTTTCTCAGGATATCGTCGATGAAACTCCTGTACCTTTGCGGCGCATTCGCGAGATTTTCGACCGGCTCCCATGTTCGTTCATTAATATCGTAACCGCTCTAATGCACAAAGTATTCTAATTTACCCCGTCTTTGCCGTGAATCCAGGACCTTTTCCACCTCGTATTCTTCGTGGTTCTCTATTTCTATGCTAGGTGGTGGACATTGTACTCTTCCAGGAAAAGACGATTCTCGATAAGGCTCCAACAAAGAAACATGAAAGACAGGATGTACCTTCATAGTAGTTGGTAACTCCAGACGATACGCTACAGGATTGATCTGCTTCTGGATAACAAATGGTCCCAATCTCCGATAGTCCAATTTGTCACATGGCCGCTTGGTCTTAATGTTTCGTCGAAGCAGCCAAACTTTGTCTCCAATCGTGAATTTAGGTGCCTGATTCCGAAATTTATCCACGGACGCCTTGTAAGATTCTTGGGAAGTTTGTAATTGAAGCTTCAATGTAGTTTGAAGCTGCGAAAGCTCCTTCACCAATCCTTCAACTGCCGGATTATTAATCGTTGACGAACTCCATAAGTCAAGCTTCGGATGGTATCCATAATTGGAAAAGAATGGTATTTGTTGAGTTGACGCATGAAGGGTGTTGTTATATGTGAACTCGGCTAGCAGTAGATATGCGACCCAATCATCTTGTTGATTGTTGATGGTGCAACGTAAATATTGCTCTAAAACTTGATTCACCCGTTCTGTTTGGCCGTCCGTTTGAGGATGAAATGACAAAGAAAGCTTGATATCCACCTTCAATATTTCAAAAAGAGATTTCCAAAACTTTGACACAAACTGGGTTCCTCGATCTGATACGATATCATCTGGTAGACCATGATATCGATACACATTATCAAGAAAGAGTCTTGCTGTGTCTTCGCTTGACGATGTCTTCTTGCAAGGGACAAAATGTGCCATCTTTGTAAGCCGATCTACGACAACAAAAATGCTATCAAATGAATTCAATGGTGGTAGATCCGTAATAAAGTCCATGGAAACTGAAGACCATGGTCGGCGCGGAATAGGCAATGGCTGTAGAAGTCCATAAGGCCGATATCAAGGGTTTTTGGATCTTGAACAAATGTCACAAGATACAACAAAATCTTTCACATCCTTCCACATTTGAGGCCACCAAAAATTGCGGGAAATAAGTTCCAAGGTCTTATTAAATCCAAAATGTCCCGCAGCTGGAAAGTCATGACGAGATTGAAGAACTCGGAGTCGTGTTGGCCTTTTTGGGATATACAACCGCTCTTTGAAATATACTAGATCTCCTTCCATCTTGAATTTATCATCACTAGCATGTTGCTTGATATCAAGGGCTAGAGAATCTTCAATGGTTGCGGCCCGTACTTGGTCGAGGAAATCAGCATCAATTGGTACAATAGCTGCATTGAGCCGCAATTTCTCTAGCTTCAACAATGTCGTGCACTGTTGATCAAATGCTGCATCTCCAGCCTTTGGCGCGAGATATGATCTCCTTGATAATGCATCGGACAACCCTTGTTGCTTCCCAGGCCGATAAGTAATAACAAAGTCGAACCTGGATAGCGACATACTCCACCGAGCTTGACGCCGATTCAAAATCCGAGCCGACATAAAATACTCCAAATTCTTGTGATCCGTATATACGGTCACTGGATGTGCAGTTCCTTCGAGAAAGTGGCGCCACTCTTGGAAAGAATCTACTATAGCAAGGAGTTCCTTATCGTGGATCTCATAGTTGATCTCAACAGCAGAGAATTTTCGAGAATAGAACGCAACTGGATGGAGCTTCTCATCTACGCCCATCTGTGAAAGTACAGCTCCCAAAGCAAAATCCGAAGCATCTGTCTCCAAATAAAAGGCCTTTGTAAAGTCCGGATGTACCAAGATTGGAGCTGTAGTAAATACCATCTTCAAATCTTGAAATGCTTTTTCTGCGATAGGTCCCCATTCGAGCTTGTCCTTACACGTTAACCGAGTGAGGGGGGCAGCAACTTGAGAATAATTCTTGATGAAGATCCAATAGTAGTTAGCAAATCCAAGAAAACATTGTACGTCCCTAACCGTCTTCGGAACTTCCCAAGACATGATTGCTTCCACTTTCTTTGGATCCATCTTCAAGCCTTCCGTAGTCGCGATGAATCCCAAAAACTCCATCTCAGTTTGGTGAAATAAGCACTTCTCCAATTTGGCATAGAGTCCTCGCTACCGTAGTTTTTTGAGTACCAGACGAACGTGCTTCTCATGTTCTTCCTCGTTCTTAGAAAATATCAAAATATCATCTAGATAAATGACAACAAAATTGTCTAGATGCTCTCGAAAGATGTCATTCATCATGTGTTGAAAGACCGCTGGAGCATTAGTAACACCAAATGGCATGACATTGTATTCAAAATGGCCATACCTTGTTTGGAACGCTGTCTTCCATTCATCTCCTTCCTTAATTCGCACAAGGTTGTAAGCTCCCCTTAGGTCAATCTTTGTAAAGATCCTTGCACGCCCAAGTTGTTCTAGAAGACCAGAGATCAAAGGTAGTGGATAGCGATTCTTTTTTGTCACCTTGTTGAGACCTCGATAGTCCACGCACATCCGTAGTGAGCCATCCTTCTTCTTCACAAATAAGATTGGTGCCCCAGTTGGCGACTTCGAATGACGGATGAAGTTCTTGGCTAGATTCTCGTCAATGTACTTCCGCAACTCAGTCAACTCCATCTGCGACAAATTGTAGATTGGTCCAAAAGGTGGTTGTGCTCCTTCTTGCAATTCAATGGCACAGTCATAGGGTCGATGCTTTGGCAGCTTATCAGCATTCTTCTTTTCAAAGACATCTTTGAATTCTTCATACTGCTTTGGAATAACCAAAGTCGGAGTTGCATCTTCTCGAGTCGGAGTTGCGAAGATGACAAGAGGTGTATTTTGCTTGGCTTCCTTCATGAAAGCCCTTGCACCTATAAACAAGGATTTGTTTCTAGACATTGTCTTGGCAGATTCCACCTTCAAGGAGTTTGTTGGAAATGTCACTTTCCGCAACTTCCAATCTATCAATGGATTATATCTATCAAGCCAAGATAGTCCCAAAATGATAGGACATGAAGGGGTCTTGATAATATTAAACACAATATTGCTCTCATGGTTTTCAAGACGTACCTTCAATGGTTTAGTTTCATAGATAACATTGCCCGAAGACAGTGGTCGTCCGTCTATGACTTCTACATGGACAGGCTTAAGTTTCTTTACAAGAGAAATATTGTGAAGCTTGGCAAACTCTTCATCTATAAAGCAAGCGGATTCACCCGAGTCTAATAAAGCATCGACTTGTAGTTCTTGAATACCCAGATGTAAAGGTACCATAAAACAATCTGAAGGTTGAGCTGAGAGAAAGGGACCTTGATTAATTTTGGATGTTGAGATGTCCAGCCGCACGGTCCCTATTGTGGCTGGGCGTCCTTGTTTTCCTGCATGCTTGTACTCCTGAGTCTTGTTGTTTGAGGCTTCTGTTTCTTCCGACAATCTACAGCTTTATGGCCCGCTTCTCTGCAATATAAACACAAGTTTTATTCAAACCGTCGCTTCCTTTCCTCAGCTGTGAGGGGTTTGAAACGTACCGCATCAATTTGCATGGGTTCAGGATCTGTGGAGTGATTCTCTGGACCTTTTGAAAATGTAGCAAATGCTCCATCATTTCTCCAGCCTGATCGTCTTTCTTGTTGTAATTCAAAGAGGCGGTTGTCACAAATAATTGCCTGAGATATAAGTTCTTCTAAAGTATCCGCCTTAGGCATGGTGATCAATAAGTTCTTGACATCATCTCTCAGTCCATATCGAAATCGTGTCATGAACGCCTTATCATTCCAATCAAGATCACATGTAAGCTGTTGAAATTCTGCAGCATAGATTACAGCAGAACGTGATCCTTGTCGCAGATTTTGTATCTTTCTTTCAGCCACTCTTTCTCGATCGCTATCTCCAAACGCAGCAGTAAGTCTCTCTATGAAAGCCTCTAGATCGTACAATATTGGAGAATCCTTCTCCAATAGTGGAGCAAACCAAGAGCGAGCATTTCCTGATAGAAGAGTACATATGAAAGCAACCTGGGTAAATCCATTCGGATAACTAGAAGGGTATAGGCATAGATAAAGCCGTACTTGTTGCACAAAACCTCGGAAGTTGGCTCTTGTTCCGTCAAACTTGTCTGGCATACTCGCTTTTGGTTCTTTCGTACTAATCCTTGAAGTATCCATAGGGGTCGTATGTGACACATGTCTTGCTTCTCTCAGTCGAATAATCTCTTGTTGTAGGCTATGAATTTCGCGTCTAGCTTCTTCGGTCACTAGATCAATTTGAGGTTCTTTACTTGGATTGCGAAGAAATGCAATCTCCTTTCGTACACTATTCATAAGAGCTTGAAGATCTGCAAGAGTTGCCACTCTATTGTCTACTTGTGTAGATGCACTGTCTATGACCTGGTCTACTTCCATATTTAGAGAATAGATGGATTAAAATTTTGAGAGAAGAAGAAATTGCTAAGTCTCTTGGAGAAAATTGTAGCACTACTTGTCACTAAAACCTACTCGGAGAAAAGAAAAAAAAATACTAAACGATTTCAGTTTTAGAGGAGGGTAATCCGCAACCTCTAAAAATGCCTCAATGCTTTCGAGAAGAGGGGTAATCCGCACTCTATCAAGAAGGCAAAGCTCTGAAATCGATGTTAAGAGTCTTTTTTACTAGCTATGCTAAACAAAAAGAAGGAATTAATATCAGTCCAAGAGAGGCTAATCCGCAACCCTTAGAACGCTCAAGTATCTCCAAGGAAAGGGGTAGTCCACTCTCTGCCTCAAAGAACTAAGCTCTGATATTGTGATTGAGAAAATATCAGTTTAGAGGAAGGTAATCCGCAACCCCTAAAGCGCTAGAATACCTTCAAGAAGAGGGGTAATCCGCTCTCAAACAAGAAGGATTCAGCTCTGATATTAAGATAAAGTCAGTCTCGACAAACTGTCACGGACCAAAAATACAAACAAGAAATCTAAACAAGAAGTTCAAGAAGAAATGACAAGAACTAGATTATCAGATGAGTACAAGAGCAACGCCAAGAGAATTGAGCTAGAGCTTCAAGAGATGTGTTGTCGAGACTGAAGAATTCTTCAGCCTTGACTCCTATATATACTACTGGCCTATGGTTCTAAGGAAGCGCATCAAGAAGCTTCCCAAGAACTATGAAGCTTCTCAAGCAACTACCCAAGAGCTAGGAAGCTTCTCAAGTAACTTCCTAGAATCTACTAGAATATTCTAAGAATCTTCTAGAGCCTTCTAAGGGAATCTTTAGGGAATCTTAAAAGAATCTTTAGGGAATCTTGAAGAATATTCTAAGAGAATATTCAAGGAATCTTCTGGAAGTTTCTAGAGACTTCTTTCTAGAAGGTTCTAGAAACTTATCTCTAGAAAGATCTAAGGATTATGTCCCTAACAACATGTTAATTATTTTTTGTTAAACTTGGATTCTTTTATCTTTTTAATTTTTCAATATTCTTTTTTCTTATGCTTATCAATTACCTAGCTTTATTCTTGTTTTTTGAAAAATTTAAATAATAATTAATAATAAATAAAATAATATTTTTTCTTGTTATTTGAATAAGAATTCTTTACTGTAAGACCTATACCACAATTCTAAAAAAATACCAATATTTCTATTTATATTTCTATTAAATTATCCTTAATCAAAGTATTAATTTTTATAGACTAAGAATCCATTGTTATAGAAATAATCATATATATATATATATATATATATAGGATCATAATAAGAAAGAATTTTATTATATGACTCTACTATTTCAAACACTTGCACTTGTATTGTCTTACTATCTTAGTTCATTATGATGTATGGAATAGCTGGCTCCAATAACCATTGGTCAATCTTAAATAAGTTTATTATTATTATTATTATTATTAATAATTTAAAATTGATAAATATGTTGCTCAACTTGAAAAAAAACCTTATCAATCATATTGTCATAGTTATAACCAATACTATTAATTACCTAGATAATAAAAGTTATGAAGAAATAAGTAAAGGTAGGGAATGAATATGATACCTTATAGAGTAGCTTCTTAAAAGTTTCACAGAGGCAGATTTGACTTTATACATGTCTATAGGTGATTAGTAGGTTGAAAACTTAGCCAACAAGTTGGACTTGTATCATACATGTTAGTCACTTATAATACAAGTTGGTCATGTGGTGCACATATAGAAAACTTACCTTTAAATTTAGACATGTGTCTCCTAAGTTAAACATGTGTTAAAGGTCTTATAAAATATTGCTTTAGAGCTTCTAATTAGATAGTATCTATAGATATAAGAATAAGATCTTTTTTACTCTTGTCAATTCTTTTCTTACTTTTGGTCTAATTTTAAGAACGTTCTTGCTTTTTGCAACCTCCATTATAGTTTTTTTTTTTTAGTTTTTTTTTTTTTTTTTTAAATATATATACTTTATATATATATATATATATATATATATATATATATATCTTTTTTTAATACTCATCTTACTTGTTTATTTTTATTCTTCAAGCTTTTGTTCTTGATAATTTAACAAGAATGTTAATTTTTTGTTCTTGCTTTATTTTAGAAGTAAATTATCTTAGTTCTTTTTTTGTATCTAAAAGGTTGCAAATTACTTATCTTTAATAAATCTCTTCTTTTTCAATATTGATTCTTTTTTTAAACAGAGTTAATTACTTTTTTTTTCAAAAAAATTATTTGATATTAGAAATTAAAGATTATATTCTTTTAATTTTACTTTTTAATTATTTAATATCATCTATTACAGAAATAAAAAGAAAATAACATAGATGCTACATTTGGTGGAAGTAAGAATTAATTTGTAACAACTACAAAAATTTATAAACTTATCAACATACTTAGGATCGATTTTTTATGTATTTCTAATGTCAACTATTAATTAATTCTGATATGAATTGAAAGTTAATATGAAAGATTTATTATTAATAATACTAAAAGAAATTTTATCAAAATAATTTGTTATTTAATCTATTACATATAATAATAAAATTTTAAAAAGATGCCAAGAATAAAGATTTGGATGGAGAAGAACAAATCAAGTCATAAAAATAATTCCTAAGTATTTAAAAACTTATTTATTAAAGCCAAAACCTGTGCAAATTAATATGATACATTTTAAACCTCTCTTTAAACAATAATAAGACTTAATGTTGTCAAGAAGGATTGTACTTATATTGTGGAGAACCTAAGTATACTGCTCAAAATTATCTAAAAAAGTAGTGCAATTACAAAATAAAATGTATGGTTTCCAAAAACAATAAATTATTGAAAAAAAGTTTGTCTAACTACAATAAATACTATTTGGCTAGAATCTTGTAAAATATCTTAAAAAATTCCTATTTTCTCTTTAGATCTTTCATCTTATTTTATAATAGTTGTTTGTTTAGAACCAAAATATTACAAATTTTTTACCTTATCAAATTTAGGAGCCTCAACTTGTTTAATAAAAAAAAAGACTTTATTAACAAATAGAAAATATCTTTGCTTTAAAAAAAAAAAAAACTTGAACATGTAGAAGTCATAAATAGTTATCTTATATTTTTTGAAGATATTATTTATAAAAATATTTTTATAAATTTAATAAAAAATGATTATTATAACTAAATAATATTTAATATTATTACATCTTCTTATAATTTAGTTATTTTAGATTTATTGTGGCTAAAAAAATTTAGATTTATAATTCTAAAATAAATTATATTTCATATAATATCTATCTTTTAATATCAAGACTTCTTAATGAATTGATTTAAGCAAAGATCTATACAAAAATAGATCTATAAAGAACATACAATCTTTTACGCATTAAAGAAAGAGATGAATAGAAGATTGCATTTTAAACCAAGTATAGATATTTTAAATATAACTTCATACCTTTTAGACTCATAAAAGCACCAATTGCTTTTTAACATCCAATATATGATATTTTAAAAAGTTTTTAGATTATTTTATTATTTAAATAATATTTTAACCTATTTTAAGAATACAAAAGAATATGTATTTTAGGTTTGTTGCATATTACAAAAATTAGAGATACAAGAGTATATGCCAATATAGAAAAGCATGTATTTCATACAACTTAAGTTAACTTCCTAAAATACATCATTTCAAATGATAGCCTTATAATAGATCCAAATAATATTTAGAATATTATAGATTAGAAGATTTTAAAAATAATAAAATAATATACTATATATTTTGAGATTTATTAATTAATATTTTAGCTTTATCAAGAGTTTTTTTAGGTTGTAACTTAGTTTATATGTTTGATTTAAAAAAAAAATTGAGTAAAAAAAATAAGATTAAGAAATAATTAAAGTTTTAAAAGAATCTTTTATTTTTGTAAAAATATTTTATTATATTAATTTATTAAAGATATTTTTTATAAAAATAAATGTATTAGATTTTTTCCTAGATATAATATTGTCACAAATAGGAGCTAATAACAAACTTCACTTAATATTTTTTTATTCAAAAATATTATAACAACTAAGTTCCAACTAACAATTAAGATCAACTATGATTGTTTATACAAATCTTAAGAATTTCTTCAAGTACTTCTTGTTAATATGTGTTTTGAATTGTTACTAAGCCTATTAGATGATATCTTTGTCAAAATTTGAATTCAATATCACTATTGGACTAAGAAGATAACAAGGTTTAAATGTTCTTTCTAAATATTTTTATCTTGCTCCAAAAACATATACAAATTTTAATCAACAACAAACAATTCTTTTGAAATTAGAGCAATTGCTTCTTTGAGCTATAAAATCAACATTGTTTGTCAATTCAACTTTTCTTAAGAAATTCAATCAAATATGTCCTCGAATCTTCTTGTTTATAATATGAAGAATAATCCTTCTAAATCTTATGATACTTTTAAATTTGAATTCAAGAATATATTTTTTTTTATTTCAAATAATGCTTACATATTCTTCAAGGTGAATATTAACTTCACACTCTTTAAATTTATTAAAAGTTTCTAACTATAATATATTTTAGATACAATACAATCTTAAAGCTAATAATAAGAAATTTTGGTGGCTTCAAATTTAGAAGTTAAAGGCTTTGTACAATCATGTGATGTTTGTTTTAATTCACAAATTCCTTATCATTGACCTTATAGACTTTTTTAGCTATTATCTACATCAAAACAACCATAGTCTTTTATTTTTATAGATTTTATCACACATTTTTTGATAATAAGTTCATATGACTCTATGTTTGTGATAGTGGATTATTTCACCAAAATGACATATTTTATACCATGCTCAAAAAATATCACAAGTAAAAAAATAATTAAATTTTTTTTAATAATTTTTATCATTATCATAGTTTATCAAAATATAGCATATTAGATAGAAGAATTTAATTTTTATCAAATTTTTAAAGAATTTTTTTTTGGGATTTTAGAGATGGATATAAAACTATCTTTGATATTTTATTCGCAAACTAATAGATAAATAAAAGTGATGAATCAAGTTTTGGAGCAATTTTTGAGATATACTATCAATTACAATTAAGATGATTGGACAACTTTTTTGATATTGAAAAAAAAATCTTATAATAATACAATATATCTTTTTATTTAATAATTTCTTTTTATTAAATATGATTATTATCCACAACATGATTTTTTTGAATTTTCAAAAGTTGATAATCATGCAAAATAATACCTAACAAATTATTTATTAGATCTAAAAGGTCTACTGAAAGCACAATTAAAGAAAGCTTAATAATAACATAGGATCAGTACAATTGTCTATTGCAATTAACAATCTCAATTCTATGTTGGCAATAAAATTTGATTATTTTGTTATAATATCAAGATTAGTCGCCTTTGTGATAAGCTAGATTATTATATGCTTAGACCATTTTTTATTTGTAAATAAATCAATACAATTGCTTATCAATTACACCTAACAAAGTTTATGAAGATCCATCCCATGTTTTATGTATTTCTTTTTGAGCCATATAAAATAGTAGATATACTAGAAAGATAAAAAAAAATGCCACCTACTCTTCTAAAAATGGACAATAATCAAGAGTTTGAAGTAGAAGAGATATTAGACTCAAGGCGGCCCCAAAATAGATTATAACATCTTGTTCATTAGCATGGATATGATATAAGTGAGTACACATGACGTATTAAAAAATCTTGCAAATGCAACAAGGAAGGTTAATACTTTTGATTGATAATATCAATCAAATTCAAGATAAAGAATCAAGATGTGATCATTGCTCCTTGTAGAACATGTTCTTAAAAAAAAATAATGTCATGGATATAATCAATACTTATATTTATCTAAATTAAAGAAATTAGATAAAAATAAGTAGAAGTATATAAAATTGATAATATTGTAAAGAGAAGTTTCTTAGAAGCTTTATATATGCAAATTTGACTTTATATATATTTGAAGTTAATTGATAGGATGAAAATTTAGCCAAGAAGTTGGCCATGTATAGTATATGTTAATGATTTATGGTACAAGTTGGCCACATATTACACATACAAAAAACTTGCCTTGTATGTTAGACATGTGTCTTGTAAATTAGATACATGTTGGAGATTTTTTAGAAAATTGCCATATAATTCTTGGTTAGATAGTATATATAAAGTCAAGAATGAAGCCTTCTTCACTCTTGTTAATGTCTTTCTTTTTTTTAGTCTTGTTTAAAAAATCTCTAGTCTTCTTGTTTTTTACTTAAGCCATTCTAGTCTTAATATTATATCATATTTAAAGAAATATTTATTCGCTTTGTATGACACACAAATATATTGATCCTAAGGTTGTTTGTAATTCATGTCCTTGATATCTTATATATTAATAATAAAAATACTAATATATTTTTTATACCATTAACCAAGTCTTAGAGCTATAAATATTGGATAAAGATAGAAAAGTAACTTATTTTTTAAAACCACTAACTTGATGTTAATAGGTCATCATTTCTACTTACAAAAGTTAAATACAATAAGCATTGTCTACTTAGTGCACATATAAGAATCTTATCAACCATTATTTTTACCTTACTATTATAATATCCTAGTACAAATTAGTATGAAGTATTTAATGGTGTAACTAGCAACAATAATTGATGTACAAGTTTACATTAAAAGAAGATACCTTGACAAAATCCAAGAAGGTCCACAACATGATCTTTTTCCATAAAAAATTACAAAAATACTTATAAGAATGGTAGATGTACCAACTAGCATATGCTTGTATTTGGTGGTCAATGCCTCAAAGAAAATACTTTATAATGCTTGATGTTTATTTATACTACAAGATATAAAAAGTGAATTTGTCTAGGCCTTATAAAATACCAATAGCTCTTTAAAAGCCTATTTAGAAACTAAAAAATATTCTTTTTTTTTCAAATCTTAAATACTATTATTTTCTTTTTTAAATTCTATAAAAGATTTTTTTAAAAAATAAAAAATTTAAATCTATAATGCTACCAAAATAATTTTTTTGAATATAGAATGCAAATGTACAAGGTTTTTTTTTATCAATAAACATAAATAAACTTGCTTTTAAGACTATGATGGCCAACATCTTTTTCTTTGTGTTTTTGTTCTACTCTACTATGAATTCTAATACTTCCAATAGTAATATGGTTTAAGATTCAATCTAATAGGATTTGTAAAAATTCACCAAAATAATAAAAGAGTATAATTTCTTGCAATAAGATAACACAACTCTTTAAAAAAATATCACATCTTTAATTCTTATAGAAGTACAAGTTTTTCTTTTATAATACTTTATAGAATTTTTTATAAAAAATATTACATTTTATGATAGTAACAAATTTCTTATGATTATTTTTCTCTTTTAATTTAATTTATTTTATTATATTTTAAGATGATACAAATCCACAAAAATAAGTGATAAAAATTAGTGATAAAAGTAAGTAAATTAATATTATATATTTATGGTTTATATGTCAATAAATTTTTTAATTTTTGTATTTAAATTAGTTATTATAGATGGCAAATAGTAGGATGATAATACTATTAAGTCTATATAAGTTAAAAGCAAAGATGGTGCCATTTCAAGACCTTAGGTATAAATAGAATTATGCAATAAGTCTTTAATAAACTAATTGGTGGTAAAAAATTTACACCAATGCAAATATTAAGTAACAATAATTGAATTTTTCTTTTTCTTTTTTTTTAACACTTTTACTTTGCATGCAATATGTGTTGAATTAATACTTATGGATTTTTAAATTTTAGAGGTGTAGCTAGCAAATATTAAGATATTTGCAATCACAATAAGCTTTTATTATTTTGTACAAATTTTATCTTATGTATAGGTAAAATAAATAAAGTGCTGAAAATAGTAATAAATTGTTTAAACAATTTCATAATTTGATTGGATTCTTTTAGAGTCAAAAATTATTTTGTTGAAAAATTGTAACATTCATAGTAATATACAATAAATCAAACATATGAAATATACACATGTTCTATATAAAGTTGTTTCTAACTACTAAGTAGTGTTTTGTACAACATTAGATTATTAGATTATTACAGTGGTGTAATAGAATGCGTGTTTATTTGTTTGTTAGTTTGTTTTTTTATTTTTTTCTTATTAATGTTTTATATACCATTATCTAAAGAATTGCACAATCGTCTCAAATTGTAGTTCCTTTAATGGCACTCTTGACTCCATGTATAAGATATTAGGAATTAAGTTTGTTGTTGTATATCAGTTTCACTTTACTAAAGCATTGGGTATAGCCCATTTTTGTGTCAAAAATAAAATCATCTCAAATCTAAATAATCTTAATTTCAACATCAATGATGGTCTGTGTGTACCATTTGCCAACTGTATGATTAACTGCATGGAAATTTAAGCACGTCGTCTGATTTTCACCAGAAAACACGAAGAAAGTGCAAGGTCTAACAGGGCAAACTAAAGCCTGTGTAATTTTTTGGATGGTAAGTACTTAAGCCACAAATTACAAGTAGTAAACAAACTGGGTCATTAAGCATTTCTGCATGGAGAACCTATTTAAGATACCTCAAAGACCTGAATTATTCACATTCAAGATACGCAATAAAATTTAACATTGTGACCACATGGAAAACAACACACGCATATTTGTTCGGGATGGAACAGAAACGAAGGCGACCGATAACATCTAGCAGGCTTGAAGATCTGAATAAGTAGGTAATTCTATATCTAACTTTGCACAGTACTTGCTGGCAAGTGAAACAGCCAAGTTAACATTCAGCTGAAATACATCTATTTGAGGTTTACAGTCTGCTTCGGAGCAGAGTAAACCGACCAAAGTCTTCTGGTTAAGGATCTCTCATCCTACACTCGTTACATCTGGAACTGTTGATCTACATTAGCTAACCAGCGATCTGAAATTCAGAAGGCAATAAAGCCGAGCTATATTACAAATGCATCTATGAGACCTGCACCTCAAGAAACCAGAGGTTCTGATAATTTTCGGGTTCTACTCGAGAAATTTCCTGACCTCGTATTCGGGTGCACTGTGTGCTACGAGTAAGAATTTCTCCTCCAAGGACCGGCCCTGCGTTCTCCGGGTTGGAATACTCCCACCACGGAAAACAGAATCTCGTTCCTTGGATGCTGCAACAATGTCATTCCTGCGTCGAAGACTTGCGACTATCCGTGCCCTCCACAGTATCCCGTCCTGCGATGAAAATGTGATTTTGAGTGAGTGTGCTTCTGAGTACTCTCAATGCATACAGATCATGATATCCTAGCAGTGCAAAAGGAAAGCATATTACACGATTCAACTGTCAAAATGAGAGTGAAGCGCGAGTGACACCAAGATTTACAATACCTCCATAATGTTTGGCTCTGGTTGCGGGCACCGCACTGGTTGGTCGATCTCGGAAGGCTCCTCTGGCTCTTCAATAGGTCCAAAGGAGTCGAAAGGCGTATCACCTTGCACTACAGCTGCCGGACTAATCCTCTTACTTCCGACCCTGTCTTCCTGCACGTTGATCCAGTCATATTAGCAACTAGTGAACATGCTGTAAAAGTTACCAAGCATTTTGGACAGCAATAAAATTGTGTCAGAATGAAGAGAGCAACAAGGGGAGGGAGATTATCCTATGGAGTTCAGACATGCGTTATAGGAATCTAGCCGATTATAATTTTCAAGTCTAATTCTTGAACTGCCGAGCAGTTTTTACTGTAGCAAGGGTAAGCATGTTTCTCATTTATTCTCGGGACTTAAACTTAATGAAGATTAGAATAACGACTTGCAGGCTTAGTATAAAACGGCCGTTCTAAGATGCAAATAGGTTTACTGACTGTGTTTCAATCATAACTACCTGCTTCGATATAGTGCAGGTATTGGGTGGCGAGCTGTTAGTTTCAAGGTACCAAAAAGACGTTCGGAGGAATCTTATCATGATGAAAGAGCAAACAGACTATATAACATTCTTTATTCTCCGATATCCTTAGGTCTCTCCGCTCCGAGAATCATATGACTAAAAGCAAACTAGCTCGCTTTCTGAAGGAGCCTTTGCTATTGCAAAGTCCTTGACATGTTTCTGATTTGTCAATTGAAAGGCATTTAGTAGCTTTGGAGGAACAATTGGCAAGTCGAGAATACAGCTCAAAACAAAAAGCCACAAAGAATCCCTCCCTCGTCTACGGAAGGGGGATGAGTAAGCTGTGTCAGGGAAGAAACACCATTCCTCTAGTCAGTATGCAAGCATTTAACGTTTAACCCGCATTCGAATGTGGCTGCAAACTAGCGAAGAAGAAAATACTCCCTCGCTTGTGGGGAATCAGAGACTAGCACATGCAAGTGTCAAGTTACACACCTACACCTGAGGGCCTCACTCGTGATTTGAGAGGAGCATAGAATTCAGAAAACTGCTTAAAGGATAGAGTGTGTCCAGAACTGAGAAGAGGGGAACGAAAACTGACCAGGAAATGTTTAGAACGGCGCGTCGCAGCGCGTCCGCCAGGAGATTTCGCATAGACTCCCACCATCTCTCCACCACTCTGGAGTATTGGAAATGTACCTTAAGTGCCTTTTCTCCTTCGACACATAAAATTATAGTCCCTCACAGAAAGCCAGAATCACCCACCATCTACTCCAAGCTATCAAACATGGACTGCATCAGCTATGAATCGCGCTTTGCATTGCCACAGTCGATAGACAGCGTTCGCAATTAATTGTAACATATTCGAAACAACACCCAGAAAAAGACGAAGCACCGACTGTATACAAATTTTAAGCAGTACTGCTACTACTAAGTGCCAAAAACGTCAAAAACTAATCGATTCAAAATCTCGTCCTATTCCTCGACTTACTTCACTTTCTAACTTTACAACAAAATCTCCCACCTAACAAAAGGCTATCATGAACATTAACTGAAATGGACAGCTTCTTCAACATCAGACCAGATCCAAGATGACAGACCAGATCCAAGATGACAGACCATACACGCACAAGCACCACGAACGCAGCAGTAGAAACGAGAGATGTTGATGAGAGAAGGTAGACAAACCTGCACAAGTTGTTGTCCTCCAACAACTCCAGTATCCGCCCCTTAATGACTACATCAGAAACAAAAGACGAGTGGACAGGGACAATGAGCCAGAAAGAGAACAGTGAAACGAGATGAATTTCATGACTTGTAGGCTAACTTGTAAGCTTTGCCAGAAACCCCTCAAGACTACAGCGATTGCACCGCCCCCTCCAATCATCGAGCAACCCCCCATGCTACAGAACCTATCTGCACTGAACTTTTCTCCTCGGTACGGTCAAATGGAGTGCAAATCCAGGATAAAACATCGGTCGCATGCACTACTGTGGGAAAAGTGAGCATCACCTTTTGCACAGAAAATGATGTAATGGTGTCAGAGCCTCAAAAACTGCAACCATTGAACCTCGGACCCACGCTATCATCACCCGAAAATGCTCAGAAAAGTCGGTACCATATTGTAACCGACGAAAATCCTCGCCAAAAGTCACGAAACTGAATCCTCCGTCAGCCCTCGCCAGTCGCATAAGAAATCCGCAACGTACACACGGTGTTCTCGCGTCTCTCTCCCTCAAACTCCCTTTCTCACTCTACGAAGAAAAGTTCCATTGCTGTCACACAACTATCAGCAATAATCATATTTATAATTACTGCTAAGTAACTCCTTCCAAAATGCGGCAACAGAGATCATCGCTGCTGCTGCAAGGAGTGCCAACGTTGACAATCATTGCCAAAAGCCAAACCTCGTCATAATGCCCGCGAGCTTTATCACACTCGCACTTCAGCCTTTGCCTTTGCTGTGCCTTTGAATTCGGTTTTGTGTTGCTTTGCGAACCCCCCCCCCCCCCCCGGTTGGCTTTTGTGCATGAGGCCGGTGTGTAATAATAATAAATCAGGTGGGCAAAAGCATGCGTGCGTCCTTGCGGTGGTGCCCCTGGCTTGTGACTGGCTCCGAGTCGTAGGACAGTGAATTCCGCAATGAATTGAGTAATCCTCCCGCCCTTCCCCGCCCCGCCCCCGCGCTTCCGAAGTAAGATCGACAAAGATGATTGCTGGATGCCTGTGACGGGTTGAGCTGCGGGTCGCAAAGGCTCAAAACCCGGCCGACGCCCTGATGGCCGGGTCGGCTCCCTCCCCCTCCATTGCCGGGTAAAGCTGACACGGCCCGGGATAGTACCACAACCACCCCCTGAAAGACACCGCAGCAAACTCGCAACACAACATCGTCTTCCAAAAGGTATCGCCGTGCCCATGCTCATGCCCATGATGGTGATGGCTCTCTTTTTCTCTCCTCTCTCTCTTTCTTTCTCTCACAATGGGAGTTTTGGGCGGCGGTCAGCTTGAAAACACGTCGGGCAGCTCACTTGGGGCAGGAGGGTCCTTGCTTTTTCGAAAAAGTTGATGGTGAAAAAGGCAACGGGAATGAGTTAAAGCTGTTGTTGTCCCTGGGGACAATATATTTTTCTGGCATGGACTTCCCAGTTGTTGTGGTGCAATGCAGAAAAGGCATGGTTCTGACTATACCCACAATTTTAAATATTATTAATATTATTATTATTATCTTTGCTTTGAGAAAGAAAAATCAAAACCAAAGAAAAAAGCTACTGGAGTGAGTGTGTGTGTGTGTTTTAAATATGCATCTGTTTGTATAGTTCTCCTTTTGGTGGGTGTGGCCAGTACAGCACCATTGGTGAAGGAATCTTTGTTTTCAATGCCTTTTTCATTGGTGTGGATTATCAAGGAATGAACAACAATAAGGCTACTTAATGGACGCTTTTGAACCATTCAACCCTCCCTTCTTCCCTTTGTTTTTAGTTTGTGTGTTGTTGAAATGTATTCCGAGAGTTGTAAAAAGGATTGTCTGATTTTGAAATGAAGGATGTGAAATATTTATGAATATTGTGCTCAAATCCAATTTGGTGCCAAAATTATAGAGTCTAATCCCTCAAAAAACATGCTTTACCTTTATTCAAGATAATTGCATTAGAATTGCTCAATTTTTTTTATAAAATAATTGTGCTATTATGTTGTTTCTTTTTGTTATACATCATTCAAATGGTTCTTCTATGCTTTTGCATTGCCATTGACTATGTATATGATGTATATGTCAAGGGAAATGTTTTCTTTTGCATCTGGTGATGTAGATATTTCTTCAAAAGAGATATTTAACATCTAGAGTTATTTTTATTTATTTGGCTTCAATGTATAAGTTATTAGTTGTTGTTTAAAACACACACACACACACACACATATATATATATATATATATATATATATATATACACATACATACATAATCTTTGAAAAAACAAAATTATTTTTCAACATAAAATTAGATCTACATTTAAATTTAAGTAAATTTAACAGAAAATAAAAATAAATAAATTAGTATGAGTTACTTTAAAGCCTTCATGAATTGTTTCAAAGTCATCATTAATCACTTTTGTAGTAGTGTGGTGCTTGCAATTGAATGTAATGTTTATCTACCATGTCATGCATAAACAGACAAGGTTGTCCATATTTGTCCACTAACATTCAGTTGAAGTTTGACCTTAGTGCCAACCTTGAACTTTGATACTAATATGGACAGTGACATAATATATAGGATGTACAACAACATTATATAAGTTTCTCAAGGAAAAAGAAAACTTTTAAAAAGATGAAAATGAATCAGATGGAAAGGCATTCGAATGGATGTGTGAGTGAGTTTAAATGCATGAACAGTAGTCATATTGTTTTATATGTAGCAAAATTGCTTAATATCATCACTGTTTTATGTTTAATTATTTTTACTGCCTGCTAAAAATGTCAAAAGGCTTCTGATTTTGCAAAACAAACAAACCAATATGTCGTGGCATGTTCTTTTAACAACATAAAATACTATGCATGTGCAATTGATTTCTCACTAGATTTTCTCAAAATATCATCTTGAAGAAATTCATGTAAATAGAAGTAATATTGAAGGTTTTTAGAAGTATTAATCTCTCTTACTTTATTCTATGAAGTAGATGGTGTAGTACCATGTTTTAGACAAGTACAATCAGTGGACTAGTGATTGCATTCTCCACATAGTTTTTTTTATACCAAAAACTGTTTGCAGCCAAAAACTTTAACTCTGAATTTCTCATGCTACTCTATCGTATATGTAAACAATACGAAATACAAGAGAGAATAGATGAGTCTTCTATCCAACATTATTGCAACACTACATTGATACATCCACAGTGATTTGGTGATAGATGTAGAGTATGAGGATGAAGAAATTTGAATGAACGACTTCATCCACCAAATACCCTATTGTCAAGTCACTGCTCACAAACCCAGCAGCCAATTATTTACAACAAGTATAAATAAAAATTAAATACTCTACCGTACATACAGGCAATGGTTTAGTAGGAGGACCCACAACTGGGCTCTAATCCAGAGAAGAAAAGGGAATCAGGACGATTCTGGTCGCTTCGGAGGGGTCCATCTTTCCATTCCAGGAATGGAAAAGAGTTGACCGCTCCTCGTCTTGTCATCCATTTCTGGAAGGATCCTGATTCGTCATGGCTATTTGAGATAAAGATAAAGAAATCATTTCAGAACCCAACGTAAAAGAGACGAAGTGAGTGCAACCGCACAGATCAACCACCCAATTCAAAAACATAAACAGGATGCCATGAACAGGAAAAGAAAAAGCAAAAAGGCTCTCAGCGTGACCTCAAAAGGGTGTTTTGTGTGGATAAGCTCTGGGGAACGCTGCTCCCTTCCCAAGGTTTGTGAGGGCGGGAAATCACGTGGATGGACGGATGAAGATTGGATACCCTATCTTCCATCCGTTTCATTTTCTATCCATCCATGTGAGCTCATTCTAATCTGTTGTTGAATGGGGCCTTTTCTTTTAGGTCTTGAATGGTTGGACGGATTTGGTCTCCTTGAGGCTTTAAGTGATGTGTGGGCTTTTTTACACATGTTCATACATGATGCAAAAGCTATAGCTCTTCTGTGTGAAAATGGAATAGAATAAGAAAAATTGGAAAAGTAAGAAGTGTTTTTAGAGAATAAGAAAAGTTTTTAGAGAATAGAATAAGAAAAGTTGTGAAAGTGAAAGTGAATAATACTTGAAGTACATCATGAACCTGCACATGTAAAGAGAAAAGGAGCACAAATCATTAAGCAGGAATGATATAAGAAAAGGTTATGTATATTAAATTCCTATGGAGACTCCTTTTGAAGGAAAAGGGGAGGGGGGGGGGGTTACAGAGGGGTACATTTGCCCCCTTTCTTCTCACAATAAAACTAATAAATAAAAAACACAAAAAAGTTGTTTTGAAGTCTCAACAACACCACCCAACTAAAGCATGGCACATCATGAACATCCAGCACAGTCTTAAATTCTTCTCAATAATATTGATGATAATCATACAAGAAGTATTATAAAATTCATTCAATACTTTGAGAAAAGGGGTAGTCCACTCATAAAACTTTAGAAAGTTTTACAAATTTATTACTTAAAGAAGTTATGTGCATATATTTTTCAAAATGGTAATGATTCAAGGACTCTCCCACACTATTTGTAGGGGCACTGCTGGGCCAATTTTTGCACAAGTACTCTTCCACAAAATGTTGCATTTGTTCATGTATGATTCATTCATTTACACATGAAGCTTGTGTTCTCCTGAACACCACTTTTTAAGCATTTTTTTTTAATTCCAAAATATGAAAATCCTGCCCACAATTTATTTTCTTTGTAAAGATAAGCTGAACAGTCAATCATAAATGAGTAAAAATATTAGAAAAAAGTGTTTGAATGGAAGATCAATTGGCATATTTCTTCCTTTTTAACAGAGACATGGAAGGTGGGAATGATGAGTAGATTGTGGTCTTTTATTTTATTTTATTTTATTACGTTTCTTTCTTTTTGCTTGTTTGTTAGTGAATAATCAAATAATGAAATGAATAGAACGACATTAATCAGTTGGGTGTTCAATGCAATGAAACTTGCTGGTGTTGCCACAATTGGGATTGCATAGGAGGATGAATATTTATTGCACCTTTTAAAAACTCTCAACCATTCTTGATGAATGGAATGAATAGGCTCACTATATTGTAGAAATATACCATTAAAATTTATTTTCTACATATTTCTTGAAGATAAAAGCTATGAAATGCAAGGTAAATCTTGTGTTTAAGTTACATAATAGTTAAGGAAGAAAAATTCATCAACAAAAAATATACAACAAATTGTGTTTTTTTTTTTTTTTTTTTTTTTTTTTAATACAAAAACCAAACATGTTCATCAATATTTTATTTTATGAACGATATTTTTTAATAGAAGTTAAAATTGAAAGAAAAATTCATCTCACATAGTAGAAATGAAGTAAATTTGATATTTAAAGATGTCTGTATTGGAAAAAATACAAACTTGATAGTACTAAGATATAGTTAAATTTAATCCAAAGATGTTCTATATTTCAATGGAGGTTGTTGTGATTCTTGCAGATGAAAAAAAATAAAAATAAAAAATAGAAGCATTTAAATTTTTTTCATTATGAAAACTGGATTCTAAATTAGTTGTGGTATACAATCACACAAATACTTTATTCTAGTTAAGTAAAATTCATTCACTGAAAATAATTTTTAGATTTTTTTAACTTTTTAATATTAAATTATTTTAAAGATGGTATAAAAGGGAACCATTTTCTTGTATTAATAATTTCATATTAAATATTAATTACAAGCTTAGTTATAATGTTATATAATTTTAGTGCAAAATATAAAAAATAAAAAAAGCATAAATATATATTTTGAAGTAAATTTCTCATATTTTTATTTTAAATTATATATATGCTTGTTTTTATTTTTTATATCATATATATATATATATATATATATATATATATATAAAGTAAAAAATAACTTTAAAAATATCATTAAAGTGATAAATTTAACTTTAGAAATTTAAAATTCTTAAATTAAATTCAGAAAATTTATAATTACAAAAATAATAGGTTAAATAAGTAAGATGGAGGTCCACATTATTTGGAACGGATTAAGATTTAGTGTTTATTTGGTTGTGTTTGGACAATAGTTAGTTTGGTATTATCTTATAAATAGAGGAGTTAGGTAGGAAGTAGAAAAGTTGAATACATATACATGTATAGATATTAGCAAATTTTTGTGGATATAATTGTGCATAATATAGATTAAAAAAGATATAGCTATATCAACAAAGAAAAAACACAATGGAAGTATGAACTATATCAAGAATGGATAAAGAACAAGATATTATAGAGGCAATGGACATGTTGCATACAAAAAGAATAGTACATTTTTCCAAGAGTATTTCTATTTTAGTAATATTATTAAACGTAGCTATAGTTATGTCAATTTTTTTTAAAAAATAAATAAGTCCAAAAGAAATTTTAGTAGATCTAAAAATTTAAAGTTAAAATTAAAAATATCTCTAAAAGTGTCTATATATTCCACCTACTTCTTGTTTATAGATTTTTTTTGTATTTGGTTGAGTGGATTGAAAAGATTAAGAAAATATGAATTATTTTTATAGTAAGTGAACAAAATATCACTAATATGGAATACAAAAATAATATCTTAGTAAATAAAGTAGAAGATATGTTCATAAAAAATATACTATTAGTAATATAAATAGAAGAAACTTGACAAACAACATCAATTGAAAAAATAAAAAATCAATGAAGATCTAAAAAAATTCTAAAAAAGATAGGTCATATTATACAAACAAGAAACAAATATTTATCCTATTACAATTGAAGAGAATATTTTTAATTTTTTAATTTTTTATTTATTTTTTACCTTAGGTGAGTTTTAAGATAGATAATTAGATTAATATATATACTCACACATAAAAAAATGATTTAAAATAAGTTGCAACTAATAGAAAAAAGACATGGAATGGAGTGAATTACATAAAGTTAAATATAATTTTATATAATATACTTAGTTTTATGATCTTCTTAAGATTCTTACTTTATATAATTATAACTAAAGTAATATTTAATAATGTAATACTTTACTTATATAAAAATATAAATTATATAATACAAGGATTTAAAATTTTAAAAATTTTCTATAGTCTTATATTGGTTATTTTATACTTGAGGGGGTTTTTAAATTATATTAACCATTGAAACATATTTGGTGTTGAAAGAATAAATATTCTAATTTTACTATTTATTAAGCTATTAGTTTTTAGTGTAGAATATGTTTTGGAAAATATGGTTTTATGAATTGTTTTAAAACAATTTCAAGAGGTTTTATTGATTTAATTAATATTTATATATTTTTTAAATTTAAAATAGATAAACAAGAAAATAAAAAATTATACAATATTTTTAGTAATATTCAATGAATCATTGGATATAATTAGAATAAGATAGAAAAATTTGTGGTAAATCTATATATATTAAAAGGATCTTAAGTTGTAATAAAAATATATGTGAAATCTTCTTAAAATTGTACTTTTTCTAAAAGATTATCTAAAATCTAAAAGGTATTACTAGTACTCTTGGAATAATAGAAAAAATGGTCTTTGAGTTCTTTCTATGTTTTATAGATTCTATTTAAGTACAAAACAAATTGATATAAAAAATATAAATCACGTTTTATAATTGACTTGATATTATTTAATCATCTCTTAGTTGAATGGATTATATAGTTACAAAATTCAAAACCTACATTTTGTTTTAAGAAACCATGAATAGATTGTGACTAGTTTTTTGAGTATGTAATTGTTTGATTGCATCTCTTTTACTTATTTGGTGCTTGTTTTTCTTTGTTTTTTAATAATTATATCTCTTATTTTAGCACTAATTATAAAAAACTCTTAAATGATTCTATCTTGTAATTTGGATTGAGGACTAAGTTTTATCCTCACAATTGGATAATATTTTGCTTATTGAAGAAATTATAGATTATGCTAAATTATAAAAATAACTCTTATTCTTACTTATAATTTATTTTCAAAATATTTTAAAAAAATATTATAAAATTCTTTTTATATGCTATAGAAAGATTAGGCTTATGTATCTAATTATGTTTAATAGTTAAACATAATGTTTTGAGACACAAGTATAAAATTTGGAATATTTTTTTTTTATAATATATTTTTAAATAAAAGAAGAATAAAAATAATTATCTTTTGGTCTACTATCTTTTTGTTATAAATAGAAAAATTCTAATAAATTGGTTTGGTCCTACCACTTACTAGTAATACAAAAAAAATATAAGACCTCAATAGACTAATGGCTTTGGATAGATTTTGGCTTTATTTGATTATTTGAATAAACTTCTAGATATTCTATTTGGACTATCTTAAGAAATTGATAATTTTCAATGGAAAGAATAAAATTTAATATTTAATATTAAATATATATGTAATATGAAAATTATATTAATTAGTAGCATCTATCTTTGTTTTTTTTACTTTCTTTTCTTTAAATAAGAAAGTTTTTTAAAATCTATTTAAAAAACCAAGACATTGAAAAAAATTATATATAAATATAATTTTTTTTTATCTAAATAAAAATATTTTGGTCTATAAGTTACAAATTTTTTTAAAAAATAAAGATCTAAGAATTATTGATATTAGAGAAGTAGTAAAATTCTTCTTTATTAAATAGATTGTATATGTGTTTTACATCAAAGTATCAAGTATATAACAATTTTTAAGTTAAAAAATAATCAATGCTAAATCTATTGCTTGAAATAAGTGATGGCTTAGTACTACATAGATTTTGACATCTAATTATGAATAAAAAATTTCATTAAAAAATTAGAAAAAATTAGAAAAAATATAGACTTCTACTAAGTCTTTTATTCATCTAAATATCCTAAAATATTTCTATAAAGTTTCTAATAGATTTTTATTGTGAGATTTAATTATTTTTACTTATAAATATTTATATTTGATATAAAAAGGTTGTTATCTTATACTCTAAAGATCTTCACATAATTAAAGATTTACTTAGAAATATTAATAATTTTTTTCTTTGATCAAGCTGGAGAAACTTACAAATTAATTCTATTAATATAAACATAATTTAAAATATATTTATCTTATTTTTTTATAAATAAATAGAATAATATAATAGAAGATGGAATCACACCTCATAAGACCAAAGATTAGATAGACTTTACAAATTAAAAGTTAGCCATTTCTTTATATAGTCATCCAATTTCTTGTTAAATACATAAATGCTAAAGAAAATACATGGTTTATTTTGCCTATGTATACCAAAAATTACTTATATAGTGCTAATATGCAATAAAGGCTCCTATATTATAATAATAAATTTTCTTTCAAACAAAATAAATACCAAATTTAACAACCAAACTAACCAAGTAGAAGACCTCTAATTTTTTTGAAAATAGCTCTAATATTTAAAATATAAAATATTAAGTTAATAAAGTATTAAAAAATTAGACTTATTAATAAAATAATATTTAATTATATAGAACTAATGATATATATATATATATATATATATATATATAGAGAGAGAGAGAGAGAGAGAGAGAGAGATTATTAATTTATAGTAACTATCTAAAATTTAATCTATAAACCATAAATAAATAAAAAAATCTTAAGAGATTTTTTTTAATTGGGAAAATATATGATTTAAGCTCCAAACATAGAAAGAAGAAGTATTTATATAAATTGTTTGTTACAAAGGGGTGAATTTTAATAAATAAAGATTATGGTATATTGTGAATATTAACATCAAATGCTCTCTTTGCTTAGTTTAAAGGAAAAAAAAAATATCCAAAGATTTAAGAAGTCTACAAAATCTTAAAGGATTTAGAACTAGGCTACATCTTAGTTGTTTAAATTAAAAACTAGAGACCATAAAAACTACTCTTACAGAAATAAATTATATTTGCATTTTCTAACCACCCAAATTTTAAAATAAATATATGTAGGGTTATTACTAAAATAATTGTATTCATGAACTATTGAGATCTATTGAAATATATTTACATTCTACGTAAAATATGGAGTGACCTCCATTCTAGGAAAATAAAATGATTAAAATTAATTGGATATGGACAAATCTTATAAAAAATGACATGCAATAAGATAGAAATATAACCTAACATGAAAGAAAATCTTCCTTAGAAACTGGGACAAAACAAAGATGGAAAGAATATGGTTGGGGTTAAATCCAATATAACAATGAAATGGAATTTAAAAATGCCCTAATGCTGCTTGAATTTTTTTATTGGTTTGTAGCTCTTATATTTACCTTATCAAAATGTGTTAGGATAAAATTTTCTTTGTCTTATAATTTTCTACATTTAGTCAAAGCAGTGGGTGTACCCGTTTTGAAAGATAAAAACAAAAACAAACAAACAAGAAGAAGATATTTGGTTTTCTGCCATATGCGGCTGCGTGCGTCGCGTCTGCGTCACTTTCTGCCGTTAACAGACGCGTAAAAACGCTAGAAGACGCCACCGAACGCAAACGGGCGTCAACCACTACGTTGTATTTCGGCTGCTTGAGATTCACTGTCCAGCTCCGATAGTTGAGGTCAGTATTATATATATATATATATATATATATATATTTTGCTTTGATCAATTCAGTGTTTAGCTTCATGCTCAGCTTCTCCCCGCTTGTGCTTCAATTTAAACTATAAACTTCGGAACATGGTGCTCCTGGACATACCCGCAGTGTCCCTGGTTTCAATATGAATTGGTTTTGTTTTCAGGAAAAGAGCTCCTGATTACGTATACAAACAGTTGCTACTGGGAATGCAGTGAAACCGATAGTGAACCTTTGTTGCTTGTTACTCTGGTTCAAAGAATCAAAGCTATGTTTCAAAGATTAACATGAATGGTATAAATGCATGGATTTTCTGGATCAATGTCCACCAATTGTGAGTCATTACTGCAGCACATCGGAGTGCTCCTCCTGACCTAATCTGCCAGGTATTTCTATAGAATTAAAGCTATAATAGAGTACCCATTTTCCTTAGGGATATATATATATATATATATTGCTGTTTAGACTCGGACTTCAAGGATTATTTGGGTCCTTGAGATTCTTGTCACTCTTGCAGTCACAGTTTTAAAGCTGACAGCAGAAAATACACCACTGTTTGAGATATTCGTAGAAGATGTTGTCGTAGTCGGTAGATTGGTTTGATACCTTAACAGTATTTGAGTGATTTTAAAGTAGAAGTGCAGTCGATGTTGGGTGCATGTTCTTCTCAGTGGCTATTGGAGTCTTCATGAGTGGACCTGGTTTGCTCTATTAGCAGGTAATAGAGATGGTTTTTCCCCCTCCAGTGCAAGTTTGTAGATTCAAATCATCATGTTTGGTATAGCAAACAAGCTGCATGGTCCTTTCGATGTGCTATATCTGAACTAGTCTGAATGCCTCTCCTCAGAGCTTCCAAGTGTTCAGACCGTCTAAGTAATTATGGTCGTCGTGTACAGGTGAAGGATGCTACCGTAACTCATCACTGTTTCAAGGATGAGAGGTAATATTCCTCTGCATTGTAGAGGATACAGTAGCCAACTCTAATACCCTGAATGGGCAACAGACAAAGATGTGTTTCTGTTCATCAATCTGGGATTTCATAAACCAAAGTACTTTGGTTTATGAAATCCCAGATTTAACTGAGACATCTGGATTTTAAATTGTCCCCAATGCCTTTGTTCAACTCCAGCTTCAGGTACTGTTTCATGATATTTTCACATTTTCCCTACAAAATCTTTTATGATTCTTTGGCGTAACTGACGCGAGTGGAAGATTAGAACTACAAAAGTCGTAAATTTCTGATGATTATTGAATTACTAGCTGTTCCACGTTGCACAAAGTCACTTATCACAGACGTGTCTCGTGTATGAAAGATGAGTGGCATCTTGAGCCACTAATGTTTCTCTTGCGGTTGGATTGTTGAACTTCGTCCTCCAGCTTCAGCTGGAAACATCAACATGCACAAACACACTCAAACAGCCTCAATCAAACGCTCCAAGTCCCTACAAAGGGTTAATTATAAGTCGAAATTGAATCGAAAGACAACCTTGTATTGTTCCACTCTAAACTACATAGTAACCCTCGATAACTCTCTTTGCAAATTTTTGAAAACTAGTCTGGGAGAATATTTGGTGACTTGTTTTAATATTACGCCTCTCTGCATCAATCTTCAAACAACTTCCATTCCACAGTGAAACTAACACACAGTGAGCCAAGAAATAAACTGTCTTCGGTCGAAACCCATCTCATACTCTGCCAGATCAATCTCCTTACCACTCATGCACCGAACTTAACAGATTGCAACCAGAAGACCAGTTCTCACAACAGATAATCAACACAGCCATGAACTAACTGAAAATAAAAATAAAAAGAACTATGCATGCTAAATTTGTCACAGTTCACTCACTTATTAAGTATTCCATGTCGTCGTTTTTGTCAATTCTTTACCAAATAGCGACTGGTTGATGTGTGGCAATTCTGCATCACAGGGAAGTTAAAACTCAGAAAGGGTTGAGCTATGGCACTAGCAGCATGTGTGTGGAATCTCATCATTCCTAAGCAAGTTTCCCTGAAACCAAGCTTCATCTTCGTCGTCGTCGACACAAGATTCTGAATCAACTGTTCTTCACTTATAGTCTGTGTTTTTTGCAGCAATTGACTTCATTGCCCTTGATATCTGACTTGAAACGGTGCTGCAGACAATTATGCTGGGTTCTGTTGATGTTGTGCGTCTTTACTCATGACTCACTAAAGATGATCTCAAAAAAATCAGAAGTTAGTCTTTGGAAGTGTCAAATGTTTACAGTGATGTTGCTTTCAAGCTTTTCTGAATGGAGCAAGTGAACATTCTATCTATTTTCATGCAAAAACACTTAACTAATAAAAAAATTAAAAAATTAAAACTAAAAAATAAATAAATAAATTAAATTTCAATTTATATTAAATTTTATTATTTTATTTTTACTTTATATTTTTTTTTATCTCAAGTATTATTTGGAATAAGTTAAGTATCAATATTATAAAATAAAAATTATAAAAACTTACACCATTTACCTTTAAAGGTTAAAAATTATATTATTTAATGCATCTATGAATCCAACTTGAATAAATTAGTTAAAATATTGATAAGGATGGAATCTTAGATAAAGTTTCACTTATTATAGAAATTCTTGAAACTTTGATTTTGTTTTGTCAAACTTCTTTGCCTCCTTCATATTTGTAGAAATAAGACTTTTTGGATTAAATTGTGAACTTAATCTTACTTGCTTCTTTCAATTGTGCAATTTCTTGGCATAGAGTCTGAATCTCATTGTTGATTTCTTCTATAAGTGTAGAAATAGTATTTCCATTTTTTACATTAAAATACATGATATTTCAATCTTAAGAGTGTTGAGAAATTCTTGAAGATTTGAAATAGTTACAAATTTATTTTTGCTTTTGTTAAGACTAGCATTTATAATTTTTTCTTTTATAGAAAATTCAAATAAATTCACATGTCAAATTAGAAGAGAATAATCTACAACTTCTAATATTAAATAAAAATTTCTACAAAGAAAAGTAGTTTATTGAAGAAAGAGAAGTTAGAAGCCACAATACTAAGTATCAGCAAGGTTGCAAATAAAATGAAGTGTTGAATAAGATGACTCTGACTTCCAACATTCTTTATTTATAGCTAGAATTTACATCAATTATAGATAAACATAATCATTTTCAACTTTCTTTCTTACATCCAACTAAACCCTAGATTTCTCTTATCCTAGCTACCAATATAATAACATCTTTTGATCATTTGTTATCTTTTGATTATTAGCAACTTACTATGGTTTAACTTTATGTAGTCGCAATTATGTAAGATCTTGTTGATCTTCAATACTTCTACTTTGCTAATTGTCAAAAGGCTTTCAAGTCTAATGCTTCTATCAATTCGTGGTGTCTATCCTTTATTAATACTTTTGTAAGCATATCAGCAAGCATGTCTTTTATAATACAATACTTCATACGTATTATTCCATCTTTAATTTTCTCTTATATGAAATGGTATTGAACATCAATGTATTTGGTTATTAAATGGTACTTTGGATTCTTAGCAAGTGCAAGACATCTTTGATTTTCACACATTATTAGAGTTGCTTCAAATTGTAGTAGTCTTATATCTTCTGAGAGTTATCTTATCCAACATGTTTCTATTGCACAATGACTTGCTGCCATGTACTTAGCCTCTATGGTTGATCTTGCAATGATAGGTTCTCTCTTGTAATTCCATAAAATGACTCCCGTTCCAATAAAGAACACATTTCTTATCGTGAAACTTCTATCATTTGCATCTTTAGCCCAATCCACATCACAATATCCTTGCAAATCAATGTTATTACCACCAAGGCATAATTTGAAGTTCTTTGTACTTTTCAAGTATCTCAATATTATTTTTACCATTTTCCAATATAAAATTCTTGCTCTAGATATGTATTGGCTCACAACACTCATATTAAATGTAAGATCCACTCTTATAGCCACCATTGCATACATAAGTGAACATACTGCTACCTTATATGGATTACTTTGCATGTCATCTTCAACTTGTGCATACTCTTCATCCATGAGCTTCAACAACCTTAAGTTGGCCTCCAAAGGTGTTCCAATGGGCTTACACTCTTCTATGTTAAATCATTTCAATACTTCTTCAATGTACTTGGTTTGGCTCATTGTAATGGTCTTACTACCACAATCTCTTATAAATTCTATTCCTAAGCAATAGTGGAGCTCTTTCAACTTGAGATTGGTCCATGTAGATATTTTCTTACAATTTTTTATTCAAAAATTCCGTCTTCACATCCATTTGGTGCATTTCTAAATCTATTACTATCCCAATTACCACAATAGTCCTAATAGTATTGAATTTGGCAACAGAAGTCAATTTCAGCAACTTGTGAATATCCTTTGATAATTAATCTTGCTTTGTGCCTCATCATTATATCCATTGCATCTCTTTTAATTCTGAATATCTACTTACAACCAACATTAGATCGATTTGCTAGAAGAGGTGCCAATTCTCATATATCATTGTTTATAAGAGATTGATACTCTTCTTTCATAGTCTTTTCCTACTTCATTGCATCTTAGGACTTTATAGCATCATACAAAGACAACGGATTAACAAGAAGAACAACATTTGCATGTTCTTCACTTACTTAAAGAAACATGTTGTTCTTCTACCATTCGCCACAAGGTCTTCTTTCTCTTAAGGGATATCTTCTTTCATTTGAAGAAGATTCAGCTTGTTGTATTTTAAGCTCTCTTCCAAGCTTCTTCTCTCTTAAAGGTTGTCTTTTTTCACTTAAAGGTTGATACTCTTCATCATTATCATCATTATAATCTTGAATATCTTCATTGCTGGTCCTTGGAATTTGTAAGGTTTTTTTTTCATCTTCTTTGCCTCTTTATCTTCATTCACACCTTTATCATCTTCATGTTCTTTATCTTTTTTTTGTTTCTGGAATTGGAGATGTGTCCACAAATATATCATTACTCCCACTTGGAGACATCTTCAAGTACTCATAAATACTTTTATACTTTAAAATTTCAACATTATAACTTTTGATGATCTTTTTGGTATCCAAACATATTAGCCTATATATCTTGGTACCTTCACAATATCCTTAGAAAATATACTTTGTACCTTTTGCATCAAATTTGAACCTCATACAATCTGGTGTCTTTGCATATGCAATGCATCCAAAGGTCCTCAGATGTGAAATGTGAAGTTGTCTTCCACTTCAACCTTTTTTTAGTATCATTGATACAAGAGTATTTATTAGACACCTATTCCTTGTATATACTACATTTACTACAACTTCCACCCAAAACTCATAACCAAAATTTTGACCATAAAACATACTTCTTGTCATCTCTACAATAGTTTGATTTGTCTTTTTACCAACAACATTTTGTTGTGGAGTATAAAGAGTTGTTGTTTGTCTAGCCATTCCTTCATTCTTCAAACAAACATCAAATTGCTTAGACATGTACTCACCTCCATTGATTGTATGGAGCACCTTGATCTTACACTCATTTTGTTTCTCAACAAGTACTTTAAACTCTTTAAACTTCCAAAAGTACTCACTTTTTGCTTTAAGAATATAAATCTAATTTTTTCTTAAAAAATCATGAATAAAAATGAAGAAATACCTTGCTCTTTCAATACTTATATTCTTCATAGGTCCACATACATTAGAATAGAAAATCTCCAATAATTTTGTAGCATGTATTGCTACACCACTTAGAAATGAGGCCCTTTATTGTTTGCCTTATATGCATCCTTCATATATAAGTTGTATTATATTTTGACTTATTTTGCCAAGATCTAAGCCACTTATAATAGACTTAAGCTTTGTCATGCTCTTCACATTCAAATAGCTAAGGCAACAATGCCATATATTCAATTTGTCTTGGTTTGATATAAACTCAATAAATGTAGCTATCTCTACTCCATTGACCTTCTTACACTTGAGGTAATACAAATTTTCTTCTCTAGAGCCTTTGGCAACCATATTTCTACACAATATTTTTATAAAACATCCATTCTTGTTGAATTGAACCATAAAACCTTCTAATACAAGTTTATTTATTAAAAATAGGTTTTATTTCATCTTAGGCATATAGAAGATGTTTTTGAATTTGATTCTATTGGTTTGTCCATTCACAACAACCTCTACCATAATAGAATCAATTCCAATGGCTTTTCTTGTGCCAATATTTGCCAAAATCATATTTGATGTTGAAATAGCTTCATAAGTGTCAAATAAATACTTATAAGGTTTTCATATGCTTTGCACAACGTGAATCTACAATCCATCCCGACATGACAGCTATAAAGGTCTCTTTTGTTGTGATGAATGCATAATCTTATCCTCCAAATTTATCTTGTATATTATTTATATTCTCTTTTTTCATCTTATTATATTTGTAGCAATTTTAAGCAAAATGTCCTATTTTTCCACAAATAAAGCAAGTTTTGACATTACTTCATTGGTTTGAATAGTTGCCCTTATTTTATTATGAGTAGAATATTAAATCTTTACTTTCAATTTTTTTTTCTTCTTGTTATTTACTTCATAGTTAAGTCTTGTTGTCACATAGTCCATTGTAAGTTCTTTTATCTTGATGGATTTTAAAGCCACAATGAGGTAGTTATAGGATTTTGACAAGCTCATGAGTAGTCATAACAACATTTGCTTTCTCTACGAGTGTGATTGCTCATTTTACTCATTCCAGAAGAAACCTCCCAGCATAAACCCGTATAGGGGGATTCAAATACGAGGAATGACTAGTTGCTTAAGCGTTCACATTAGGGTCACACAATCAATTACCTCCTGAATGTATCATCTCTATTTTCAATATCTGAACACACAAGGAAACTATAATCTCTTCCTTCACCTTAATGGTCTCTTCCTTACAGCAATTCAGTCATACCAATAACTGTTATTTCCACCAATATATTCACCCTCATAATCTCCAACTGTAATATAGCGCTTTCACAATTTTCAATACACAATTATCCTCGTTCTAATCATTGGAATTCTTCACACAGAACTGCCATTCACATTACAGTGTTTCACACAAACACAGACTCATTCTCTCTGCTGAACTACAATCAGATTTCAGCATTCAATCTTTCTTCTTCTCAAATAATACCAATCACATTTCCATTCCATAATTCACTTCACAATATTCAGAAACTCTCAATTCTCTTATTCAAAGAAAATAACAAACAAAAGAAAAGAGGTAGCACCAAGCTTACCCCGGCTCACACTATCACAGCAATGGCCTTCGGCTTACGACTCTCACAGTTTGGCCCTCAATTAACTTCTACAACTCCTATATACTTTCCTTTGATTCTCTAAATTCTAACAGTAATTCTGTAATTAACTGCTTTTAATAACTAAATCACTCATCTGTCTTCCTGAATTTCTTATTATATAGACTATTAATATATTTTACCAATATCTTTCAAAAATGAATTAATATCTATTCTACATAGCCTCACTTCTATCTGTGCAGCATCCTCGCAAACACTCAATTGATACCTATCTAAAAATTATCTAACAAATCTCCACAAAAATTGCGATCCCTCTGGCCTATCTAATTAATCAATTGCCACAGTATCTGTTATTGGTTCCACCGATTCTGGTTCCAACTGCAAATCTTCTTCCTCCTCCAATCCTTCCATCGGCTCTTGCCTCAACTGAGCTAAAAGATCTTCATTGTACTTGCCCAGTTCACAGACTTGAGCTTCTAATTTCAGGATCTGGACATCCCAAAGTTCCAATTGTTGTTGCTGACTCATCCATTCTAGAATATCTTCAATCGACACTTGTGACCGACTCCTCACTGTTAACTCTTATTTGGAACTACTACTCGCAAAAATATAAGAAATATAAGAAAATGGCACTCCAACCAACCCAAAACACCACCACACAATGACTTTAACTGGTGCCTCACTCCTATTCTTTTACCTAGTGGTGATAATGACAACATGTTACCCATATTGTCTGTGAAAAGTAATGAAAAGTAATCTTTCTTAGTAGCTGCATTTAACTTTCAAAAATCTTGACATATCTTGATTATTCCATTCTTCTTCCATACCATCACGATTAGCAACACCCATTCACTATGCAGAACATGATAAATAAAACTCACGTCGAGAAGTTTATCCAATTCTTCTTTCACTAAAAGGGAATATTTTGGTCTAAGCCAATGTTGTCTTTGACGAACTGGCGTAACACCCTCCTCCAGAATAATCTGGTACTCACACATGTCAACCGAAATTTCTTTCAAATCTGCATATGACCACGCAAAGGCAGATTTGTGACAGACGAAAAACTATTTCTAAGCATCCAATTCTGTACCGATAATACCAGCATATATTTTAATTAGCTATGGCATTTCGTTGGTGCCCATGTTAATAGATTGACACACAGGGTCTACAACAACCTCTGATTTAATTGTCTTCTCCTGATCTAAATATCTTGTATCATTCGACATAAGGGAACCACCTAAATCTGGTTCCAATGTGTTGACTCTATTGACTGCAAAATTTTTCATCCATTCAACAATAGTATGATCCGAGTTAGTTGCATCCTCCTGATGCAGTAAATATTCGTCGAGACTTCCACATTGATAGACTTCTATTTTTGCTGTTGAAGTGTTTTGTCCTACCCCAAATTGCGGTGAATCTATAACATCGTCATCTGCCTCAATCGAATGACTCTCATTGTCCAATGTAAATTTTGATTCTAGCAATTGAGATTCTCCATGATATTGTACAGGGTACATTTGTAGAACCATCTGGTCCTGGCATTTTCCAATTATCAATGTGCTTCGGCCCCAATTGTTCTTAGCTTTGGCTTCATAAAGCCAAGGTCTGTCCAATAAAATGGGATACGATAATGTAGAACTCTGTAATCAGAATACAATATAATTGATTTTGTATGTCAATCCCACGATTACAGTGGCAATATTGAGTAAGATTCCCATTGGCTTTACCTGACTATGATCTGCCATTCGCAAGACCAATGTCGTAGGTAGCAATTGCTTTAGATCCAAGTCCTCCATTGTATCCACGTTCATTAAATTGACACTGGAGCCACCATCGACTTGTACCCCTGGAATTAAAATGCCATCGATTGATACATCGATTTTTGGTGCTCCCGGATGTGGGTTTAAGCTAACTTCATGAATTTCTTTAGTACATGATCTTCATTGTATTAGCACTGAATTCAATGTAGATCGACATTCCGGTGCTATAGCTAAAAGTTGCTTCATTGTAATTGAAGGCTGAATAACATCCGAATCCTTCAAAATGTCATAGGGTTCCATATTGAGAGTAATTTCTAATGCTCTTTTGTGTTTCATTGGTTTCGATTTTACTCCGTGAGGTAAGATTTTCTTCCGCCTTGGACTCGGAATTGAAACAACAGCCGTATTACGGACATAGTCCTTAGAACCTTCTAGAGACAAGTTTCTAGAACCTTCTAGAAGCAAGTCTCTAAAACCTTCTAGAAGCTTCTTAGTTGGTAGAAGATGTTAGGGACATAGTCCTTAGAACCTTCTATAAACAAGTTACTAGAACCTTCTAGAAGTAAGTCTCTGGAACCTTCTAGAAGCTTCGTAGTTGGTAGAAGTTACTTGAGAAGCTTCCTAAATAGGAGTATATATTGGAATCGAGGCTGAAGAGTTCTTCAGTCTCGACAACACATCTCTTGGAGCTCTAGCTCACCTCTCTGGTGTTGTTCTTGTATTCATCTGATTAATCTAGTTCTTACTAGTTCTTCTTGAACTTCTTTTTAGATCTTGAGCCTGTATTTCTCTGTCCATAACAGTTTGTCGAGACTTCACTCACCTCAGATATCAGAGCTAGTTTCTTCCTTGTTAGAGTGTGCATTATCCCTCTGCTTGGAAGTGTACTAGCATTTTAGAGGTTGTGGATTATCCTCCTCTAAATTGATACTTCTTTTGTTACAATATTAGAGTCTTATTTTTCTTGGAGAGAGTGGATTATCCCTTTTCTTGAAGCTCTTAACGCATTTTAGAGGTTGCAGAGTACCCTCCTCTAAACCAATATTGTCTTCTTGTAGAGTCATTTCTGTCCTTTTCTTAGAATGGCCGGAGATCAAGACATTAGTATGACGGAAAGTTCGGAGTTCAAGTTGGATGCTATCATGAATGCCCTCGCTACGTTATCGCAAAGAACTGCAGAGATTGAAGGAGTCGTGGCAAGGCTTCATAATGATGGAGCATCTAAGATGGCACAATCTAGGTTGCATTAGCCTCAAACTTCTGCACTTGGAAAAGCAACTTTACCTCAGGTTCGACAAGCACCGTTGGTTCTACAACATAAGGAGCCCCGAGTTAGCCTTCCGGACAACTTCAATGGTACACGTTCCAAGTTTCGAGGATTCGTCAACCAAATCAGGTTGATAACAATTTTATAGTCCCAACGCTATCCAACGGAGGAGTCACGTGTTGGGCTTGTTGGAACCTTACTTACAGGGCAAGCTCTATCATGGTTTGCTCCTTTGTTTGAAAAACGATCGTCCATACTAAACAACTTTGAAACCTTTTTGGAGGCATTTGCGGAAGCATTTGGTGAACACGACAAGGTTCGATGGGCTACAACAAAGATCCGGTCACTACGACAAGGGATGCACTCTACATCGGTCTATGCATCAGATTTCAGGCAATTAGCATGCGACATCAATTGGGACGAAGAAGCGTTGACGAGTCAATTCTATTGGGGTTTAAGGGATGATGTGAAGGATTTGTTGTAAACTCTTTCTGATCCGCAAATGCTCAATGAAGCTATTAGCCAAGCTGTGAAGTGCGATAACCGCCTATTCCAACGCCGCCAAGATCAACATTCAAGACAACATATGGTCCGCCATGCTCCAACTATGTCGGCAAGCAGTGTGAATTCACATTCAGGGGTAGAAGACATCCAAATTGATGCGGTACATGTCAAATCTCTTACCCTAGAAGAAAAAAAGTGACGTATGGATGAAGGTCTATGCTTATATTGCGGTGAAGAAGGCCACAAAGTTGGAAATTGTCCCAAGAAGCAAAATCGACGCACTATCAGGACCAAGGGCACGTTTGTTCAGGAAAATGAGGGTGCCCAGCCACAATAAGAACCGTGCGGCTGGATAGTGAAATATCGCAACAACAACCAGGTTCCTTTCTTTCCGCTCAACCGGCCCTTTGTTTTACAATCCCTTTGTTTATTGGCCCTCAGAAACTGAGAACCTTAGCATTATTAGATTTGGGAGCATCTGCTTATTTCTTAGACGAAGAATTTGCGAAGCGTCATAAGATCCTTTTAGTACAAAAATCCATACCTGTTTACGTTGAGGTCATAGATGGGCGACCTTTATTGTCTGTTAGTGTCACCCATGAATCAGAACCTATAGAAGTGACGATTAAAGACCATAGTAGTCATATCATTTTCAATATTATTAGAACTCCATCAAATCCTGTTATTCTTGGTCTTTCTTGGTTGGAAAAGCATAACCCATCTATAGATTGGAGGTTGCAGAAGATGACCTTTTCTACAAAACCACCCAAGAGCAAGCCTAGTAAAAAACTCCAAATAAAGAAATCCTTATTCATTGGAGCAAGAATATTTATAAGATCGTCTAAGGAAGGCACACTGTTTGTCATTTATACGGTTCCAACTACCGGAGAGAAGATCTCGACACCAAGTATACCTGAGCAATATAAGAATTTTAAAGACATGTTTCAAAACAAGAATGTCGACATGCTATCGGAACATAGACCATATGATTGTGCCATAGACTTACAGGAAGGAGCACAACTGCCTTTTGGCCCAATCTACAATCTATCGCAGATGGAGTTCGTGGAGTTGTGAAAGTACATCGACGAGAATCTAGCCAAGAACTTCATCCGTCATTCAAAATCGTTAGCTGGAGCACCCATTTTATTTGAGAAGAAGAAAGATGGTTCATTGTGGATGTGCGTGGACTATCGAGGCCTCAACAAAGTAACAAAGAAAAATCATTACCCGTTATCCTTGATTTCTGGTCTCTTAGAACAACTTGGACATGCAAGGATCTTTACAAAAATTGATCTAAGGGAAGCTTACAACCTCGTACGAATCAAGGAAGGAGATGAGTGAAAGATAGCATTCCGTACAAGGTATGGCCATTTTGAGTATAATGTCATGTCCTTTGGTCTTACCAATGCTCCAGCGGTCTTCCAATATATGATAAATGATATTTTTTGGGAGCACCTTGACGATTTTGTTGTCATCTACTTGGATGATATTCTGATAATCTCCAAAAACGAGGAAGAGCATGAAAAGCACATTCGTTTGGTCTTGAAGAAACTACGCAAGCGAGGACTATATGCCAAGTTGGAAAATTATTTATTTTACTAAATGGAGATGGAGTTTTTGGGGTTCGTTGCGATTATGGAAGGCTTGAAGATGGACCCCAAGAAAGTGGAAGCAATCGTGTTCTGGGAGGTTCCAAAGATGGTTAGAGACGTACAATGCTTTCTTGGTTTTGTCAACTTCTATTGGATCTTCATCAAGAATTACTCTCAAATTGCTGCTCCTCTCACTCGATTGACATGCAAGGATAAGCTGGAATGGGAACCTCTAGTGGAGAAGGCGTTTCAAGACCTAAAGACGACATTTACTACGGCTCCAAGCTTGGTACATCCAGACTTTACAAAGGCCTTTTATTTAAAAACTGATGCTTTGGATTTTACTTTGGGAGCTGTACTTTCACAAATGGGAGAAGACAAGAAGCTCCATCTGATTGCATTCTATTCTCGAAAGTTCTCTGTTGCTGAAATCAATTATGAGATCCACGATAAGAAACTTCTTGCTATAGTGGATTTTTTTGAAGAATGGTATCACTTTCTAGAAGGAGCTGCACACCCAGTGATCGTATATACAGATCACAAGAATTTAGAGTATTTTGTGTCGGCTCGAGTTTTAAATCGACGTCAAGCTCGGTGGAGTATGTCACTATCTAGGTTTGATTTTGTTATTACTTATCGACCTAGAAAGCAACAAGGACTATCTGATGCCTTATCAACGAGATCGTATCTTGTACCAAAGGCTGGAGAAGCAGCGTTTGATCAACAATATACGACATTATTGAAGCCAGAGCAATTTCAGCTTTGCGCTACTATTGTTTCTATTGATGCTCACTTCTTGAATCAGGTATGTGCCATGACCATTGAAGATTCAGTAGCCATTGATATCAAGTAGCATGCCAATGATGACAAGTTTAAGGTGGAGAGAGATCTTTTATACTTTGAAGAGCGGTTGTATATTCCAAAAGGACCAGCACGACTCTGAGTTTTAATCTAGCCACGATTTTCCAGCTACGGGATATTTTGGATTCAATAAGACCTTGGAGCTTATTTCTTGAGATTTTTGGTGGCCCCAAATGTGGAAGGATGTGAAAGATTTTGTCCTCTCCTACGACATCTGTTCAAGATCCAAGAATCCTTGGCATCGCCCTTATGGACTTCTACAGCGATTGTCGATTCCACATCGACCATGGTCTTCAGTTTCCATGGACTTCATCACGGACCTACCATCATCGAACTCATTTGACAACATCTTTGTCGTGGTAGATCGGCTTACAAAGATGGCACACTTTGTCCCTTGCAAGAAGACATTGTCCAGTGAAGTCACAACTAGGCTTTTTCTTGATAATGTGTATCAATATCATAGACTACCAGATAATATCATATCAGATCGAGGAACCTAGTTCGTATCAAATTTTTGGAGATCTCTCTTTGAGATACTAAAGGTGGATATCAAGCTTTCTTCGACTTTTCATCCTCAAATTGACGGCCAAACGGAACGGGTGAACGAAGTCTTAGAACAATACTTATGATGCAGCATCAACTATCAGCAAGACGATTGGACCGCATATCTGTCGCTAGCTGAGTTTGCATATAACAACACCCTCCATGCATCGACTCAATACACACCATTCTTTTTCAACTATGGATATCATCCGAAGCTTGATTTATTGAGTCCGTCAACAAATAACAATCCAGCAGCTAAAGGATTTGCGAAACAACTATCAGAACTTCAAAATATATTGAAGCTTCAATTACAATCCGCTCAAGAATCCTACAAGGCGTCTGTAGATTGATTTCGAAATCAAGCATCCACTTTCAAAATTGGAAATAAAGCATGGCTTCTTCGATGGAATATCAAGACCAAGCGACCATGTGATAAGTTGGACTATCGAAGATTGAGACCATTTATCATCTAAAAGCAAATCAATCCAGTGGCATACAGTCTAGAATTACAGGCTTCTATGAAGGTACATTCAGTCTTTCATGTTTCTCTGTTGGAGCCTTATCAAGAGTCATCTTTTCTTGGAAGAGTACAATGTCTGCCACCTAGTATTGAGATCGAGAACCACGAGGAATATGAGGTTGAAAAGGTGTTGAATTTACGACGAATATGAGGCAAGTTAGAGTATCTTATTCATTGGAGCGGCTACGATATTAATGAGTGAATGTGGGAGCCAGCTAAAAATCTCGCCAATGCATTGCAAAAGGTACAGGAATTTCATCAACAACATCCTCATAAACCTAAGCCAATTCGACGATAGCTTCTTTCTAAAGCTTGCTCACCCAAGAATATAAGAAAAGGAGAGAGCACCACCAAAATTCATAGTTGATGTAGTTATTTTCTCCAAGATAAAGTAGAATTTTTTTAGTAACCATAGTTTGATCTTCTGATATGGATAGCCAAGAGATAGATACTATGCCAGTCAGATTATCTCAACCGACTAACTCACGAAGGCAACCCCGAGATGAAGAACCGCCTACACCACGACGACGACGGAGGATACTGAATAACCGATCACTAGTGATTGTATTTGAGTCCGAGCCTGCTTACAATGGTTAGCTAGAAGGCGTGTTTGTAGAACAATTTCACAATGAGGACATGGAAGTTCATGCTTGGTTAGAAGTCGAAAGAGTGGGCCACTACCGTTGGCTTCAAGGGCCGATGAACCACTTGCCCCATGAACAACAATTGGAGTTCATAGCAGACGTTATGCGACAAATCTTGCGTTGGTACTGATTAACAACAACATTGCTTCTCAGAGACCTCGAAGCTAAAGGAGAAGGTGATGTTAGGGACATAGTCATTAGAACCTTTTAGAGACAAGTTTCTAGAACCTTCTAGAAGCAAGTCTCTAAAACCTTCTAGAAGCTTCTTAATTGGTAGAAGATGTTAGGGACATAGTCCTTAGAATCTTGTAGAGACAAGTTTCTAGAACCTTCTAGAAGCAAGTCTCTGGAACCTTCTAGAAGCTTCCTAGTTGGTAGAAGTTACTTGAGAAGCTTCCTAAATAGGAGTATATATTGGAATCGAGGTTGAAGAGTTCTTCAGTCTCGACAACACATCTCTTGGAGCTCTAGCTCACCTCTCTGGTGTTGTTCTTGTATTCATCTGATTAATCTAGTTCTTGCTAGTTCTTCTCGAACTTCTTGTTAGATCTCGAGCCTGTATTTCTGTGTCCATGACAAGTCGGGGCTTCCTTGAAATTCTCACCCTTGAGAGGATCTTTCAACGGGTAGGATATTTCTCGGAACTGCATAGAGATCGAAACTGCTTGGAATAGAATCAAAGCCTCCATAATTGGGACCTCATTAGATTCTGCCATCGATTCAGGTCTCATACTAGATACAAAGCTCGTAACAAGACCTAGATTGGATGGTCCAGACAAATTGGTACATGGAACCGAATTGGGTTCCTCAATCTGTTGACGTCTCAATATTGGGATACGTCTTAATACTAATATTGGTTCATTTAGCCCCGTGGATGATGCTACTTACTCTCCTGCGATTGGTTCATCCATGTCTTAAATTGGATTCTTGTCTTTTTATTGGCCTTTGGTAAGCACTGCATTCGCCACCTCAAGACGATGTATTGGTGAGTCTCATTGAACAGGGCCTTTGTCCTTCGTCGGTTGGCTTGTTTGCATTTGTTGGTCTCGGTTATTATAATTAAAAGGCGCATTGCACTACTGATAAGTGTGACCAGACTGCTTATAATTTCTATATATTGGAGCATAGACATCACTGGCTCTTGGATTAGGACATTCACTAGCATAATGTCTGATTTGTCTGCAACGATAGCAACGAAGTAGTCTCCTACCAACTCCTTCAGGGATATTGGGTGTCTCTATTGGTATATAATGGCTAGGTCTGTTCCATGTTGGATGAGTAAAGGATCCTGATTGATCCATTGTTACTGTAGACTCTGGTATTGGCTTCGTCATGGGTAGATATTGATGGTATCCTGGTTGGTTCATCGCCAATCCATGAGTATTGGATACACCTTCTTAGTAAAATTCAAAGTTTAGGAAATTAGAATAATTCATGTTTTGTTTATTCGCTCAATTTCCATTCCATCCAAACGTATTTCCCATTTGTACTTGATTGACGTTTCACTGGGTTGGTGGGATCTTTATCTAGTTACTGAGTTTTTGTTGCTTCCGTAAATTCCAACAGTTAGTGGTAATATGCTTGCCTCTGCAAAAGGTATATTGTATAGTCATTTGGAGAGGTGAAGGACATTCTGTTACTAAATGACCTTGCTCCTTAGAATTACTGCAACAGACATTGGGACGCATTCTTGGTTGGTTTATGCTTTTTTTCTTTATCCTTGGCCAGATTCACAGCCAATTCATCCATTTTTTTTGTCAATGTTAACAGCAATGACTCATTGGGATCCCTTGATACCAATGCATTTGGCAATTCCTTTGTAGGTATTGATTTTTGATACATGGAATAAGGCGCATACGGGTGTAATGATAATGGTGGTACAGCTTACAATAGAACGACATCCACTATTCCCTGTGGAATTGTACCATAATCATTCCTTCCTAGATAACTTTCCAATGCGTCATTCCAATTTGTCATTTGATAACCTCCTTGAGATGGAATCATCGTGGCTCCAACTGTTAAGTTTTGGTCATAGTGACATTCTTCCCATACTTTTGCTCGCTCAAGAGATGATGCAATGGTGGCTGATTGGGCCTTCTTTACAAACATCTTCAATTCTGGTGGGTGTAGTCCATTAACCAATATGGACAACACAAACGATTTCGGTATTTGGTTATTTGGTCATTTTCAAAGTATATCTGCTACACAACCATAATATGATTGTACCGCTTCCCCTGGTACCATTCTGCTAGTCATTAATTTTTCTCTAAGACGTTCTTCAAAATCAATTGGTCAAAAATGGGCTAAAAATGAATTTTTTAATGCCTCCCAATTGATAAATTGTTCCACAGATTGGCGGTTATACCACTCAAACACTGTGTCTTTCAATGTCATTGGCAGCCATCTTAACCAAATGTCTTCTGTTCTTCCATTATTGGCTACACATGCTATAAGAAACTGAGACAAATGTTGATCGGGATCCGCACCCGAAAATCCCCGAAAAATAGGTAGTAGCACGACACTAGTCGTACAATCGCCTACTGCATCCATTTATACTGCAATTGAAATGGTTGGTCTTCCTGACACCATTGAATTTCTTGTTTTGCTAAACTCTATTTTAAAATAATCTCTACTTTCTCTTATTCTAATTTTCGAGGTCTCAGTGCTCCTCGATTTACTGTTATTTTCCACAATTAGTTTTATTGGTTGAATTGTAGGTGAAAACATCAGATTTTGAAATACAATATAATTATCTTTATTGACGACCAATTTGTGCCAATCTCAAGAGCCACTATTGCTTGTTTCAACGGTACCTACTACTGAAAAAATACCCAATGGAGTATCAAATTCTTCTACGCCTCCTTCTCTTTCAGTTAACGGCCTCAAGATTTCCACTGAAATGTTAACAAAATTTCCTGCGAGTGTTCTTGGCAATTTTTCTAACAGTACATATGACTATAGAATTAACACTCTGTCCGGTTCTTGATATGTTCGAATGCACCGACAAGCTTGCAACCATGATTTAATCCAATTCTGTCGATGCTTCCTTTAAAGATTACGTTCTTGCTCCTCTCTAAGCAAGTTCCTTCCTTGTGTTCTTCCTTGTCTTTCTCTCAACTGATTTATTTTCCTCGATGCAATGCTCTTGTTCTTATTAACCATAATCTTGCTTCAAACACTACTAAAATCGTCTTCCATTGCCAATTTTCTCACACGTTTGGTAATTAATTTTTAATACTCAAAGCTATTATCACTCTCCGGCAACAGTGCCAAAATGTGATTGCTCATTTTACTTATTTCGGAAGAAACCTCCTAATATAAACCCGTATATGGAGATTCAAACACGAGGAATGACTAGTTGCTTAAGCGTTCACATTAGGATCATACAATCAATTACCTCCTGAATGTATCGTCTCTATTTCCAATATCTGAACACACAAGGAAACTATAATCTCCTCCTTCATTTTAACGGTCTCTTCCTTACAGCAATTCAGTCATACCAATAACTGCTATTTCTACCAATATATTCACCCTCATAATCTCCAACTATAATACTCTGCCTTCACAACTTTCAGCACACAATTATCCTCGTTCCAATCACTAGAATTCTTCACACAAAACTGCCATTCACATTACAGTGTTTCACACAAACACAGACTCATTCTCTCTGCTGAACTACAATCAGATTTCAGCATTCAATCTTTCTTCTTCTCAAATAATACCAATCACATTTCCATTCCATAATTCACTTCACAATATTCAGAAACTCTCAATCTTCTTATTCAAAGAAAATAACAAACAAAAGAAAAGAGGTAGCACCAAGCTTACCTCAGCTCACACTATCACAGCGATGGCCCTTGGCTTACGACTCTCACAATCTGGCCCTCAATTAACTTCTACAACTCCTATATACTTTCCCTTGATTCTCCAGATTCTAACAATAATTCTGTAATTAACCACTTTTAATAACTAAATCACTCATCTGTCTTCCTGAATTTCCTATTATATGGACTATTAATATATTTTACCAATATCTTTCAAAAACGAATTAATATCTATTCTACAACGAGCTTGTCAACAATTACAAGGTGATTTGTAAGTGCATGCACCTTATTGATATGTACCATGAGGTCTTCACCTTCCTCCATCTTACATGTAAAGAACTTCCTCCTTATATAGATGATGTTGGATAAATTCTTACTTTCATAGATATTGCAAAGAATCTTCTATGCTTCCACTAGTCCTTTACAAGAGATAATGTCGGAGAAATTGACTTCATCTATATTATATGCAATCAATCCAAAGGCCTTCTTTTCATGATATTTATAGTCTTTCTTTTCCTTTGTATCAACATGCATGCTTGGAGGCTCTTTACTTTCATCTACAATATTCCATTGGTCCAAAGAAGCCAATAAAAGCTCTATTTTGACCTTTCAATAGTAGAAATTTTTACCTCTAAACTTTTCAATTGCTCTTAAGCCTTCACTCTGACTTGAAGCCATGCTTGAAGAAGAGATGTATTAAAAAAAGATCAAGAAAAATAGTCCTAAAGCTCTCAAAATCAGCAAGAAGGTGTTACTACCTTAAAATCTTAGAATGCCTTCTTTATGAATAAACTATTGTTTTTGCTATCAAAACACTCTTAACTTCAATTCTAAGACCTTGCACAAGTTCAATGATCAATATAAATGTCTCAAACCAGATTTTTCACTCTTCTATCACTTTTATGCTCACAAATCATCTTTAGATACCATAATAGTTGTTTTAAGCACCTTAAACTCTTTTAACACATGCAACTACAAAGTTAGTCTACCAAGGATCTTAACCAATAAGAAAATATAATACTAGTATTCTATAATATCATCATAAGGTGCAAATCAAATCCTAAATCCAAGATGAACTTAGGAACAAGTAAGAACAAATAAAGATCTAGATCTAGATCTGAATCTAAAAGTTAGGAATTTTAAAATTGTAACATTAGCAACAATAATATAATCTACTCCATACAAAAATAAAGACTTCATAAAAATTCAAAGAAATTCACAAAGAAATATTAGTGGGTCCATAATCTATTGAAGAAAGAGAAGTTAGAAGTGACAATACTTAGCATCAGCAAGATTGCATACAAAATGAATTGTAGACTAAGATAACTCTCACTTCCAACATTCTTTACTTATAGCTAGAGTTTACATCAATTATAGATAAATTTAATCATTTTCATCCTTCTTTCTTATATCCAATTAAATCCTAGATTTCTCTTATATTAGTTGCCACTATAGTAACATCTTTTAATTCTTTATTATCTTTTGACTATTAATAATTTATTATGGTTTCACTTTATGTGATGGCAACTATGTAGGATCTTGTTAATCTTCAACATAGTCTACTCTCTTGAAGAGAAAATAAATAGTATTAAAAAATTAAATTATTAATTTAAATGTAAGTAATTAACAACCTTCAAAATATAATAATAGAAGTAAAATACTCCATTTATTTTTAAAAATAAAATAAGAATAATAAATTAGTACTCTTATCAAAATTTTAAAGATATAAATCTTAAAAGACTAAAATATTAACATACTCTTGTTTCATTCAAAAAGATTAGAAAATCACTCAAAGATAGTATAATATTAAATTAGAATAACTTTTGCCAAAGATAAGAAGACTAGAAAGTCTTAAAATAAGACTAATGACTACAAAGGCTTTGACAAGAATGAAGAAGGCTTTACTCTTGCTCCCAAATATACTATCTAGCTAAAAGTTATGTAGCAATGTTTATAAGACCTCCAATACATGTCCAATTTGTGAGACACATGTTATAACTTGTAAGGAATTTTTTTTATATATATACCATATAATTAGCTTATACCACAAGCTATCAACATATGATACCTTTGACTAACTTGTTGACTAAGTTTCTAACCTATTAATCAATTATAAACATGTGTAAAGTCAAAGACAAATCTATAAAGGTTCTAAAAAGCTTTTCTACAAGATATTATGAAATTTATCTACTTTAATTTAATTCTACCTATTTATATTATTTAAGTTATTATTAATATATATATATATATATATATATATATGTATATATATATATAAATATATATAATTTTTAAATCTTAATCTAAATTAATAGTGAATTGTGAAGGTAAAATTCACCTCTTAATTTAAATTAAAAGATGACCTTATGTAAGAATTACATGTTATTGGCAGTGTAAAGAAGAAACAAAATTAATAAGTATCAAAGTTATAAATCACAAAAAACCAATGGATTGATACGATTTTATGTCACTATAAAAGAATATATAATTATTCAAAGATGATATAATATTGAATTATAATGGCTATTGCCAAAACAAGAAAAACTAGAAACTCTTCAAACAAAACTAAGAATAAGAAATGCATTGACAAGAGTAAGAAACTCTTCACTTTTGCTTCTATATATACCATCTAATTAAGAGATATATAGTAATATTTTATAGAACCTTTGACATGGGTCTAATTTGCAAGTTTCATACATGTGCGTGACATGGCCAACTTGTACCACAAGTTTTCAACCTACCAATTACCTAGAAATACATATAAAGTCAAATCCATGTCTATAAAGCTTCTTTAACAAATATTATCAAATCTACATACATGTATATTCTACCTAAGTCTTCTTATTTAAGTAAATATGAATGTTTGTACTAACAAGAGACAAAGAAGCATAAGAACGAAATAAATAAAAGAAATGTAATAAAAAAATTATATATTATAAAAATTAATTACACTTTATTTATTAGTTTTTTATTTAATAAAAATAAAAATAAAAAATAGTTTTTAAATAGATAAAATTTTACCTTTCTAATGTTATATAAAAAAATTTAATTCAAAATACTATAAATAATTTATAAATATTTATAAATAAATATGTTTTATTTGAAGAATAATTTGTTTAAGAAGTCAAAGATTCAAGTATTACCAAAGCTCACAAGTAATGTATGTGAGTATCTTAGAAAGGCTACAAGATCTTACTCTTATATTTTTACTTACATCCAAGGTGCTACACTCCATATGAGACATGAATACTTCATTTTCTACAACTACTTCACTAATTTCTTTTCTTCCTATTTTGTATTAGTAAAACTATTTTTTTTTTTTTTTTTGTATTAATAACTTTACCATGGTATTCAAAAGCATCTATTTTCCCTAAGAACCTTGAAGGGCCTTCTAATCTTCCTTGAATTTTTTATAATGGCCTTTCAAGTTAAATAAATCATTTATACTAAAGTCTTAAAAATATGCTATAAAAATTCTTTAAAGTAACTTTAAATTTATAATAAATTCTAAAAATTCAACTAATATTTTTATAATTATAATTTTAATAAAAAGTTTTTTTTCTCTATTTTGGTGATTTTATAATAATAGAATCAATTTAAATCAAGTAAAAATCTAACTTTCTAAATAAATAAGTCAAAAGACATGACGTTCTTTTTTATGCATCTTGTACCTATAAACTAACATTTATAGATTTTGAATGAGTAATACGTATAGATAGAAAGATAATATAGATATTGGTCTCAATAACTAAATATTAATTCTCACAATTAAGAAAATATACTAAATCAATAAAGATGATTATCTTTAAGATTCTATTTTTATGACTTTTTTTCTAATATGACAATTAAAATTATTAAATCCTAATAAAATATAAAAATACTTAGATAATCAAATAGACTGTCTAATATCAATATTTTTACATCTTATTTTTTAAAATTGTATCAGTAAAGATGCTTAAATGTGACTCACATGGACTTAAATAAAATAAATATTTAATAAAAAAAATTAAAAATATTTCATTATGAATAACTTAATATATTACCAAATAAAGATAATAAGAAAAATATATATTATGAAAAAAAGTTCATAAAAATAAAAAATACATAATCATAAATAATTTATTAAATATTTTATAACCAAAGTTGCTAAAAATTTGAAAATTTTGGTTTCAAAAACATATTTTAGTTAACAAATTTAAAGATCAAACTTTAGTAAAAAAAAAATAAAAAGATATTATAAAATCAAGTATCTAAATATATAATTTTAATAAATTTTAGAAAGTAGATATACATATATTATTATTAAGGATAAAATAAGATAAATATTTTTTAAAAATATATTAAAATTTCTATATATAAAAATTAGATATTTTTTTAATTATAATTACTTTCTTTTAAAGTCAAAGAATTATTTTTTGAAGTACTAAAATAAAGAAGATTTGAAAAATATTAAAATATAGCTATTTTATAGAGATATTACTTTAAAATTATTCAACTAAGAATTTGAAATTAATCAAAAAAATTATTTATCTAGTTACAACATTCTATATACAAAATAAGATATATAATAAATATTAAAAGTTATGCTATAACTAAAAATATATATATTTTAGAAAAATTTTAATCTTAACTAAAAAATAAACGTTTAGACTAAAACATTAATGAAACTTGTTTAAGAAAATATAGATCAAATAAAAGAAGTCTTCTTTATAGCTAAAAATATTATTATTAAACAAAAATAGAAAAATTTAGAATAAAAATAATTTTATACCAAATTAAAATTTTATTTGGATTAAAATTAACATCTTATATTCTTTTATAATTCACTTTTTACTTCTAAATTGGATTGTTAAATAAAAAAAATATAGTAGGGATTATTAATATATAAATTATATTACAAAATAGTCTTGATAGATAAATAAAGTATCAATAGCTATTGGAATTATATATGGATATATGAAAGTTTAAATGAATCTAGATTATTGAAGTAATCTCATTAAAATTTTGAACTTATTCTTGTACACTTAATTTAATTTTTTTAATCTTATGATTTTTTATTAATTGTATTTTTTAATAGAAATAAAAATTTATAATAAATAAATAAATAAATAAATAAGGATGAAATAAAGTAAAAACTACTTAAAAGAGTTACAACTTAGTTTTTTTTATTATTATGTATAAGTTTCAAAAAACTTCTTCAAGTGATTCTTTGATAATTTTTATACTATATATATATATATATATATATATATATATTCTCAAAATACTTGTTACTTGGTCAATCAAAACAAATCACAAAACAAATTCTGCTAGAATTTTTTATTTTAATTTCTATATGAAGTTTTAAAAAATATAAATAATAAAATTATTAAATTAAATGTATCTTGACAAATTTCAAAAAAATCTAAAAGTATCCAAACATTTATAATCATAATAAATAATAATCTATTTTCAATTTACTATTAATTTTTAAAATTAAATTAATTTAAATCATTTTAAATTTTAAAATATAAATATAAAAACTATAAAATATTAAAAAGTTTAGAACAAGTTTGAAAATTAAATTAAGTTTATAATTAATAATTTCTTAAGATTTAATTTGTTAATTATATTTTAGAAAACCAAATTAATTTAGAAACAAATTGTATACTAATAGTTTATTATTACAGAATTATTTATCAATTTTACCTAAGATAGAAATTTACCAAAATATTACATTTTCTACTTATAATTCATATCAAAGCTTTTATTTCAAAATTGACTTTAGCTAATTCTTAGAAGATTTACATATAGTATATATATTTATTATATTGTAACTATCATATTCAGGTTACTTAAAATATGATTATAAAATTTTACATTACTTTTTTGTGTATTTAGATCAATACCATTGTCAATATATATATATATATATATATATATATTAAAATTTTCATACTATATTTGAATTAGTTTAAAATTTTAAAAAGGATAATTCATTTGAAATTATTCATTTAGAAGTAAGAGCAAGTAAATTCTTCTAAAAAATCATAATTTTAATATAAAACAATAACAGTGTTATGCTTTAAATAGATTTTAAAAAAACTAATGTTAAGTCAGAATTGTGATTTGTAAAAAGATTAAAAACAAATTTATTTATTTTAATAATCTATAAAAAAAATATTAGTAAATTAAATATTTAGTAACTACTAAGGCATCAATGCGGTTATATTAACAATAAATATTTATATTATGTAAGGCTTAAAATATAGCCAAAATTTGTGTTTTCTGAATGTTTTTTTAGCTAAAGAAGAAAAATGTTAATTTTAGAATTAAAATTTATAATTAATTTTTGCAAAAAAAAACGTGATTGTGCTTTTTATTAAATTTATTGACTTCAGATATATATATATATATATATATATATATCTACTTGAGGTTCAAATAAAGTGGTTTAGATACACAGTGTTATTTTTAGTTTTTATCTTTTTATGTATTATAAATCAATATGTTTTTAAATATCTAATATTTTAAGAAAAATTACATATAATTTCATTTTATAAAGAACTGACTTCTTAAATCCACGTGACATTTATATAACTTTTAGAATTAAAACTAGACATCTTTTATATTCTATAACATCCTAAATCTATACTTAATACTTTTAAAAATTCAAGGATAAGTTTGACAATTTAATTATCTTTCATAAAGCATTGTTTTATGAATCTGTAAGATTTAAAAACTACATATTTGATTGGAATATAAACAAATAAATCACCTTATAACTGCAGATACACAGTAACTCATTGAAATTTTAGAAAAAAAAATTCTTTCAAACTGTTTTTCTGATGCTAGCATGACTGTAATATACAATTATGTTTGAGTTAAACAATTGGATATCAAAAATTAATAAATAACAAAAGATAAAAATAAAGTAAATGTTAAACATATTCCATCTAACAAAAACATCAGTCTTTGGATTAGTTTCTCGCATCACAAATTGATGAATAAAATTCAATCATGACCCTTTTTCTCAAATACAACAATTTATTCCATGGCCAAAAAGAGCTAAAACTGTGCAACGTTTTTATTTTATTAACATGGATTCAACTTCAAGCACGCAACAAAAAAACCTGAAACGTGAGCTACACATCCTAAAATTAATCCATGAATCACAAAGACATCAACCCAACATGTCAACTTCAATGACCACCTTACACATCCCTTAATCAACCCATCAATCAAAAAATGGTCGATCTAACTTTTCAACTTTAATGACAATCTTTCACATCCTAATTGCCACTTAACCATCATAATATGATTGTACACTAAGACCACAAAACTGGGTACACTTTAGCTGTCAACCTGCATCATCAAGCTGATATCTAGCACCCATGGAAGGGCAGCTTTACCACTAAGTACTACGCAACTTAACAATATTGAAACCCTAATTCATGATATGACGACGCCGTCTGACAACATCCACGACGAATTCAGCACCGAAATTGTCTGCTTTTGCTACATTCCAGAACAGTTGCTCGAGTTTCTATTGCTACAATCCTTTGAGTACCATTGTGAACAGAAAGTGTGCAAACAACAATTCATGCACTTGCAACTAAACGCCGTCTAGCAGTAAGCCACGGAATGGCTTGAGGGAGGACATGTTAATGTAAAAATAAAATATGGCAACATATTTAGAACACGGTTTCGAGTTCGAAAAAATAGTGACAGTTGAGTGAAGGGTGAATCTGTGTCGATATGGCTGACCACAGTGTGGTTCGTTCACATGTAATTGGAAACGGAGCGATGGGGGCATGAGAACCAAAATCTGGTTCTCGTGATAGTGTGACAATCTAGACTCTGCATTGTAAACAGAAGCTGGCAAACATGACAATGGTCTCATTCGTGTATAGCGAATGACACAATATCCCAAGTCTCGTTGTTCGTATTGTATCTGAAGAGAGAATGAGTCGGTGTTATCATGTATATGGCCGTTATATTAATACAAAGGTCACAAGGGATATAAATACAGCCTGGAGTTTTGCTCTCGCACTATACTCCGATCCTCTGTAACATCAAAAGAGGCAGCTGAGAAGGTTTTAGGGTCCTATTTCCAGAACAAGACTCTGTTCTAGAAAGGAAACTAACTTTGTACAACATACTTCTCATTCATACCAACCCGCTTCTAATAAGCGTAAGACTTGATTCTTGACCATTCTACTCCATAACTTACAAGCCTCACGAGCAGACCTATTCTCACCACAGCAAGAAGTCAACATCAGTGACGAAAAACACTGGCCGAACAAACTGGGCATAATCATTAGACAACTGTTGACATCTCAGCACGAATCTCCGAATGCTTGACACTTAAAAGCAGCAAATTCTTCTTCACCGCCACGGAATCAAGACCAAGGCGACGACGAGCAGGACGAACAGCCCAATGCCAGCGCCATCGCTCTGTTGGCTCCCAAGCACGTCGTCCCCAGTGCAGGAAGCTCTCCACTCACGGGCGTTGGGCTGGCGAGCAGGAGAACCGGCAGGGTTCATCCACTTCTGGAAAGTGGATATGAGAGAGATGCCGAGGATGATGAGCAGTGGCGACAGATAAAGCAATGGCATCTGCTGCAGCCCAAGGACAGTTGCGGAGACGCAGCTTCTGATCCACGGTAGAAACGCCATGCCTACCATGGTCGCAACAAAGAAGAATGGAATAATCGGCGAGGGTGCATCATAACGCACCATCTTGCCACAATTATTCGCCGCTTGACAGTCTCCACCACCACAACAACTGTAGAGCACGATGCTAAGGAGAGGTAACCAAGCAGATGAGCACTGCTCTAAAGCAGGACACACTTTATAGCAAAGATCAACACAGCACCACAAACGAATGCAGTTCAAGCACACTAGAAACTGAGAACGGTGGTGAAGGGCGAGAAGAGGGCCCAATGTGAGGAGCAGAAAGATGGCAATCTAAAGGGAAGAGAAAACGGCGGGAGCCAGCCAAACGGGAGCTTCACTGCATGCAATAGAGGGGCAGGAAACTAAATGGTTGCAGGCGGCGGTACAGGGAACATCACGGCAACATATCTGTGCGACAGAGGGAGCAAACGGGGAACGACGTCGACGCCGTCGTCGTCGGGGCGTATTCATACTTCCCGGCGTCGTTGACGAGGTGGAATCCAGCTACAGTGCGGGACTTCACATCACCAACCTGTGATGCCATCTGGGGAAACGGTTCAATTCACAAGGAGAACGCATTCCAGACGTATTGCGCTTGCATTGAGGCGGCGAGTCTCGGAATCTGGACTCGCGGCGTGAGGCCGAATCCTTGATAGGTAACTTAACAACAGGCTCGCGTCGAGAGCAGCACCTGTAGCGTGAGCATTGCGGGGGGTTTACAGGATAATCTGGTTCCAGTATCCGAGAGGAGCGGCATCGGATTTAGAGCACTGAGCGTGAGATGGGTAATGGCGTCGCATGCGGAGGGAGCGCGGGGTGCAGGTGATGTCGACGCCATCGCCGACGAGTTTATGAGCAAAGCGTGTAGCAGCAGACAGCGGCACACTTCGCATTCATGGGCCGACGCCGCCTTCGAAAACCGTGAAAGTGAACTTTTAAAGCTAAAGTTAACGCAAACGTAAAAAGTCGGATACCATCAAAAGGTTGGCGTGGCTTTGTGGTGCCAAAGTTGGGTGGTCCGAGTAAATTAAATATTTAGTAACTACCAATGTTTAAACTTGTTATGTATCTACCAACAACCGATAAGTATAACAAAAGTGCATATGTTGTGAATAAATTTTTATTAGATCTTGTAATGAGAGACTTGGTTTAAGTGTTGTTTGTTAAAATAAATAAGTAAAAGTGAAAGTAGAATAAATTACCTTATAGATTATATTATCTTAGATACGTTGATAATGGTGAAAGGGTTGGCTTTTGGTATGTGAAAAAGCTAAGAGATAAGAAAAATGAATGGACAAAGGATCTGAGGAATATAGAAAATATGATAAAAAAATAACTTCATAGTAGATAAGATATCAATGGATAGTTTCTATAGAATCTTAGATAGATGTATTCATCAAAGGATGGAAGTTGTTTATTAGAACAACTACTACCTATAAGTAACAAGTATTGTAAATGAGAGTTATCTTACTCCATACTCTCTTTATATGCATTCTTATTGATGCTATGTATTATGACTTCAAAGTTTTTTTTTTTTTTTTTTTTTTTTTTATAGGTTATAAGTCTATTCACTCTTACTTATGAATTTTGAAGTTATTTAAAGTCTTTCTTGTTGAATGAAATACATCTTATAGTTATTGCTAATATTAATATTTGATATCTTCTAACCATACTTTTGTATCTAATTGTTGATGTAGTTTTTTCTTACTTGTTGTTAAATGCATTCATAGTCTTAGAGATTATTAGACACTTTAAACCAATATTTTAAAACACTAATATTATATTTCTTTGCAAAGTTACATCATTGGTGTGCTAACATTATGTTTTAATGTGCTAAAGTTCTTAAAAGTTCTTCTTATAGTAATAAGAAGTGTTTTATGAAATTAAAAGCTTTTTATGAGATTAGATGTAATTAAAGAATGATAAAACTTATAAAAGAAGTTTAGATACAGTATGATTTATAATAAGTCTTATTAATAAAGTTTTCATAGTATATTTAATCACTTGTTTACTCACAAAGAGGATATTTTGGATTTTTATGGCAGCAATATCTTTATCTTGATTTTGAAAGCTCTATCTCATCTTTTTTTTAATTCTCTTAGATATACCTCTTCTTTAAACATAGCTTCAAGTGTGGGTGAGGACTTTCGAATGATTGAAAAATTTAGAAGTGACAACTTCTAATATTAGAAGAAAAAAATATAGTTTTTATTGGTTTTATTATACCTTTGAAAAATTGTTGATGAAAGTGAAGAGCCTTTAAGCGACTATGATGATATCAAGGTGAAGAAAAAGTACAAACATTGTGAAAATAAAGATTTTGGATTAATTGTAACAAATCTTCATGATACCAATTTTTCACATGTAATTGCTTGTAATAGGTCAATATAAGTATAAAAGATTCTTTATAATATCTATGAGAATAGAAACCTTTCCAATATTCTATAGACAAAGAAGAAGTTCTTAAGAATAAAGATGGAGGAAAGAAATGACTTCATGGCACATATCAACAAGATAAAAGGACTTCTAAACCAACTAGCAGTTGTTGATAAGCTAGTTGATAATAATGACATTGTATTAACATTGCTCATGAGTCTTTTGAAGTCCAATAACTATTTTATTGTGGCATTAAAGTTAAAAGAGCTTACATTAGATTATGTCACATCAAAACTTGCCTATAAAATAACTAAGAAGAAAGAGAAAGAGCTTCAAATTGATAATTTGGCTTTATTTTTAAAATAAGATAAAGATAGCTATTTTTATCAATATAATAATTTAAAAAATTATTAAAAATATTATTATATTTATAAAAAATTAGATCATTTTTAAAGAAATTTCTATATAATAATATATATATATATAATACAAACAATACTTGTAATAATTTTTATAGAAATAACTATGCTTTCACAGCAACTGAAAGAACCTCTATGGCTGCCATATCCAAATGGATTATAGATTAGGTGCTACTAAGTACATGATATTGTATAAGTATTTATTTGACACTTATAAATCAATTTTAGTAACAAAAGTGTGGTTGGAAGAATATGGGATGGTACAAGCCATTGAAATTGGCTCTATTATAGTGAAGATTGTTATAAAGGACCAAACTAAGAAGTTCAAATTAATGGAAGTCTTATATGTTCCAAAGTTAAATAAGAAATTTTTTTCAATGAACAAACTTATATCATATGGTTGTTAGATTCAATTTAGCATGAATGAGTGTTTTGTGAAGATATTGGATGGATAAGATATTGCCATAGGCTTTAGAAATGGCAACATCTACTTCATCAATTGTAAAAAGGTCAATAGAGTTGAAATAACAATATTTGCTGAGTTTTTACAAGATTAAGATAAGTTTGAAATTTAGCATCAATGATTTGATTATTTGAATGTCAAAAATATGAAGGAAATCCAATCTATTATAAGTTACTTAAATCTTAGTTAATTTAGCCATAATACCATAATACTTGCTTGTAAAGATTGTATACAATATAAACAATAAATAGCTTTATTTCTAAATGGAATTACAATATATACTAGCAAATTGTTTAAAGACCAATGAAGATATCATCAATTGAAAGAGCAAGGTATTTTCTCACATTGATTGATGATTTTTCAAAAAAGATGTGGATTTACATCCTTAAAGCTAAGAATGAGTATTTTTTAAGATTTAAAGATTTTAAGGTATTTGTAGAGAAGCAATATGAATGTAAGATCAAAGGTATTGCACATAGTATCATAATATAATTGTTTATAATATGTTGATTGACACCTACATCTTAAGAGAGAGGTTCAAGGTAACAAAGTTAGGATATAATTTTATCCTTGGTATGCCATGGCTAGAGGTAGGAAATAAGTAAGTTGATTGGATAGTAAGGACAATCTCCTTCAAAGAAGGTGGATGCAAGGTGACTCTTTGTATCTTTGCATTGAGTGAAGAGAAAAAATAATTTGCAACTAAAGACTTACTCGTAGAAATGACTTTTATGAAGAAGCAAATATAACATAAGCAACCAGTATATATGGTGGTTTCAAATCTTGTATCAATGGTAGGAAAGACAACTAAAGGAATAAAATGGACAAAGTAACTCATACGAGAATATCTAGATGTTTTTCCAATCAACCTACCTAGTAGCATGTCTCCTTATCAAGGTGCCCCTTTTCAAATAGAACTATTGTCACGAGCCAAATCAATAAGTCAACCAATTTATTGCCTAGCACCAAATGAACTTGAAGAGCTTCAATATTATAATTTTTTTTTTTATACTAAAATTGAAGATGTATTTATAAATATATCATTACTCTCACTTGGACACATCTTTAAGTGTTCACAAGTACTCTTATACTCCAAAAATTCTACATCAAAACTCTTGAGGATTTTTTTAGTTTTTAAATACATTAGCCTATATGCCTTAATACCTTCACAATATTCAATAAGAATATATTTTGTATCTTTTGTATTAAGTTTAAATTTCATATATTTTAGTATTTTTTTAAATCAAAGTAAAGAGCTAAAGAAGGTAGACTAAAGTGTGTCTATAATTCTTATACAAGCAATGAAAAAAATTAAGACATTGAATATGATGATGATGAAGAGTATCAATCTTTAAATATGAAGGAATAAGTTTTAAGAAAGAAGAAGGTTATAAAAAACCTTAGAGTGCATGGAGGTGAATCTTCATCAAGTAAAAAGAGATATTTTATAAGAAAAAAGAAAAAAGAAACAAACAAAAAAAATTAACACCAATAATAACACAGTAAATGATAAAAGAATGACATCTTTTCTTAAGTAAGTAAAAAACATATCAATATTGTATTCTTTACTAATCCATTGAATTTGTGTGATGCAATGAAGTTTATAAATACTATGAAGTGAGAAAATGCAATGAAAAAAGAATACAAATTATTCATGGATAATAAAATATGAAAATTGCTTTAACTTCTACCAATCAATCTTCAATTGATTATAAGTGGGTGTTTAGAACCAAAAGAGATTCAATAGATGATGTTGTGAGATATAATACTAGATTGATTTTCAAAGACTACTTACAAGTTGTTTGTATTGATTTCAATGAGATATTAGCTCCCATGGCTAAATTCACCACCATTAGAACTATTATAGCAATTGAGATAACAATAGACTTGGAGATGCATCAAATGAATGTAAAGACAACTTTCTTATATGAAAAATTGGAAGAAGATATATACATGAATTAATCTCAAGGATTTGTTGAAAAAAGCAAACGATACTTTATTTGTAAGTTGAAGAAATCCTTATATGATTTCAAACAATCACCAAAGACATGGTACCAATATATTGACACATTCTTTGTGTATAAAGGATTAATAAGAAGTGAAACTAATTATTCTATGTATATAATGCAATCAAATGAATTCTTATTGATTATCATCTTCTATGTTGATGATTTAATCATCTAAATAAATACCTTAAAGATTATGAATTGATTAAAAATAAAAATAAAAAATGAGTATGAGATGAGTGATTTGAAAGAACTTTACGATTATTTAGGAGTGGAGTTTATTAGAGATCAGACTAACAAAACTATTACAATGAGCCAAAATAAGACATTGAAGAAGTATTGAAATGATTTAACATGAGAGAATGTAAGTCTATTAAAAAACCTTTCAAAGCCAATTTGAAGTTGATAAAGCTCATAGATGAGGAATTTACTAAAATTGAAGATGAAATACGAGGTGTTCTATATAAGGCAACAATGGCTTTATTTATGTATACAACAATTAGTACAAAGGTGGATTTTGCATATGTCATAAGTATTGTAAGCCAATACATGTCAAAAGCTGAACCAATCCATTGGATAATCATAAAAGAATTATAAATTATTTAAAAGATACTTTATACTTTAAATTGTGTTTTGGAGGTGATAATATTACTTTGTATGGTAATTGTGTTGATGATTGGATTAGAGATGCAAATGATAGAAGATAAAAAATAAGTCATATATTTTTTGTTGGAATAAGAGCTATTTCATGGAATTGCAAGAGACGACCAATAATTATAAAGTCCACAATGGATGTGGAGTACATAGCAATAAGCCATGGTACAATAGAAGCAATATAATTAAGACAAATTTTTGAAGATATTAAAGTGATGTAATTTGAAGCAATTCTAATGAAGTGTAATAATCAAGGATGTCTTGCTTTTGCAAAGAACTCAAAACATCATTCAAGAACTAAAGACATTGACATTCAACATCACTTTATAAGAGAGAAGATTAAAATGGAAGTGATTGAGATATAGTATTGTGCAACAAAAGACATACTTGCTAATTTGTTGACAAAAGCATTAGTGAAGGATAGGCATCACATATTGACAAGGATATTAGAAGTGAAAGTCTTTGATTAATAACAAAGTAGAAATATTAAAGTAAGTAAATAAAAATAAAAGTAGAATAAGTTATCTTGTACAGAATATTATCTTAGATAAGTTGTTAATGGTCAAAATATTGATTTTTGGTATGTGAAAATGCTAAGACATAAGATAGATGAATGGACAAAAGATCTTAAGAATACAAAGAATATGCTAAAGATATATCTTAATAATAGATAAAATATCAATAAATAATTTTGGTAGAATCTTAGATAGGTGTATTCATCAAAAGATGGAAGTTGTTTATTAGAGCAATAACCACCATCTTTTAGTAATGGATATTTGAAGTAAGAGTTATCTTACTTTATACTATATATTATGACTTCAAAATTTTCTTTCTTCAATATTATTGTTGTTTGAGTTGGATGATGAGTCAAATTTATTTGATGAATGATTTAAGCTTATATAGTTCTAATCAAATTTCAACTATAAAAAATCAAAATCTGATTATTAAATTTAAAAATTTTATTTGATATATTTTATATTATTAAAATAATAATAATTTTTGTTGTTATTTTTAATTAATTTGTAACTTAGATATTATAATTGAAAATATATAGAACTTAATTGATTTTTTTTATATTTTTGGGAAGTTCTTTGTTTTAAAGAATATTATAATAATAAATAATAAAATTAAAAAATAAAAAATACACACCATGAAACATACCTTAATATGTAAAATTTTATATAAGCTCGTTCCAAAAAAAATTTAATCTTTCATACATCAAACCAAATTATATGTATATATTGAATACCATTAAAGTAAATAAGTTTGCAAGTTTCCTCAGAAATATTCATACTAAAACCAACATTAGTATACAACAATTTCAATTTCTACATGACTTCTAAAGTTCACTTTGTATTAATGCAAAATTTCCTCTTTCAATACCAATGTGCAAGTATTCAATGATTTGATTGTGTAATCACTCTATCTTGTTGCACAATCTCACAAACATCTCAATTACGTCCATTTTGTGTGAAAAATACTTAATCATGTACAACTAATAATATCTCAACGTTTGCATTAGTTGTACAATATAATTCAGATCTGATCAGTTTCTTCATTGATATCCGGTTTTGATGTATAATTTTATTACTGTACTTAGAACATTTTACAAGAAACATTTTAAAATATCTGCATATTTGTAAGAACACCCAACTCCCTGAAGTTGAGGACTTTGTTTAATCTTTCATATTCTATACAAGATTTCTACACCTTAAAGCTTCAATTACTGAAAAACTCAATTTCTTCTATCAAAATTGATTTGGTGGGTTTGAAGGATGCTTTATAAAATAAATATATGACAAAATAAGATGTCCTGAGAAGAATGTGAATGGAAGAAACTGCAGAATCTATTTTACACCAACCAGCACAAGAATCAAGGAACTCGGTGCATTTCTGAATCATGCGTGCCAGATATGATGCATTATTCGTTACTGTCATCAACCTCATTTCATAACAGTGTCTTTACATATCCTTTCCCTGAATCAAGGAACTCTCACCATATATGAACATATGCACAGCTTTGAAAGCACAGACACCATATATATATATAGCGAGAGAGAGAGAGAGTTATCAACATCTGATGGTCTGTCTTCAATGCCTGGAACATTGAAGTGTGCGTTGCTGCAAACATCTAGATTTTAGTTTTCAGAAGGCAGTTTCACACACCGTTACACAATCTGTCATTATCATTATAGTAATTTGTATACTATGTCTGTTATCCTTATAAATAAGGGGGTTCGAAGCAAATTCCCAAAACCTGGACGCAGCTAAGAACATACAAACAGTGCCCTTATTATATACTCCATCAAAATTGACTCATTCCTGTGGCAACAGACGCAACATGATTCAAGCACCACCTCTACAGAAAAACGTTGCTGCGTACACATCTCATTGTTCGTATAGACCATGTACATTGTAGTTTTAATTGTGGACATGTGGGTTAGTGACCTGGTGGATGACTACATCAGCCCCAGCTTCTCCACAGCCTTCTTTGATGATGGCCTTGTCACTCATGCACCTCTCCTTGTTGGCTTTGCACCAGCTCGTTTTTTTCAAATTTTCAGCTGCCTTCATCCACTTTTTGGCGCTCATAGCTTCAATGAAATCCTTAAAATCACTTCCCTCAAACGCATCTTTACCTGCAACCGAGTAGTTGACCCTATTAGCAAGTATGTGAATGACAACGTGATTAATACTAATGTGAGTATTGCTCTCTTGAGTTGTTCTATGAGAATCGACCCGAAGGACATGTGGTATAGTATGCTTCATACGAATTGTGAAAAAGAAGTAGTACCTGATGGAAACAGCAACCAAAACCAGTTTAAGATCTCTAATTGTGAAAATTTTAATTGTCGTAACTACTAAGACGTATAAGTTCGGTTGCAGAATTACCCGCTGAGTGCTGGATGTCGCCAAAAACAGCCATGACAGCGCAACACTGCTCATCCAAGGACTTCACACTTGCAGCTGCTCTGTCTAATGCACGTCTCGTGTCAAGGGCGAGCAGTGCGCTGATTTGGACTGCGTTTAAGCAGCTCTCGCCTATGTAGACCTGCCAAGGCAGTCAACCTTCACATTCAAATCACAAATACAGAAGAAAAATCACAACAGTTTGACAATGAAGATTATAACTAAGTTTTAATTAAAAGATAACTAACAATAAATAACCCTAAAAGCGATCGAGATACAGGCAGTTGGGTTACCTTATCATAGTCTGCAAGGACAGTGCTAAGCTCCGAGCGCCGAGTTTCCACATCGTCGTCCAAATTGTATCCCACACCGGCTGCTCTGTCGCCGTTAGTCAAATTGTAAGTACATTCGTGTTTTTGTTCGTACTCTAGCAGCAACGATTCCGTCCTGGGAATACACCACGCGCGGATGGCAAAGGAGACCGCTCCTCTAATCAGCCTCCTGCTTGCCACGGCAGGGGTAGGCACGAAATTGCAGAGGAGAAGACAACACAGCAACACTGCGGTTAAGCTCTCAGCCCTAACCATGATGATCAACTACGACGTTCCAGGAGCTCAAATTTCTGCATCAGATAACTCATAAACAACCAGTTATGCTTCAATTGGATGACATGTCTCCAGAATACTCTATGCAAATGCGGATTTGTGCAAGTTGGATTTCCTTCACAAAGACAGTCCCGTCAGCAATGTTCATAGCTTCTTTGAGAATGTCGGATTATTTCATCTAGAAAACCGTATTCTAGCGACACGTCCTAGAATCAATCCTAGCCATTCTCAACCCTGAACACGACATCACGTAGCAAGACTTCCAACTTCCATGTGCGCCGTTTCATTTTATTACAATCACATCGAAGCATCATACATAAGTTCATCAGCAGGCTTGTAGAAATCCTACATCAGATCCTGCAGATGGTAACGGATATATCTGTAGTCACCCCAACAATCCCCTTCAAAACTCCAAAATCGGTCACAAACCTGCGAGAAATCAAGCACTACCTACATGTCTCGCACATGACACTAACCCTGCAAACCAAATCACACATTCTACGAGCTAACTTACTGCAGTACCTGAAACGTCGACAACTTAAGACTGCAGTAATTGACAAGCGAGACGTGATTGAGTAGCGACGTTGGTAATAGAGGGAGGAATGGAACCAAGAATCATTTAATGAATTGCGCAGCAGGGTCGGAATGCTGACGCAAAGGCTATGTGGGCGCCGCGGCAGAGCGCAACACCAAGTGGCAGCCTCTGCGGGCGCGGAAGAAAGGCTTTGGTCATATCTCCGCACACCCACATGTCTAACCATTCGTTTGTTGGGTGGCGCGACTTTTTCCGCTTCTCGAGGTTGGCGCATGGCCTGTTGCCTAGCCCTCACAATCCTACTGGCTCCACAGATGAATATAAGTGATATGCATCCAACACTTTTTCCAGTCGGGAAACAACTCCTCTCGCTTATTCTCATCCTTGGCAACGATTTCCGGCATCCGTCCACCTCTCCCAACGAAATTCGTGCTGCGAATGCTTTTCGAAATATCTTCGAGCTTTTTCTGCAAACAGGTCAGCTCTTACAGTCCAGTGGCGAGGTGCAAGGGCTTTGTATTGTTTAGTTTTGTTGCTGTTGCATGCGTTACATAGAGCATGTTCTCATTAATTGGTGAGCTCTCCCTCAGTTGCCGGATTTCGAAGAGTTGATTTAACAGATTTGCATTTGCTGCTGGATTGTTAGGTTACTGAAGTCAAGTTATGTCGCTCTCCCTCTCTTTTTTCTCTAATATCTGCTTCCTGTAGAAAGCGTAACCGTTTGGATTTTGTCAAGAGTTCATTCCCGAGTCGAACAGGCAGGTTGGGAATGAAAAATCGGAGTTCGGCAGGCCATCAAGCTCAAGTCTCATGAAAGGTAGGCCGTGTATTGGAGGCTCTGAGGCTCCGGGCAGGAATTTGGCCACGACTCAGCTTGATTTAGGGCACATTCCGGCTGCGGCTGCTTAGAATTCAAGACAAAATGAGGATAATCGGATTCTGCGATGTGTGCAGAGCCGTTTGTGGAGGGATCTGACCAGGTGTGCGAGTGACCTCCACTGCTTTGAGCCGCACAAGACAGCCCCGGTTCAAGGATTTGCCTTCACGCAGTCCCTGTGAATGGTCTAACGGGGGGATTCATGCGAATCAGGTGATCACAACTGGCTGTTTTGCTTACAATTTAGCTGATTGTGCGAAAAATTACACGAGGAATCCTTCAAAGCGCATCCATACACACACCCACATACTCAGCTTCATTCCATTGTTGTTTGCCTTGCAAAAACAGAAACAAAATTAGAAGTTATGATAAATAATATCTAAATTGTTGAATCCCTATGTTCTAGCTAGTGAATTCTTCCTACAATTCTCTATTAAAAGTGTAACCTAATTCAATGATTTTTTACTTATATTTGCATAGAATATATTATAACCAATCATTCTGTACACAAAAGATTTTTATTATTGTTGTGTTTGGTTCACCTTTTTGTTGTTTTTATTTCAAAATCTCTTCAAACTTCTCAATTGTAAATTACATCAAACAAATATTTGCATTTACTATTTGCATTCTTTTGAATTTAGACCTTTGAACATCTTTTTAGGGTGTGGTTAATGCCACTAAATTTTTTGCTGCTGCCACCATAAACTGCCTTAAATTTGCATTGCACACTATAATGCATTTTATATAGCATTCCTAAGGTACACCACAATCTTTAGTGTTCTGTAAAGTACATTGTGGTGTGCAATGTAAGTTCAGAAAAACTTGTGGTGGCATGAGCAAAATCTACTATAACATATGATGGATGGCAAGTTGCAATGATAGTAGCAAAAATTGTGGCATTAGCAAACAAACAAACAAATCAAACAAAAAATTACCTACTGAAACTGCCTGTCACAAATTTCTCATCAAGCTTTGACTGGAATCACCGCAATTATGAGAGGTGTACAACAAGCAAATCACTGTTTTGCAACTTCAACATGCTCGCCAAGGTGAGCTAAATTCGTTACAGTTCGATGGAGTAACAGTTTCGATCAAATGCAAAATTTGTGGTTGAGGTCAAGCTGCAATAATCTGGTGTTGAATAAACTGTGTCAATATTGCGATGTCTACCGTGAATGATGTAACTAGAGGAGGAAGAAGAAGAAAGAGCATATAGACTTGCGATTAATTGATTCGGCGTCTCGTGATAAATAAAAAAAATGCCTCACAATACTGAAGATTCTTTGTTAAATTTGTTAAATCATATGTTGCGAATGTCAAATATAATTTCATGCTTGTGAGATTGATGAAGACTGTACCTGCGTGTCGTTGAAGCTCTTCGGAGACGTGCTTGAAGTGGTTTTAGCTAGTCTCCTCGGAGCCTTCGTGATCTCTGGGCATCTTTGAGGCATCCTGCGGGGTATGGCAACGAAGTTCGTATCATAAGCATCACCATTGAAACAGTGCACCTTGGCGAGTGAAAAGATGACATATAAGATTTCCGTGAGCATGTTCAGGATTCCTTTCGCTTCTCAAGTCATCGGAGAAGGCATGAGGCAATATTGTGGCCGAAGATGAGGATCAGAGAAGAAGCGTCGCAACCTAGAATCACCGTGTTGTCTGCATTTTTCAATGGCGATGCTTGTGATACAAACAGGAGTTGCTCAACGACCTCACAACAATGAGAGCCGATTAGATTGCCCCCGAAGTGCGTAATCGTTGCACAGGGATGCAATCGACAAAACTGATTCAATTTCCTAGCGTTGCAGGCAGTGCAAAACAAATGCTCAAGACGTGACAAATGCAACCGAATTGGAAATGCCGAACAAAACTAGATTCAGGACCAAAACTTCATACCCGGATAAGACCCGCGTTCATCTGTTGAAAGGCACATACCCAGGCATCGGTTGAGAACGGGTATCAATCTTAATACATTAAACAATCCCTGTGTTCTTTTATTTTATGTCTACATATAATGTAATACAGTATACTTTGCTTATTCTCTTCGTTTCGTGGCTCTAGAATCATGCAATACAGTAAGTTATAAGAAATAACTAGTGCTTTTTTTGATCAATCACATCCATGCACTTCTTTTTGACATTGTGAGTAAAACTTCAAATGTGTGGGAAAACCACAATAAGTACCAAAATCGATTTTCTTACTTCTTCTAATCAAATTGGTATTTGTGCTAAGTTTAACCATGGTGACTTTTGTAACATGTCATGAACAATACCTTCATTTAAAATAAGACAAAGATGATTGATGAGAATGTTGGTGTTTCAAGCATGGTAGTTGAATGGTTTGACGGATTTTAGATAATGTTTTTTTTAAAAAAACAAAAACAATCAAATTATTACACGAACCTTATAAATATAGACCACTATAAGCCTCATGTAGTAATATTTATTTTATTTTCAATCAGGAATCAAAAAAATGAAATTCAGTAATAAAAATTCATGTGTTTAGCACTTTAAAACAATATATATATATATATATATATATATATATATAAACTAGAAGAAATCCATTTAGCTTGTCAATGCATTAATAACCTTGTTCTGCTTGCAATTCATCAGAAACACCTCAAAACAACAGACTCAGTTACGTTATACAAAGAAGTTCCTCAGTAATCAACTTTTGTGAGCGCTGCTTATTTGTGTTGCTCCTATTGCATTGTCTCGTTCTCCCTGTTCTTCTCTGTTCATTTTGATCATTGTATTGTGTAGCCTCTATGCCTGGTGAGTTACTGTTTCGAAAACAAAATCTCATAACCATGCTTGTGCGTTTATTTGTTTCTAATTCTAATTTGCTACTTGTCATTGTGGTGCTAGCAGGTGGCTTCACAAGTAAGAAATTTTATAATTCAAATACTCATTTTTTTTGCAAAAATACATAAATGTGGATCCAACAAGAATAAAGATCATTTATTTGTACTATTAGCATTTAGATTAGATGAATATAGGTCCAATAAAAGAAGAGATTATTTATTTGTGCATTTGGGATTTAGATTTCTATGCAAATTATTAATCTTTTGAATTAAGACAACACTTGCAAGTAATAGAGTTGCAAATGAGATAGAGATTGTCATGGATACCACAACCATTGACAACCATCTCACTATTATTAATGAGGAGATTAATTTTCAAATTGAAGGTGTTGTATTTGCATGTTACACAACCATTATCTTAGCCTAGTAATAAATCTTGATTTTTAATTTTTGTTTAATACATCATATCACACTTATTGTTATCAAACATGGAAAAAGCCCAAAGCAATCAAAAGAAGATAGGCTTACAATATCAAACTTGTACACTAAATAAAGCAAAATTGTGATTTCTAGCAATGCCCATATTCTAATTCTTAGAGACAAAGATTGTCACAAGCTTGTTGTCTACTGTTGTTACTTCCAAAGTATAGATGTTTTTATCAATGTGCTTGAAGCTCCTAAGATTTCCTCTTGATATTGTGACATTTAAAGAATTGAATTTAAAAGCAAGTTTTGTGAATTTAACAACAAATGGGAGAAAAATGTTTTTTTTCCTATCTTTGCACAAATGAACAAGAAAAACATGTTTAAACTTGGCATCTCCTAATATTTGTCATAGGTACCATAAGCAAAACAAATACTTCAGCTCTCAAGAGTTATGTTTCAAATTAGAAGTAAAACATGTTTTTGTCTTTGTGCCTATGTTTCAAAGTAGTGCTAGCATGTTGATGAACAAACAATCTTGTATGACAATTAAGACCAATGCTTGCACATTTAAATTGCAATAAAATTTCAATAAAAATCTTTTCTCATCCCCCTAAATAGTAAATTAGCAATCTTACCAAAGCTAGTATGGGCTCATACAAAGAATGTCTTTTATTCCATATCTACTATAACTTAGAAATTTAAAATTGCAAGCTTCCACTTAAATTATAAAACCTCACATTATTTATAAAATTTCCATCTACCAGGGTTTTAAATACAGCAAGGTACCTTTGTATATATATATATATATATATATATATAAACAGATCTATTATTCCTAGTGCATGAAGTTGAAAGTCTAATACATGATTAAATCAATGATTACAATGTATTCCGATTGATTCGAAAAAAAAAATTCACAAAATATTTTCCAATTAGCTTAAATATTAAGAATCATTCTTTCTGAAAAAAAATATATTGTGCAGAATTTTCTACTGCCTTATTTTAACATTTCAAAACTTTTGCAGTAACTTCACCAGTCGTTTAAAGTACATAATTAAAGACGATAGATACATCAATCAAAATAAATTAATTTAAGTCATTGACATACATAGGAATAATAAGGATAAATGTAAAGCTTGAGAATCATATCGTGGATGTAAAATTCTAAAAAAAAAAAAAAAAAAAAAAAATCTAAAACACTGTGATAACTTTTTCTTTCGATGAGTACAAGCTCAAAGAACAGTCTTAATTTTTACTTTATTTTAATAAAATAAATCAAACTCTCGTAGATTCTAAGAAATTAGAATTTTCTTAATTTCAAGAAAAAATCTTCTTACGTTTATTCATTTAACTATTATATTTTAGCATTTAAAGATTTATTTTTATTTTTATTTTTTTGCCAGATGAAGTTCTAATACAGATTTCGAATTTTTACAACTTGGAAGTTTAAAGTGGTGCTTACAGAGGTAATGTTAGAAACTTTTATGAACATTCTTAAAATAATATCAATTAAAAATTCATTTTTTTAAATGTATTTAATCATACAAGGATTTTGTAATTAAAATTAAATAATGGTTTCATTCTTTTGTAATTTATTTAGCCATCATGATAATTAAATGTCTTTTTATTGCAACTTGTTATTTTATATTATTAAATTTCCATATATATATATATATCAAACTATATTATTTTTATTTATTTTGATCTAAAATCAATATGTTATACAATTCATATTTTTAAATATGTATATATTTTTATGACTTTACCAAAAAAAAAAAAAAAAAAAAACTGCAATCAAAATAATTTTAAGGATATATATATACAGAAAAAGTTAAAATCTTAACATAAATCAATAAAATAATATAATATTAATATTGAAATTAGATTCTTGTAAGATCTTATAAAAGTTCGTAATAGAAGTTTAGACAATAAAATTTCTGGGATATTATTCTTAAAAAATTCGTCTTGCAGCTTAGATAGCAAGCTTATTAGAATTCTTCTCAAATATGCTTCTTATACTAACTTGTAAAGCAAGTCATTAGAAGTATGGACAACATGTTTGTAGATCTGCAAATTGGTATGAATAGAAGTAGGACCAAGCCTATCCTTAATTTCTTCAAATACATATATTTTTTATTTTATTTATCTAGTTTCTCTTGCAAACATTAGTATTTAGGCAGAGAAAGAAAAATAGGATCTCAAAGCATATTTAATGTTGTCAGGTGTATTCTCAACATCTACTTGAAATGAATTCAATTCAATTCAATTCCTTGTTCATTTCTTTGTACTTTTCAGAAGCATGTCTTATTCACAAATGTAATTCTACCTGCTACCAATGCAAACCCTAACCACCACCACACCCATGTTCTTGTCACATCCCAAGCTTAATTTTTTTTTCCTACTAGACAATAAAGCTTGGCAATGGTTTCAAAATATTCATTACGCTTAGAACTTAACATAACTCTTTTTCCATATTTCTTAAATACCTGCAATGGTCATAAACTCAAATAATTATTCAACCTTCAACACTGACTATCAAACACACACTTTGTTCATAAAACAAACCCCAGAACCTTCCGTTATGAATGACAGTGAGTCTGGATGGGGGTCAGCTGTTGAATATGACTGGTGGGTAATATGTAGTAGGCATGTGCTATACACTCTTTCCTCTTAAGCCAGCATTGAGTGAAAAACATTTGTCAACAAACTGTTGGCTCTCATACTGTTGGCTCCTAGTTACCCATTCCCCATATTTCCTTTTTAATGTTTCTTAAAAAATACATAAAAAAATAAAAACTTCATGGGTTCTTAAATCACCCATTGTTAGCATTTCTTCATCCATTTCTCCCCTGCATGGACGGCGTTTGAAATGCAATGGGATTACATTCATTCATCCATTGGCAGTGGTGGTCCCTCAGTAGTCCACCCCTCCACCATCCAGCAAAAGAGAGTACATAGCCCTGTCAGACGGATGATTGTGAATTATCATCCACTGAGAACGAACGAACGAACGCAAGAAAGAACAGAGCCCAGCACACGCTGACAACCAACCCACCCTCCCAACCAACATCCACGTTAGTCGCACAAACCGGACACGCTGGCGGGGGGGGGAGGTGCAACGCAACTGTTTGCTGCACCTCTACTTGCCTTCGCCGAGGCACCCACTAACAATCCTCCCCCTCCAACCTCCTCAATCAATCAAGCTCCGCCCCGAGAAAACGCTGCAGTTCAAGGGTCGTCGAGGAAATCCAATCTTGGAGGGGAGGAATGCGCTGCCGGGCGACCTACTTGCCACGGATTGACATCAGAGAAAGGCGGCTTTAATGGCCGGCACCCGAAACCCCGGAGCCCCTCACTAGCGGACGAATGCACCCGCCGGACCACTAGTTCACACCCGGGTTGATAACTATACGTGATCATCAAGAGTGAGGGTGATACCATGGTGTTATTACCCAGACAAGGGTATCGATCCATGGAGTCGGACGGAAACAGGCTGGCAGGGTTTGCTTGAAGGAGACGACCGAGGAGGGGAACGGAAAGGGTTAAAAGAGGGGTAAGGAGACACAGCAGAGCCCACTAGTCTGTGTGTGCTAGAAGAGTGTCTGGCGCATCGCCAAGGCAGAGAGAGCCTTACCAGACTGGCCCTACTGCGGAGCATGCCTGAGTGTGTGCATGCCAGCAGGCTTGAGCCTTGTGTCACTCAAACCGTATTGGGAATTACCGCAAACCGCACTGTTCGGAATCAGAAATAACACACTCCTTTATGGTGGGTTTCTTCCTCTTTGCGGATGGGGCTCGCATCGCCACGCTCTCTCTCGGACGCAGGGGATTTAACTAATAGGGTGTAATCAGGGCTGAAATCGAGCAAGGCTAATTGCTGCGCGGATTGCGTGTGTGTGGAAACCTAGTTGTTGAAGGTGTGGAGTTTTGCGTTCCGGAGAGTGGGGTTGGTCGTTTAGTTGGATATTTTAGCGTTTCAGGGTCAGAAATAAGCGACTCGGACAGTTTGTTTGTCCGATCAATTCCGGCTGCCTTCCCCTGTGAAAAATCCCTATCGTGGGTTGGATTGCCATGTTGTGACATCGTGACGAGGTTTTAGGTTGTGGCTGAGAATTGGGTTCTGGTGGAGGTTTGCCTTTGGTGTCTGCAACTTTTGCCTGCTTGGGTTGGGGAACCCTAGTTTTGGGGGACGGGGAGTGCTGCTGCATTGGATCTTGAGGGTGGTTTAAGGGCTCTGTGAGGACGGTCTGAAAGTTGGGGCGATGAAAATCTTAACTTAAAGAACAAGTTCTGTCCCTTAGTCTCTTGCTTGGGGTGACGTGTTGTTGAGGTTAAGTGCATCAGGAGCAAGGTTTATACGAAGTTATCGTTCAAGTGGGGGAAGAATTCTAATTTATTGAGTGATTCGGAGGAAAGAGAGACACCCCTATTTCTGGGGGAAAAAAATACCCACTAAGTATGGACTGGGCTGCACAATTGCTCAGGGACGGGGGTTTTTGTGGACGTTGAGGGCTCAGCTCGGGGCAGCTTCCTGCTGTGAAGATTAAGATGATCGAAGAGTTATGTTGAATGGCCTAGACTGAACCCATGGTCGGAATGAATATGTAGGGAGCCTTGAAAAGATACTCAGCGGAGGTTGTTACTTGGCTATCATGCCCATTCTTCCATTTCGTGAACACCATTGCTGCTTGATTACCATCTGAGCAAACTTAGTTGACGGCCTTGTGACATAAAAGTGCTCCTCTGCAGTGTGAAGAATCTTGGAAAAAGTGACTCAGGGTGTGTGGGAAAGCTGACTTCGACGAACAGCTTGCAAAGTTAAATCTAGATGCATATCTTCTCAGCTTTTTCTTCTGCGGCGTTATACTCCCAGTGTGCCGCACCGATACCATATCGGAGAAACTGGCAGGATTCTTGAGCATCAGCGAATGAGGTTATCGGGGACCTTGTCATTCTTGTTACACGGATGCTGTTCGACTGTCAAAATTCACATCTGCTGGAGCTGGTATCATCGGATGGGAATCGATAATTCGGCTATCTAACTCCTCAACGATCACTGTAATCAGAAGAGGAGATAAACACATTGAAATCAGTTTCACGAAAGGTTCTCGAAAGAGAAAGAAGACCGGTGGGCAACAGAAATTATTAAATTTGGAAACAATCAGAACAGCGCGGAAGTGAAGGGAGAAGCTACACAAGGAGTAGGATTGAATGTGGTGACATGGTGCAGCAGTGGCAGTGGGGTACGCCTCCATCCGCTGGGTCTGGGCAGTCTCCTTGCCTCTGCGAGCTGCTGCACTTTGGTCTACAAACAAATAGAAAATGTCTCGCTGCTATCCATTCCCGCCCCCGGGATACCAGAAGAAGGCACCTCAGCTCCCTGCTGATTTAGCTCAGCCTCCCAAGGACAAGGTTTGATTTGCTTGGCTGCTTTGTGGATGTTAGCCTTATTAGTAGATCGGGTGGTCTTTGCATGGCAATGAAGACATATGTTGTGACATCTCTCGTAAAGTCGAGATCTCAAGGTGTGATACCAATCACTGCGAATCATTGGGTAGGAGAAGTTTTCGAAAGCCTTGTCTGGTGCTCAAGTCGACCCCTTGCAGGTGTAGAGCTGTGGTGCTGTTACTCCACTGATCGTTGTAGCCGAATCTTTTCATTCAAATCCGAGATTTGGGGTTTGAAGGGAATTTGTTTGTTAAACTATCAAGTTGTGTAGATCGGCCTCTTATTTTGAGCGGAGGTTGAAGATAATCCAAAGGTGGCGATCATGTTTGAGTCCCTTGGTCTTACTGTCTTCACACTTGCCCATGCCCTGAAATCTGCGCGAAGCATCTGTCGGCAGCATTACGTTTCTTTGATGGATTTGTTTCTCTTAATTCTATTTGTCCATTGCGTTGTTGTTGCGACCATCATTTCTAAGCCATCTTGTTTACATTCATTTGGGATCCAGTCATTATTGGCACAGATGTGCGATGTGGCCCTTGCTGTACAAACCCAGTTTACTTCTGATGATGGATGCTGCCAATTTTTCAGAATGTGTTTCGGTCTCGTGATCTCTGGTCTAACATGCGAGCGTTGATTTGTTCCTACTTTGTGCCGCAGAAGGACAGGAAAGACAAACATAAAGACAAGAAGAAAAAGAAGAAAAAGGATGGGGATACGAATGGGGATACCCATGGTAAGTCATTCTCCCTTCTGCTCTCGTCCTGTTGTACAATGATGCCAAGTGTGCTAAGCAACTTGCCAGAGTGTACTCTCTGTATAGAAGTACCCTAGATTGTAGATCGGACCCTATTTGTGTAAATATTCAAAGAGATCATTGGATTTTTCTAAGATTCCAGAACTTAGTAACCACCGCTAGAAATCCTGTGATCATAACGAGGAAATTGTTTAGTTGTGAAATAGAAAAACTACATTGACGAAGTAAGCTCGGATATGTGTGATTTCATTAGCTTTTGTATCAGCACCTGCCTCCGATGCAGTGCCCTTATGTTGACAAGGAAACAATCCCTCCTACTTTTGCATTCGTCCTTGGAACTTAGTCAAATTTCAAGGGCTCTTTCTCCCCGGTCAGCTCTGTAGATCAATGTATGCTATATCAGCAGGGCGGTTGCTGATGTCTGAGTTCACTATCGCTCTGTGACACATTTTCTTGACGATACTCAACATCATTGGGTCATGGGTCCGCTCTTGCCTCTGGTACAGACAAGGACTCCTTGCGGCCCAGTAAGCAGCCACGGACTGTTCTTATCAGCGACATTCTACAGCCTAAAGAAGAGAAACAGAATGGGAAAGTGCGGGATGTTCCTCCAACGGCTGTCACTGAGCGCCCACTTATACAGTCAACAGCTGCTGCTGTTGAGCCATCTCTTGTCAGCAAGGGCGAGGTCAGGGATGGCGGGAAGACCCTAGCCTGGAGTGTGCTGGAGAGGACTCCTGTAACTCTTCCTGTAATTCCTCAACCATTGTATAGTAAAAAAGAACCCAATGGCAAGGCTTCTGATGTTAAGCCAGGCTTAGTTTTGCCCCCTGAGAGTAGCGCTAGTATTGGGCCCCCCGGCAGTATTAATAACCAGCCTGCGTTGTCCAGCGTTAAGTTAGAACCACAAAGACAGTCTCCCAAGGCTTCTGAATTGCCTTCTCCTCCATGTGAGATGATGATCCTCAAGCCCACAAGCTCGTGGTCAGACACTCCGGATGAGGATTGGTTGTTCGCAGGCAGGCCCCTTGGGTCTCACCTGAAGCCAAAGGCAGAGGTGGAGAGGGGGGCAGGGGAGTCCTCGGTGCAGGTGTGGGCCGAGGCGGTCTTATTACCCTCCTGCGACCTGTATGCCCTGCCTTATGTGGTCCCATATTGAGATCTATTTGACTTACTGATTCGTCCATTTGTCGAAATTTTGTCCTTAAGTTCCTCCTCACTACCCTCGGGGCAGCAACCATCCGCCTATGACAGCTGTCTCGACTTCCTCACTCTCAGAAGCTTCTTGTATGTTCAAATCGGCCATGAAGCTGTAGCTAGGTATGGCTTTTTTGTGTTCTCGGAGCTATGATGTGGAATGTCTTATTTCCCTTCTACCTGCGTTCTGGACCCAAGGGTGCTGAGAATTGGAGATTCATAGCTGACAGTCTCAATCGGTGTGTGAAGAAACTCCTTCAGAAGAGGCTGTAGAAATTTTAGTAACTGAGAACTGGAACTTGGTAGCTTAAGAACATGGAACACCACTGACACATGTCTCTGTGGTAGAATCTTTTTTTGTTACTGATTGAATTGTGTACATATTGTGATTGTTTCAAGGTTGGTAAAAGGTTGCTACAATTATTTTAGGCACTTTTGTGTTGAATTAGGAATTGGTGTGTACCAACTATATTTTTTGTGCTCCATTTGCTATGTGGCAGTATTTTGTTTAACACTCCCTTGAGCATGAATCTGTTATGAAACGTTCTTTTGTTGAATAATGTAACTCCTGCAGCATGTTACGCACTTTTGGATTGCAGAGTAAGAGAAGAGACTCTCTGGTGCCTCTAAACCGTTGTTTTATAACTGGCTACTTTGTTTCATTTGTCCATCCTTTCCTTGATTGTAAATCTCTGAAAGTGCATGTTTGATGATTTGAGTAATGTTTTGGATGGAACATTAGGGTTGTGAATTAGGGTCTCTACACGAAACCGCTACACACAGTGACAAATCAACATGTGGAGTTTGTGAATAGACTTTGTCAGAGTTTATCCGACTTTGCGAATGTCCAAATCCGTGTCTTGGACCCCTTATTCTCCACACCGGGACGCTGTGGATGAAAAATGGTCATGAGTTTCCAGTGAAAATCAGGTGGAAAACTGAATTTTGCAGTGGTCTTCAGAGCCACACTTTAAATACATACGTATGTGCCCTTGAGAAAAATACTGTGGTTTAAGGTATGTGGAGGTTTGAGTGTTCACAAGGAAAATGGGAACTCTTACGATTTAATAGCTTGTTTTCAGACAGCAGTAAAGACGATCCATTATGCGCAGTCAATCTAACTTTCTGGCAGTATATGCCTAATTTACGTCCACTTCATTTTGTTAACGACGTGTGGATTGCAAGCTGTCAATAGATCTAGATGTGAATTGTACGGCGATTAACGTTTCAGTTGAGCTAGATGCGCTTGCAACAATGATGCAACAAGCAGCACATAGATAGAGTGTAGGTGATGAGAATCAAAAATCCCCAAAACACTAAATTAGTTGCTGATTTTGAATGCAATTGAAGAAGCCCACGACAGTATTCTGAATGGAACCAATGCTTTCATCTCATTGTTCACTCCGAAATTCTGACGTGTAAATTTTGATAAAAATACGTAACTAGACAAGGTATGAAAATTGAGGTAAAGTAGACCGGAATTTACTATTTCAAGTTCTAGTATAAAGTTAAATTTCGGTCATTAAATAGTAAATTCCGGTCAATACCCGGCATGTGCATTACACCTCAGTATTAATGACATGATTTTCGCTTCGGAACTTAAGTATTAGGGTGCCTTATATTAACTCTTGAGTTGCTGGAAAAAGAACAGACTTGCAAGTTGGTGTCCGCATGAGCAGGAAACACGTCCCGGAGATCAAGACTCTCTGATTCAGAAATTGCTCCAAGAAGTAACAAAGGATAAGTTGGGTGCAATAACCACTTCTGAAAAACTCACAGCGGCACCATATAGTAACAATCTCTGTGGTACCTATCTGCTGTGGATATGCCCAGCTCAGCCAAGTACATCTGGCGTTACACTCTACAAACAACAGTACGCCGGTGTTCTGGAAAGTCTAACTACAAAATAACGATTGATTAAGTTTCGTGGATCATTCCAAGGTCCACTTAGTTGGAGCAATCGAAATATGCTGATCTGCTCTACATAGTCGGTGACAGAGGTATAAATGGTGGTACTTCGGGTCTACCCACATGAAAGAGGTGAAGAGGCGAATATGTCAACCTGTGACAATTGCGTAAATAAAACATGTGCTTGGAACATACATTCTTGAAGCAGTGAAAACTTCAGAATGATATCCAACTGGATGGGCTGTTTGGTGGAAAGCGACAGGGGTCACGCATCGTAAGATTTTCTCGATTGACTTCACAAAGTCATGGCTCAACACTTCAGAGGCTTCGACTTGAACATCTGAATCAATCCGCAGTTATCCTTCTAGCCAGCCGCGAAATTAGGTTGGCAATCTACCAGTAGTCTCGTTATTAACAAATTGAAGTTTTGCAACATCCATCAAAGCCCTGCGACGCTAAACAAGCTTTCATTAAAGCACATCCGTTACCTGAACCGAGGCATTTGTATCCTCAGACTGATGAAGAGCAGAAAATTGAGGACAACAATGAGTTGGAACACACTGTTTGTGCAGGTGGATAGAACGATAGCTCTGCTGCAATCAGTTGCAACAAACTCACGTGTGCAGACCAACTGTCCAATTTAAGGGTTCCTTCAAGGGCAGAATCGAAGGAATGACAACCTCCAAAACGCTAGATCTGATGACACTAGCACATAATCATACTTGTGGACCACTTTGAGCTGCCAAAGCTAAACATTCATTACGTCACGGAGAACGAGAAAACATTTGGAAGTTACCTTAACTGCAACCCTCTGTGATATCGGTGATGCTCTCTCACCGGATCTAAAAACAACGGCGTATTATGCTGACTTGAAACCACATTCAACTGACTGTTGACGCTATCTATAAGTCTTTATTCTTCTTTAAAAAGACGTTTCAAATGCCAGGAACTCGATCTGTTTCATTCTCCTGGAACAAAAAAGATGTTTAAGAGAATTGATATCCCTAAATTCAAAAAATCATAGTAAGAGATGAATATGAGAGCAAGATCATGTGATGCAAAAATATTTCAACAGCACGAAACGAACGTTGCTGTTGGAGTCACCTGCACCAACAAATACGACTACATGTCAAAGAGACCCCTGGAACACGTGTAATATAACGACAAGTGGGTACAAAACATTGTGGATGATAAACACCAACAGAATAAGTAAAATGTTGCCAAATTTAATAACAGAATAGGTTCACTATCGTTTCTATGACTTGACATGGATGAAAACACAATAAAAGTGAGGAAACAAAGAGCAAGTATCCATCTCACCGGTGCAAGGCTGAAGTCACATGGCGTTCAGTGCCTCTATTTCAAGAAAACATAAAATGATCCGATTAAACACCGGTGCAGACTATTCCCCGCAGCAAAAAGAAACAGGCGAATAGTCTAAAGGAAATCATGAAAATTTTGAAATCAGAGAAGAGGAAGGGAGTGAGGACTAAGATCTCATCTACTTGTAGACGAAAGTGAGAGCTGTAAACAAGCAGTATCCATTATGTGGGAATTATTTACCAGTAATTATTCTACTTAAAACCTGGGCAGAACACAATTCCATGCTATCTCAAAATCTTTTACAACAGCTCCTGACTTTCGTGAAAACGAGATCCAGAAAATACCTGGTGATGATCATGACAAAAAGGACGTAGGCAACTGAGACATTTAAGTTTGGCATTCGTCAACTGCAGTTCATTGCTAATTCTTAAAGGAAGAACTTTCTGTACATAGTGATAACATTTCAGGGCACCCAGAAAGGAGCAATCATGATGAGAACCACGGTACAAAGAGAAAGATGACATAAAATCACGGAGAGTAGCTTGTATCCTATGCGCCTCACTCTGTGCATCAGAAGCAACAAAGAAGAGTCCATGAAAGTCAAAATATTAAAAAAAAAGAAAAAAAAAGAAAAAAAAGGGTCATTATCTAGATTATTCCATGAAGCATATCTTGGCTTGCGTTTGTACAGGACAATAGCCAAGAGATTGCTTTCAGTCAAAAAAATAAAGGATAACACGGTGTTCAACTAGTAATTTAACAATGTACAGCGTAAAGAGGCATTCCTGACCCTTCTTCTTCCAGAACAACATTCTCTCGAAACTCAGGATTCCGTTTCCGTAAATCTGATTTCTGCACATGCAAGTTTTTAAGTTTGTCACGGATTGAAGTAAAGTCGCTTTTAGAAATCAGAGTCACGTCCGGGTCATATATTACTGCATGCAGATGTCCTCTGTGATGCTCAAGACATGCAAAATCCGGCTATCAACCGGCAGAGCGACCAAGAGGGTGCTACACACAGTTGGAACTAGACCAAAGCACCCCATGAGAGCCTCGCTACATGAAATCCCCCCCCCCCCCAACAACATTCTGCCAAAGCCAAAATAACCCACTGCAAGCCTAATTTTCTTATTTGCTAAAAATGACGAGATGGGTATTTGAGTATTGTCAATTTGTCGTTGCGAAGGGGTCATCGACGGCAGTTGCAAGCGAATCGTGGCGCTGATGCACAAGAATGACGGCAAAAAGTCAAGGTAACGTATGGCTGGCGTGACTGCTATGGTCGTGGATGCACAAGGGGAGAATTGGCGGGAGCGTGGCGGGACGGTCCCTTCAGTTTTCCCGCGTTGGGGTCTGATCTCGCGGGAAATTTTGGGGAACTCATGGGGAAGTGATGTAGAACTGCAATATGACTTTTTGGGTTATCTCTGGATTATTCCTCTATCAGTGAGTAAATTCTTTTTGAAACAGAAAAATCAATATTGTACACTATTTTAAAATTTTCAATTGTATTGTTGGCATTTAAGTTTAGGCTGTAGCTAATGGATAGATGGATCCAGATTTATCAACTACTTTCAATAATTACATCAATATTCTTATATAATTTTAGCTCAAAATAACATGTCATGTCTATATAGACACACATGTCATATATATATATATATATGTTTGAAGCGTGTGGGCCCATGACTATAGCACAAAATGAAATTTGAAGTAGTGTGCAGAATGAGGATTTGGAGGAGCACTAAGTATCAAAATTTGAAAAAAAGTAAGCAACATGATTCTAAGTAGAGGATTCAATTCACTCCTTATGCTTGAATGTCTGCTTGGCCTCTTCTAGCAACTTTTGAAATCATGGCATCTGTGTTGAAGTCAAAGTGAAAGTAGAATAAATTACATTGTAGAAGATATTATCTTAGGTAAGTTGCTAATGGTCAAAAGGTCGACTCTTGGTGTATAGAAAGAAAATCCTATGGATATAGGTCAAAGTTAAGGGCCAAGAGTCAAAGTCAAGAGGATAAAGAATTAACTAGGAAATATCCAAAGACTAGATAAGAGTAATTAGTACATGTTATAAGATACCCTGAAAGTTAGTGAGTTGCCAAAAGGATCCTAATACCATGTGTACAAAAGTCAAAGAGTGAAATTTGTCTTTTTGGACAACAACCACTATTTATAAGTATTGGGTGTTGGAAGTGAGACATATCTTACTCCATACTCTCTTTGTGTGCAACGTTTCTAATGCTAAGTGTTGTGACTTCAAAGTGCTTATTCTTCAATAGGTTATGGACCCATTCACCTTTAGTTGTGAGTTTTGAAGTTCTTTGAAGTCTTTGTTGGTGTTAAAAATAGATCTTATGATTATTGCTGATGTTAGAATTTGGTATCTTTTAAACCTCCTTTTGTATCTAGTTATTGATGTTGTTATTGCTCTTACTTGTTATTAAGTGCATTCATAATTATGGAGGTTGTTAGACACCTTAGATTGATGTTTATGGACACTTATATTGTATTTTTTTGTTGAGTTTCATCATTGGTGCTCTAACTTTGTGCTTTTATGTACTAATCTCCTTAAGAGATCTACTTATTGTGATAAGATGTGCTTTGTGAGGTTAGAAGTATTTTGTGAAAGAAAAGAGGTGATTAAAGAGAGGCAAAGCTTATATAAGAGGTTATGATAGAATATCAGACTTGTGAGAAGTCTTATAAGTGAAGTTGAAAGTGATTCAGGAATGAAATCACTAGTTTACTTACTAAGAGGGCATTCTAGATTTCTAAGTCAGCAACATCTTCTTGTTGATTTTGAGAATTCATTCTACATTTTTTTTGATTTTTTTTTATACATCCCTTCTTTAGACATGGCTTCAAGTGAGGATGAGGATTTGAGAGTAATTGAAAAGTTTAGAGATGACAACTTCTACCATTGGAAGAAAAAAATGGAACTTTTGTTGGCTTCATTGAATCTTTGGGACATTGTTGATGAAAGTGAAGACCTTCTAAGTAACAATGCTCATGTGAAAGTGAAAAAGGAGTATAAACAATGTGAAAGGAAGGCTTTTGGGATGATTGCAGCAAATCTTGATGATGCTAATTTTTCACATGTAATTGCTTGCACTAGACCAGCAAAAGCATAGAAGACTCTTTGCAACATCTATGAGAGTAGAAACCTTACTAACATTCTATGGACAAGAAAGAAGTTCTTAATAATAAAGATGGAAGAAGGAGATGACCTCATGGCTTATGTCAACAAGGTAAAAGCACTTGCAAACCAAGTAGCAATTGTTGACATGTCAGTTAATGATAGAGAAATTATGTTGACATTGCTCATGAGCCTTTCCGAGTCTTTATCACGGACATATGCATGTAAGCCAGTAATTACATGTATAAATAGGTAGAAGTAAATAAAAGTAGATAAAAATAAGTTAATTCTATATTATTTTCTATAGAAGCTTATAAGAAGCTTCATAGATGCTGTTTTGACTTTATAGGTGTCTTTAATTGACTTTTTGGATTAGAAACGTCGTCAATAAGTTGGCCATGTGCCACACATGTTGTTAGCTTGAAGACCAAGCTAAATATGTGGCCGACATGTAGAAAAACTTGCCTTGTAAGTTAAAGCATGTATCTTATAAAGTCAACACATATTAGAGGTCCTATAGAATATTGCCACATAGCACCTAGTTGGATAGTATATATAGAGACAAGAGTGAAGCCCTCTTCACTCTTGTCAACTCCTTTCTTGTTTCTAGTCTAGTTTTAAGGGTCTCTAGTTTTCTTGTCTTTTGGCAATAGCCATTCTAATTTTTTTTTTAATATATATAAATATATATATATATATATATATATATATATATATAAATATATATATTAAATTATTTCTATTTTGTCATCTTTCTTTGAGAGAAGTCTCACTTGTTTATTCATTTTTATCAAGTTCTTGTCTTTGACAAATTAATAAGAGTACACTTATAATATCAGAGCTTTATCAAATCTTGATTAAGAGTGGATTATCCCTTTCTCTTGATAAGACATAAGCGCATTAAAAGTTATGGATTACCCTCTTCTAAACTGATATTGTCCTTACTATTTTCTTTCTTCTCAAGTCCTTTCTTCTATTTGTCTTGAGCAATATTAGACATTTTCTTTTTAAGTGTTATCATGGCAAAACTTATTGAAATGAAGAGTGTAATGGTATAAATACAAGAGCAATTGAAAGAGTTAATACTTACAATACATCAACTCAATTTACCACCATAAGGAGCAACAAGATTGGCAGGAAGTGAAGATATAGAAATGATTGGAGTTGCTTCAACATCTGCACTAAATCATGTCCCTTCTGCTATGGTCGAATGTCCTTCCATTCTTAGAAAATCTAGAATTATCCTATCCGAGATGTTTGATGGCACCAGATCAAACTTTAAAGGATTTATCAATCAATTAAAACTTGTGATTGAACTTAAACTCCAAAGCTATCCAACTCCAGGATCATAAGTTAGATTCATTGGTATGCTTCTTTCAAATTCAACATTATCATGGTTTTCATCTTTTTGTGAATGATAAGATCTAATATTGGATAATTTGAAGGCTTTTTTGGCGAAGTTTTGATCCATGTATGGAAAACATGATGCAATTTGCATTGCAACCAACAGGATCCATATTTTGCAATGAGGCAATCGATTAGTAACATTGTATGCTTTATAATTTTGACAACTTGTAATTAATATCAAGTGGGATGATGTTGCACTTGTTAGCCAATTTTTCTAAGAATTAAGATATGAGGTAAAAAAATTAATGCTCAACTTATTTGATCCTCAAACATTGACTCAAGCAATTGACTTTGTTGTGAAGTGCGACAATCATCTTTTTGAATTCCGATTTGAGAACCATACAAGTGAACCTCAACGTTACTATAATTCAATGGCAATACCAACATCTCTTCAATACATACATTCAAAAGTAGAGGATATGCAAATTGATGTGGTACGTTTCAAATTTCTTACTAAGCAAGAAAAGACTTGTAGTCATCAAAAAGGATTGTGCTTATATTATGGAGAATCAAAGCACATTGCTCAACATTGCCCAAAGAAGCGACGTAACTATAAAATGAGGAGTACGGTGATCAAAGAAGATAGCATGTTGGAAAACAAATTTGTTCAGCTACAATAGGGACCGTGCAGTTGGAACCTTGTATAAGCCTAATGAAGGTCCTATTCTCTCTTTAGAACCCTTTCCATGTTTTATGATAAATGTTATTCTAGGACCTAAACATCACAAAGCCTCTACCTTGTTAGATTCAAGAGCCTTAGTATGTTTCTTAGATGAAGAATTTGCTAAAAAATATAGCATACTTTTAGTGAAGAAAACTAAATATGTTCATGTAGAAGTCATAGATGGTCGTCCGTTGTCTTCAAGAAATGTTACTCATGAAATCCTTCCTATAGAAGTAGCAACTAATGATTATAGTAGCTTTGTAATATTTAATATCACTAGATCTCCCTCTAATCTAGTCATTTTAGGTTTATTATGGTTAAAAAAAAATAATCCTAAAATAGATTAGACTTCTCGTAGTCTTGACTTTCCTGAAAGTATAACTAAGAGTGTAGTTAATTAAATAAAAAGTCATAAGTCTAGTACAATTAAACCTGTATTTGTAGGCGCAAGAGCTTTCTTGCATGCTGCAAAAGAAGGATCATCTTGTGTTATTTATGCCACACTTATTTCTACTAGTAGAAAGACTTCAAGTTACATTTTAAGCCAATATCAAGATTTTTAAGATGTATTTGAGAAGAAAAATGTGGATACTCTTCTAGAACATTGTTCCTATGACTGCTCAATTGAACTTCAAGAAGGAACACAGTCGCGATTTGGACCAATCTACAATTTATCTCAAAATGAATTGAATGAACCCGAGGAGAATATTGAAGAAAATCTGGCCAAGAACTTCATACGCCATTCCAAATCTCTAGCAAGAATTCCAATTTTATTTGTGAAAAAAAAAAGATGGATCATTGTAGATGTGTGTCGATTATCGAGGACTCAACAAAATCACCATCAAGAAGAGGTACTCGCTACCTTTGATATTTGGACTCCTTGATCAATTGAACCAAGGTAAGATCTATAGAAAAATAAATCTACAAAGAGCATACAATCTGGTATGCATCAAAGAAGGAGATGAATGGAAGACTGCGTTTTGAATAAAGAATGGATATTTTGAATACAATGTCATACCTTTTGGACTTATAAATGTACCAGCAACATTCCAACATTTAATGAATGATGTCTTTCATGAGTTTTTAAATGATTTTGTTGTCTACTATCTACATGATATCTTAATCTATTCTAAGAACATAGAAGAACATGAATTTCATGTTTGTCATGTATTACAAAACTAAGAGATGCGAGACTCTATGCCAAGATAGAAAAGTGTATATTTCACATTACTCAAGTTGACTTCTCAGGATGCATCATTTCAAATGATGGACTTATGATGGATCTTAAGAAAGTTCAAACTATTATGGATTGAAAGATCTCAAAAACGATAAGAGATGTATAATGCTTTTTGGAATTTTCCAACTACTATCGGATCTTCATCAAAGACTTCTCTCAAGTTGCAGCTCCACTTACACGTTTGACTTGTAAAGACAAACTTCAATGGAATCAAGAAGTGGAAGTAGCATTTGAAGCTTTGAAGATAGCCTTTGTTTCTGCACTAATCTTGTATTGCGTTGATTTTTTTAAGCCATTTTTTATAGAAACACATGCATCAGACTTTGCTTTGAGTGCTGTATTGTCACAAATAGAAATAGATGATAAAATTCATCTAATAGCTTTTCATTCCAAAAAATTTTTAGCAGTCCAGATCAATTATAAGATCAATGACAAAGAACTTCTTGCAATCGTGGATTCATTTCAAGAATGGCGTCATTATCTAGAAGGTACTTCTAGCCGAGTTACTGTATATACAAATTATAAGAATCTTGAATATTTTATGTCATCGCGTATTTTGAATGGTTGCCAAGCTCGTCACAGTATGTCTTTGTCAAGATTCGAATTCAAGATCACTTATTGACCAAGAAAATAACAAGGTTTGTCAGATGCACTCTCTAAACAATTCTACCTTACATTAAAGAAAGGAGATGTTTCTTTTGATCAACAATGGACAATTCTCTTGAAGCTAGAGCATTTTCATCTTCGAGCAATGAAATCAATACTAACTATTGATTCAACTTTCATTAAGCAAGTTCAGTCAAGTATGTCTTCTGATCCTCTTATTTGTGATATTAAAAAAAATCCTTCAAAGTTTCATGATACTTCCAAGTTTGAATTCAAGAACAATCTATTATATTTTGAGGACACATATATATTCCACACGGTGAAGCTCAATTACATGTTCTTCAAGCTCATCATGACTTTCCAACAACATGACATTTTGGGTACAATAAAACTTAGGAACTAATATGCAGGGACTTTTGGTAGTCCCAAATGTGGAAAACAATCAAAGATTTTGTATAATCTTGTGATGTTTGTTAAAAATCAAAAACTCCTTTTCATTGACTTTACAAACTTCTTAAGCCATTACCCATTCTAGAACAACTATGGTCTTCTGTTTCTATGGATTTCATCATAGATCTTTTAATCTCAAGTTCTTATGACTCTATATTTGTGATAGTAGATCTTTTTATTAAGATGGAAAATTTCATACCATGTACAAAATCCATCATAGGTGAAGAAAGAGCTTAGCTTTGTCTTGACAATATCTATCGCTATCATGGATTATCCAAAGATATTATATCAGATAAGGGAACTCAGTTTGTATCAAGATTTTGGTGGACTCTTTTTAAGATTCTAGAAGTGGATATAAAACCATTTTAGGTATTCCATCTTCAAACTGATGGACAAATGGAGCATATTAATCAAGTTTTGGAGTAGTATTTAAGATATACTATCAACTACCAACAAGATAATTAGACAACTATTTTGCCATTGGCAGAGTTTGCTTACAATAACATCGTGTCGTATGGCGTGATTTGCTATTTGGGAATACACTAGATATCTAGTTATAGAGAATGTAGCTAAAACCTTTATATGAGTCTTGGCTTAGCCTCCCAAAACTCCTTTATTTTGCATAAAACTCAAAATATTACAAAATCCCTTCAATACATATTTTTCCTGCAAAAGATTTTATTTTTAAAATTTTAGAAATTCATAACTCTTGATCTAACCGTTTAGTTTGTCTAAGATTTATAGAATAGGTAGAATTCACTCTTAGGTTTTATTACAAAAAAAACCAAATACAAATTCACTCTCGATCTTTTGGCATCTAAGAAACCCTAGCAGATGCTCTAAATCCTAATTTACAAGCACCCAAACACTATTTTCTTAATATCTCAAGAATCCAATACTTAAATGTTATAAAACTTATGCATAAAGTTTACTAATTGAAAATTACACATTTCTTGAGATTTTGAGCTAAAACCTTATCAAATTGCTTAAGATACAATTGAAGACACAACCACTAGTAAATCGGGTCACTTACTACCCTTAGATTGAATGCATTGACTTCAAAATACAATAACTCCTTCCTTTCAACTTAGAATCCAGTAAGTAGTATATGAAAAGTGTAGCCGCAAAAGTGCTCTCTCTAGTCACAATTGCCGATCCTCAAGTGCTATCTGTATGCGTGCGTTATGCCAAAAAGAGTGACAATAGCTTCCAAATCAATACCTTAACTTTGAGTGCTTATATCTCCTTTATATAAACTCCAAATCATACAAAACTTGCACCAAAACCATAGCCAAAAACCTAAACCTGCTGTCCTTAGCCTTCAAAGCTCAAATGGCTTCGAGAAACTAACCCCAATCTCTAATATGGCCTCGGGCAACCTCCTCAAAGCCCATTGGTCATGATTTTTGACCAATAGGAATGGAGATTTTCATTATTCATCTCTATTCACCTATATTTGTGCCCTAATTACTCCCTTTGCTACCAAAATCCTTCTTCAATCCTTTTTCTTATAAGATTTTCATAATATATGCTCTAAATATCAAATAGAAGAACCAAAAGAAGTTTTCAAAGGTCACCAATGTCTAACAAAAGTGATTCTAAATATTTAGAAGTTACTATCAACCAAAACCAATCTTAAAAGCCACTATCAAAAGGAAATTAAAATTATACAAATTCTATAGTAATCTTTTTAAACAACCTCTTCTCAAGGTAATAATCAAATTATATTCTACAACCAACTAAAATCTATTAATATGGCTTTCACCATGTTACTTAATAAATTATATATTAAGTACATAATTACATTATTTTCATATAGTAGCTGAACCACAACATGACAACGATACATTCTTCTACAAAATAAACACCTTTCTTTACCAATTATGGTTATCATCCATGACTTGATACTTTTGACTTTCAAAAGTTGATAATCCTGTGGCAAAAGATTTGGCAATTCATTTGTCAGAGCTACATGCAATGATAAAGGCGTAGTTAAAAGAAACTCAAAAACAACAAAAGAACAATGCAAATGTCTATCAAATTGAACAACCATCATTCTACATAGGTGAAAAGATATGGTTACTTTGTCGCAATATTAAGACCACTCGTCCTTGTGACAAGTTGGACTATCAAAAGTTTGGACTATTTTCTAATTCTACACAAATTAATCTAATTGCATATTGTTTATACCTATTGGAGTCAATCAAAATCCACCCACTATTCCATGTATCTCTTCTTGAACCATACAAGATAGTGGACATATCAGGAAGAAGACAAGTTCCACTTCCTCCTATAGAAGTGGATTATAATGAAGAGTTTGAGACGAAGAAGTCTTAGATTTAAGGCAGCACCAAAATAAATTCGAATATCTTGTCTATTGGCATGAATATGATATTAGTGAATGCACATGGAAGCCAGTATAGAATCTTGTAAATGTAGCAAAGGCGGTGGAGGCTTTTCATCGACGACATCCATCAAAATCAAAATAAAAATCTTCCTTATAAAGAAAAACAAGATCTAAGCAAGATAACATTCTACTTTCAATCCTTGTTTGTAGCTTCTTTGTAGTTGTGATGTTGAGAAGATGGAGAACCAACAACAAGCAGATTTGACTCAAGAGCCTTCGTTTGCTGACCTGCTGGACGAGACATTATGATTGTCACAACCTCCAAGACAACACAATCAAGATGAAGATCTTGAAGAATGACATATTCTTCTTCGAATAGATGGCGAGATACAACGCATTTGGTATCACGACCTTAGAAGGAACTCCCAAAATTTGGTGATTTTACTATAAGTAGGAACAACTCCAAACGGTGTTCCAAATGTTTTATTCGAAGGAAGTTATGAAGGCCTCAACAACAATTAAATAACTCGGTGGTCTTTTCGCCATGATATATGACACTATTGATGGTTGAGAGGCCCTATCAATCATCTTCGAAGAGAATAAAGATCAAAGTATGTAGCAAATATAATATGCTGCATCATAGATTTCTTCAACATATGATGATTGCTCCTCATGGAATTCATCCCTAGAAGGGGGAATAATGTCATGGATATATGCATGTAAGCCAATAATTACATGTATAAATATGTAGAAGTAAATAAAAGTAGATAAAAATAAGTTAATTCTATAATATTTTCTATGGAAGCTTCTTAGGAGCTTTATAGATCCTACTTTGACTTTATAAGTGTTTTTAATTGACTTTTTGGATTAGAAACGTGATCAATAAGTTGGCCATGTGCCACACATGTTGTTAACTTGAAGACCAAGCTAATTATGTGGCCCACATGTAGAAAAACTTGCCTTATAAGCCAAGGCATGTGTCCTACAAAGTCAACACATATTGAAGGTCTTATAGAACATCGCCACGTTGTTGTGTTGTAACACGAGTATACCGTGAAAATATAAAGAAAGGGGACTTTTATTAATGTTCAGTTACCTCGAATATTGGGAGCAACGACCAACTCCAGTGCAAATACTGAGTGGCCAGGTTCAGTCACCCTGTTACAGTCAGCCAGGGCATACTGAAATGCTCCGTTCGATTCCAATAACGGGAGTCACCAGGAAGGAAAAGGACCAATTCATGCGACGGGTGAGCCTGGTTCAAAGAGCCAATTGGATCTAATTTCGAGAATCCAATCCGGGTCCTCTTACCCAATATGAGACCTGCATTGGTCGGGCAACCCAATGCAGTCTAGTTACGGGAACATCCAGGTTACTACTGGTCCTCTTACCCAATATGAGACCTGCATTGGTCGGGCAACCCAATGCAGTCTAGTTACGGAAAAATCCAGGTCTTATTACGGGCCTCAGCCAGTCTGGTTCAAAGAGCCAATTGGATCCAATTTCAAGACATCCAATCCGGGTCCTCTTACCTAGTATGAGACCTGAATTGGTCGGGCGACTCAATGTGGACCCGAGTACGGGGTTTCGATTTTGTTTCAGTGTGCCCTGTTCTTTGTGCCGTTTCAGGGAACGTTGTTTGCGGTAAATGGATCTCTTAAAGGTAAAAACGGAGGAGAAAGCCTTGATGCCGAGAGCCAATTCCGGATCTAAGACGGAAGATTGAAGAAATTCAGAGGATAAGGTTAGGGGGGAGTTTTTGGAAGGGGATTAGGGAGAGAGGAGCTACATGCTTCGGGTCGGGGAAGGAAAGACATAGAATTTGGATTTTTCTTCTTCGTAGAGTTTTGGGACGACTGAGGCAATCATTGCTGAAGTCAGTATTGTAATAGTGAATCGGGATTTTAATGAAGTGGGTTTGAATACTCTTGACTGTTTTGTGAAATCGAATTATGTCTGTGATTGAAGGATTAAAAGGGTGTCTATAGGATTGAGTATGTGGAGTGAATGAAAATTGTTGGGTTAATTTAACGAGACAGTCAGTGGATACAAGATCGTAAGTACAAAGCGATATCGGAGATTAGCAGATTGTGTTGTTTGGGGTTCTCTGTAACGTCTAGAGACCTATCGGCTGGGGCAAAAAGGACTTCGACAAGCAGTCGAAGGGCATCCGTATAGATTTACGGTGTATTCTTGCAATCGTTTATACTCCAATAGTCAAAACTGATAGACTACTTGACTATCGGAATCTCCATACTACCTTCTACAGCCAGACGCCCGGCGCGTTCTCGAGCAGGAAAGCACGTAATACGACAAAAAGTGGTGAACCCGACGTGAAAGTTTGAGGTGGAAGGTATTGGATTTCGGTTGATATTATCTTTATTTTATGGAAAATGAAAATAAAAATTTTGAAGGATTTTTGGGAGGAGTTTCTGGTGGGGAGTCTTCTAAAGGACAAGGTATGCACATGGATCCGTCTATTGCTAGTTTGTTTCAAGCCTTCTCATTGTCAATGCAGCAACAGCAAAGCAACGATCGAAAGGAAGCTTTGGCAACCAAAGCATTGCAAGCAGTGGTCAATAAAATTGATCAATTTGATGGGAGGAATATTTCAAGGTATTTAAGATGTTATGTTCGTGAAATGGAATTAAATCGGGTTTCTGAGAAGAAAATGGTTGCACTATTTGGACTTGCCACGATATCGGAGATAAGAGACCACATTACATCGATTACGGATCGTTATGGGAATTCATGGGAGGATTTTTCACATGCATTGAAAGATGAATATTTCTTGGAAGATGCTGATCGCGTTACTAAGAAGCTGTTTCTTGGATGGATTGAACGGCCCAATAAGAATTTGCAAGCAACAAAGTTACTAAGGGAATTTGAGAGGCAGTACTCTCAATTATCGAAGGTAGAAAAATTGACATTGGAGCCGAACAAAGTTGATCTATTTCTTCAAGCTGCTGATGGAGAATTGCAAGAGAAATTAGAACCCCTTCTTGAAGACAAAGAAGAAGATGAAGGATTGACAACGAAGTGGAAGAACGTTGAAGATGTGGTGGGGTTACTTACGAAAAAAGAAAGGAGGAAGGATAGGAGCAATATTCCGAAAACAGTACAAGCACCGAAAGCTCCAGTATGTACAACTCCACCAACAATGCCTACAGTTCAACCTTTGACGTCCTTATCAAAGAAAGCAGATATGGGGATGGAAGAAATTACACGAGGAATGCGAGATCTTCAAATCAAATTGGCAAGACTTGAAGAGAATACTTCTATAAACAATTCGAAGAATGTTTCAAAACAAGGATATGTACAAAGATGCATTTGGTGTGATGATGCTTCACACACTAGAAAAGATTGCAATGAATTTAATAATATGATACGGCAGGGAATTATTTGCTGAAAAGATGGGAAGATAACATTGAAAAATAGAGAGGATCTTCTTCAAACCAATTTTGGCAAGGGAAGAATGAGAGCATTGGTTCAAGATTACCTAAAAGAGCATGAAACAGCAGCACGAGAAAGTGCAAGTTATGGTGCTAGAGTAGACGATGAAATTGGTGGAAGTACGGAAACTAGTGAGTTTTGGGCTTCTGCCGTTTGTACAATGCAAGAAGGGAAATTACCTCGAGAAGCGTTATTGAGAACTGCAGCTACAATACGAGGTAGAACAGGTTGGGAGGATCTTGTTGAGTCTCTTTCAGTTCATGCATATATTGCTAAGAGCCAACATGAAGCTTTGATGGAAGAAAAGAGACGAGGAAATTTTGATGATACTAGAGAAGGAAATTCTTCTAAGAGGCAAACTCGAGGAGACAGGGCTCGGGAGGCAGCTTCACAAGAATTGCCTGTAGAGGATACCTCAGCATCATTGCGAGAAAAAACAACGGAGACAAAAGATAAGGGCAAATCAATTGCTTATAAGCTACTTTCTGACATTGAAGCGGCAACAAATTTGAAAGGGGTGCTGAAAGAACGTATATTAAACGCTAAGGTGGAATTCACATTGAAAGAAGTCTTGGGAATTGCAAAGAAGGAGTTTTATGATGTTATCATTGACAGCATTAAGCGAAAGAGGCAATTAATGGGCGAAACTGGAATGAGTCATGCTATTGATGCAAGAATATGTAGAGATGAAGAAGAGGTTGATATTGGTTACAAGCAACCAACAAATGAAAAGAATGGGTATAATCAGCGAGTACGTTTTGAAGATTCTAGTGACAAAGAAATGGAAACTTTGAATCATTATACTCGAAAGCATTGGGTAAGGGCAACTACCGAGGTATTGGTGAAAGTAGGAGATATAGAAGAACCAGTAGTTGCTTTAGTCGACCATGGTTCTGAAATAAATCTCATGTCTAAAGATCTTTATAAGAAGCAAAAATGGCCAATTGATATGGAACATGGATGGGCAATTCGAGCAGCTAATAACACACGGGGCGAATTATATGGAGCTTGTCCAAATATCAAAATTCGAATTGGGGATGTTGCGATGGAGCAACATTTCTTTGTTCAGGATACAACGTCTTATCCGTTGATTTTAGGACAACCTTATATCATGGCAACACGGATGGAAACAAAGGTACTTGACGATGGTTCTGCTTATGCAAGGGTACGTAGCGAGGATGGGAGGAAAGTTGTACAATTTCTAACAGTACCTCCTAACCATGAACGGAATCGAGATAGGTTGAGGGAGAAACCATTGCCAAAGATTGTTGAAGGATTTAAGGATTTTGGGGAGGTACCACTGTAAAGCGAGATTATGGAGGTACAAAAGAGGAGGTACTCTCGCGAGATGAAGGTGCCTTTGATGCGAGTTTTATTGGTATATTGGAGAATGGAAATATTATGTATAAGAAAGTTGATGATTTTAAAAGAAAAGAAAGAAAAAGGTTATATGATATTGAAGGAGAATTACGCAAGTTAGGTACATTGCAAGATGATGAGAGGATTTTGGGTGTTTATGAAGAAAATGGACTAGAAGATTGATTGGAATTGATTACATCTATTGGGTTAGGGGATAATGATAAGATTGTTGAGATTCATTCGAGAGAGGTTTATACCATGCTTGAATCTTTTCAAGCACCAGAAGTCACAGTAGAGACGAGATATAAAATGGCAGATAAGAAGGTAAAGCCTGTTGCCGGACCATTACCAGAGGATTCTAAAGAAGAAATGGGAGAAGCATCAAAAGAAGCAAGTTTAAGAGATCCAATGAGTATTGGACATTAGTTTACTAAAGAGACTTTTGAAGAATTGAAAATTGGTTCTGATGGTTCTTTATTGCCGGAGGAAATTACTTGCTTCAAAAAGATGTTGGCTAAACAAGGTAGATCGTTTGCCTTCGAATCTCATGAAATTGGGTGTCTAGATCCAAATATAGTAACGCCTATGGTTATCTTCACTGTACCACATGTACCTTAGAATCTAAGACCGATTTCAGTACCGAGGGCACATTTACCTAAATTGGTTGAACTATTAAAAGAAAAGATAAAGATGAAAATATTGGAACCTTCATTTGTGCAGTATTCTAGTCGATGGTTTACGGTACCTAAGAAGAATGGGTCACTACAGTTTATTCAAGATATGCAACTGGTGAATGCAGTAACTGTCAGGAATGCAGGAATTGGACCTATTGTGGATGAATTTGCTGAGGCGTTTGCTGGAAGGGCGATCTATTCAATGGGTGACTTGTATTCAGGTTATGATCAATTTCAACTTGCCGAAGGAAGTAGAGATATGACAACAATGAGGACACCACTTGGATTGGTTAGAATGTGCACTCTTCCTCAAGGCGCGACCAACTCACTTGCGCATATGATGAATGGGATGAATAAGGTATTGAGAGATTTTATTCTGGAAAAGACTATGCCTTTTCTGGATGATGTTCCTATAAAAGGGTGCAGAGAAGGAAAGAAGGATGAAACTTTAGACACGAGGGGATGTCGCAAATATGTTGTTGATCATATACAAGATTGTGAAAAGATTTTAACTCGGCTTGGAAAAGTTCATCTTACATTATCGGGTATGAAGTCCGTATTTGGAGTACGAGAGGTTGTAATTGTTGGACATTTATGTGGATCTTACGGAAGAAAACCAGATCCGACTAAAGTTGATGCAATTGGAAGGATGAAAGAGGATTGTGATTCTTTAACAGAGGTTCGCAGGTTTTTGGGTGCATGTGTATTTTATCGAATCTGGATCCCTCATTTTGCTCACATAGCGGATCCATTATATGAAATGTTACGCAAGGGTTACCGATTTAAATGGGAAGAAAGGCATATTCAGGCAATGCAAAGATTGAAGAAATTATTGATGTCACCTCCAATATTGAGGAAGGTTGATTATAAGTGCAATAGACCAGTGATTCTTACTGTAGACGCTAGTCCAATTGCCGTTGGATGGGCTGTGGATCAAGATGATTCAAATGGGAATAGATTTGCAGTTCGATTTGGGGCTAAAGTTTTAAGTATTCGTCAACGTGTATATTCGCAAGTCAAAAGAGAACTTTGGGGAGTCGTTTCGGCAATGAAAGCTGAAAAGGACTATTTGATTGGGGTAGTAGTAGTAATTGAAACAGATTGCTTGCCATTGCTTGGAATGATTATTAACTGTTCAACGCCAGATATTGCAATGTTGAGATGGATTGCTTATATTAAGTCACTAAATCCAGAATTTAAGCATATCACTGGAAAGGACAATTTAGTAGCAGACATGCTATCTCGAGCAAGATACGAGAGGGAGGACGAAATGGTTGAAGACATTGATGATGTCGGATTGAAATTCTATTCAATATCAAATCTCAACAGAGAAGACAAGCTATTTCTTGAAGAATCTTATGAAGGAGAATTATTGGATATTGGTCATTATTTGAATACCTTGTCTAAGCAGGAGAATTGGTCTACAGAAAAATTCAAACAAATAAGAAAAAAAGCATATGGATTTTTACTTCGAGATGGATTCTTATGGAAGAGACCAAAGAAAGGAATTGGGATGCCACAGCGAGTGATAGGCAAAAAGGAAGAAAAACTAAAATTATTAAAGGAGTTTCATGATAGTTTATGGGCAGGGCATAGAGGAATCTGGGCTACTTTTGCTAAACTCAAGGAACGGTATTGGTGGAAAAATATGTATCGAGATGTGCTCTCATTTGTAGAGTCATGTGAAATCTGTCAATCGTATTCTAATATCCGACATCGAGATGGTCTTCATCCTACGTATCCCCTGGCTATTCATTTTAAATGGGTTGTTGATTTGGTTATTATGCCGGTTGGGTTATGGCAGATGAGATATTTGGTTTTAGCTCGTGAAGATTTATCAAATCAAGTAGAAGGAAGAGCATTGAGGATAAAATCTACAAAGGGGATTTGTAGGTTTTTGCTCGAAGATGTCATTTGCCGCTACGGGTGCGTAGGAAAAATCACTGCAGATCGTGGAGAATTAAATGCACAAGAAGCTCGTAAGTTCTTTGAAAGATGTAGAGTTAAACTATCACTGACTACTGCTTATAATCCGGAAGGGAATGCAAAAAGCGAACGCGGTCACCCACCGATTGTGAAAGCATTGGTTAAAGCTTGTAATGGGAAAGTTAAAGAGTGGCCACGGCTTTTGTCATTTGCATTATGGGCTGATCGAACAACACATAGTTCGGTGACAGGATATATGCCAGTAGAACTTATGATAGGTCAATAACCAATTATGCCGATTGAAGAAAAGGTACTTACTTGGAGTATGCTACCATGGGAAAACGGATTGATAAGAGAAGAACTTTCTGCTATTAGGATTCGACAATTGGAGCAAAGAACGGAAGATGTCCAGATAGCATTGGAAAGGTTAAAAAGAGCAAGGTTACAAAACAAGGCGTGATTCGATAAGCAACATCGATTGAGACCAAAAGCAATCAAGGAAGGTGACTGGGTACTTGTTTATGACAATAGTCTGGATAATCAACATAGTACCTTGCGAAAATTCTCAAAACGTTGGTTTGGACCATATGTGGTAACAACAGTTCATGATAATGCGACTTACTCATTACGGGAGTTAGATGGTACAAAATTGAAAATACCAATTGCAGGGAAGCGAGTAAAAATATTTAAACAAAGACACGCAGAGATGAATGTGGACGACCATAATGAAGGTATAGAAATTCAGCAGCAAGAAGATGAAAGTGAATTGGATAATAAAGGTGACGAAGACGAACAAGACAAAGACGTAGAGGATATATTCTGAATCAAACAGCAATTGGGTAAATTGGTGCATACCGGAGGATGCACAGGTTCAGATGGGGTGGATGTCGTGTTGTAACAGGAGTATACCGTGAAAATATAAAGAAAGGGGACTTTTATTAATGTTCAGTTACCTCGAATATTGGGAGCAACGACCAACTCCAGTGCAAATACTGAGTGGCCAGGTTCAGTCACCCTGTTACAGTCAGCCAGGGCATACTGAAATGCTCTTTCGATTCCAATAACGGGAGTCACCAGGAAGGAAAAGGACCAATTCATGCGACGGGTGAGCCTGGTTCAAAGAGCCAATTGGATCTAATTTCGAGAATCCAATCCGGGTCCTCTTACCCAATATGAGACCTCCATTGGTCGGGCAACTCAATGCAGTCTAGTTACGGGAACATCCAGGTTACTACTGGTCCTCTTACCCAATATGAGACCTGCATTGGTCGGGCAACCCAATGCAGTCTAGTTACGGAAAAATCCAGGTCTTATTACGGGCCTCAGCCAGTCTGGTTCAAAGAGCCAATTGGATCCAATTTCAAGACATCCAATCCGGGTCCTCTTACCTAGTATGAGACCTGAATTGGTCGGGCGACTCAATGTGGACCCGAGTACGGGGTTTCGATTTTGTTTCAGTGTGCCCTGTTCTTTGTGCCGTTTCAAGGAACGTTGTTTGCGGTAAATGGATCTCTTAAAGGTAAAAACGGAGGAGAAAGCCTTGATGCCGAGAGCCAATTCCGGATCTAAGCTCTGACGGCGGGAGCCAATTCCGGATCTAAGATGGAAGATTGAAGAAATTCAGAGGATAAGGTTAGGGGGGAGTTTTTGGAAGGGGATTAGGGAGAGAGGAGCTACATGCTTCGGGTCGGGGAAGGAAAGACATAGAATTTGGATTTTTCTTCTTCGTAGAGTTTTGGGACGACTGAGGCAATCATTGCTGAAGTCAGTATTGTAATGGTGAATCGGGATTTTAATGAAGTGGGTTTGAATACTCTTGACTGTTTTGTGAAATCGAATTACGTCTGTGATTGAAGGATTAAAAGGGTGTCTATAGGATTGAGTATGTGGAGTGAATGAAAATTGTTGGGTTAATCTAACGAGACAGTCAGTGGATACAAGATCGTAAGTACAAAGCGATATCGGAGATTAGCAGATTGTGTTGTTTGGGGTTCTCTGTAACGTCTAGAGACCTATCGGCTGGGGCAAAAAGGACTTCGACAAGCAGTCGAAGGGCATCCGTATAGATTTACGGTGTATTCTTGCAATCGTTTATACTCCAATAGTCAAAACTGATAGACTACTTGACTATCGGAATCTCCATACTACCTTCTACAGCCAGACGCCCGGCGCGTTCTCGAGCAGGAAAGCACGTAATACGACAAAAAGTGGTGAACCCGACGTGAAAGTTTGAGGTGGAAGGTATTGGATTTCGGTTGATATTATCTTTATTTTATGGAAAATGAAAATAAAAATTTTGAAGGATTTTTGGGAGGAGTTTCTGGTGGGGAGTCTTCTAAAGGACAAGGTATGCACATGGATCCGTCTATTGCTAGTTTGTTTCAAGCCTTCTCATTGTCAATGCAGCAACAGCAAAGCAACGATCGAAAGGAAGCTTTGGCAACCAAAGCATTGCAAGCAGTGGTCAATAAAATTGATCAATTTGATGGGAGGAATATTTCAAGGTATTTAAGATGTTATGTTCGTGAAATGGAATTAAATCGGGTTTCTGAGAAGAAAATGGTTGCACTATTTGGACTTGCCACGATATCGGAGATAAGAGACCACATTACATCGATTACGGATCGTTATGGGAATTCATGGGAGGATTTTTCACATGCATTGAAAGATGAATATTTCTTGGAAGATGCTGATCGCGTTACTAAGAAGCTGTTTCTTGGATGGATTGAACGGCCCAATAAGAATTTGCAAGCAACAAAGCTACTAAGGGAATTTGAGAGGCAGTACTCTCAATTATCGAAGGTAGAAAAATTGACATTGGAGCCGAACAAAGTTGATCTATTTCTTCAAGCTGCTGATGGGGAATTGCAAGAGAAATTAGAACCCCTTCTTGAAGACAAAGAAGAAGATGAAGGATTGACAACGAAGTGGAAGAACGTTGAAGATGTGGTGGGGTTACTTACGAAAAAAGAAAGGAGGAAGGATAGGAGCAATATTCCGAAAACAGTACAAGCACCGAAAGCTCCAGTATGTACAACTCCACCAACAATGCCTACAGTTCAACCTTTGACGTCCTTATCAAAGAAAGCAGATATGGGGATGGAAGAAATTACACGAGGAATGCGAGATCTTCAAATCAAATTGGCAAGACTTGAAGAGAATACTTCTATAAACAATTCGAAGAATGTTTCAAAACAAGGATATGTACAAAGATGCATTTGGTGTGATGATGCTTCACACACTAGAAAAGATTGCAATGAATTTAATAATATGATACGGCAGGGAATTATTTGCTGAAAAGATGGGAAGATAACATTGAAAAATAGAGAGGATCTTCTTCAAACCAATTTTGGCAAGGGAAGAATGAGAGCATTGGTTCAAGATTACCTAAAAGAGCATGAAACAGCAGCACGAGAAAGTGCAAGTTATGGTGCTAGAGTAGACGATGAAATTGGTGGAAGTACGGAAACTAGTGAGTTTTGGGCTTCTGCCGTTTGTACAATGCAAGAAGGGAAATTACCTCGAGAAGCGTTATTGAGAACTGCAGCTACAATACGAGGTAGAACAGGTTGGGAGGATCTTGTTGAGTCTCTTTCAGTTCATGCATATATTGCTAAGAGCCAACATGAAGCTTTGATGGAAGAAAAGAGATGAGGAAATTTTGATGATACTAGAGAAGGAAATTCTTCTAAGAGGCAAACTCGAGGAGACAGGGCTCGGGAGGCAGCTTCACAAGAATTGCCTGTAGAGGATACCTCAGCATCATTGCGAGAAAAAACAACGGAGACAAAAGATAAGGGCAAATCAATTGCTTATAAGCTACTTTCTGACATTGAAGCGGCAACAAATTTGAAAGGGGTGCTGAAAGAACGTATATTAAATGCTAAGGTGGAATTCACATTGAAAGAAGTCTTGGAAATTGCAAAGAAGGAGTTTTATGATGTTATCATTGACAGCATTAAGCGAAAGAGGCAATTAATGGGCGAAACTGGAATGAGTCATGCTATTGATGCAAGAATATGTAGAGATGAAGAAGAGGTTGATATTGGTTACAAGCAACCAACAAATGAAAAGAATGGGTATAATCAGCGAGTACGTTTTGAAGATTCTAGTGACAAAGAAATGGAAACTTTGAATCATTATACTCGAAAGCATTGGGTAAGGGCAACTACCGAGGTATTGGTGAAAGTAGGAGATATAGAAGAACCAGTAGTTGCTTTAGTCGACCATGGTTCTGAAATAAATCTCATGTCTAAAGATCTTTATAAGAAGCAAAAATGGCCAATTGATATGGAACATGGATGGGCAATTCGAGCAGCTAATAACACACGGGGCGAATTATATGGAGCTTGTCCAGATGTCAAAATTCGAATTGGGGATGTTGCGATGGAGCAACATTTCTTTGTTCAGGATACAACGTCTTATCCGTTGATTTTAGGAAAACCTTATATCATGGCAACACGGATGGAAACAAAGGTACTTGACGATGGTTCTGCTTATGCAAGGGTACGTAGCGAGGATGGGAGGAAAGCTGTACAATTTCTAACAGTACCTCCTAACCATGAACGGAATCGAGATAGGTTGAGGGAGAAACCATTGCCAAAGATTGTTGAAGGATTTAAGGATTTTGGGGAGGTACCACTGTAAAGCGAGATTATGGAGGTACAAAAGAGGAGGTACTCTCGAGAGATGAAGGTGCCTTTGATGCGAGTTTGGCATGAATGAATAAGTCATTTGAATGCCAAATGTATGAAGGAGCTTCAATCTATGGTAAGTGGCTTAGATCTGGGTTATTTCAGCTACAATACCATGACACTTGCTTGTGAAGGTTGTATATAAGACAAATAATAAAGGAATTCATTTCTAAATAGAGTTGCAACATGTGCAACCAAATTGTTGGAGATTATGTATTTTGATATTTGTGGACCAATGAAGATACCATCAATTGGAAGAGTAATGTACTTTGTTACATTCATTGGTGATTTTTCAAGAAAAGTATGGAATTATATCATTAAAGCTAATAGTGAATGTTTTTCAAGGTTTAAGGAGTTTAAGGGACTTGTAGAGAAACAATGTGAGTGTAAGATCAAAGAATTGTGCACGGACAATGGAAGTGAATACATGTCAAAGCATTTTGATGAATTCTTAAAAATTCAAGGTGTTGTAAGACAAAACTCTACTCCTTACACTCTACAACAAAATAGAGTTGCTAAAAGAAAAAATTGTAATATTATAGAGATAACAAAGAGTATGCTTTATGCACAACACCTTGGGCATGATTATTGGACTAAAGCCATCGTTACATCAATGCACACAAGGAATAGATGCCCTATAAGTGTACTGACATCAATGATTCTATAAGAAGCTTGGAATAGCAAGAAATCTTATGTTTCACATATAAGGTCTTTAGATGCATTGCTTATGTAAAGATACCAGATTACATGAAGTCCAAATTTAATGCAAAGAGTACAAAATATGTATTTGTTGGATATTGTGAAGGTATAAAGTCATATAGGATAATATGTTTAGAAATCAAGAAGATCATTAAAAGTAGTGATGTTGAGTTTTTGGAGTATAAGAGTGCTTTTGAGTACTTGGAGATATATTTCAAGTGAGAGTAATGGTATGTTTATGGACACATCATTAATTTCAGCAAAGAAAGAAGAAGAAGATAATAGTGACAATGAGGATGGAAGAAATACAAATTAAAATAAAGTACCAAAGAAGGTAGACCATAGTATGCCTTCAATTATTAGAACCAGTAATGAATACAATGAAGATATTGATGGTAATGATGATGATGAAGAGTATTTATTTTTAAAAAAAAAAAAAATAAGCTTTAAGAAAGAAGAAGCTTGAAAGAAAGCATGAAGTGCAAGAAGATGAATTATCTCCAAATGAAAGGAGATATGCTTTGAGAGAAAAAAAAACCACGTGGTGAATGGTAGAAGGACCACATTTTTCCTCAAATAAGTGAAAAACATGCCAATGTTGCTCTTCTTACTGAATTTGTGTGATGCAATGAAGTCCATGGATGCTATGAAGTAGGAGAATGCTATGAAAGAAGAATACAAATCACTAATGGAGAATAGAACATGGAAATTAACTCAATTCCTACCAAATCGATCGTCTATTGGTTGTAAGTGGGTGTTTAGAATGAAAAGGGTTGCAATGGATAATATTGTGAGATACAAGTCTAAAATGGTTGCCAAAGACTACTCTTAAGTTGCTAGTGTTGATTTTAATGAGACATTTGTTCTTGTGGGAAAATTCACCACCATTAGAACCATTGTGACAATTGGGGCAGCAATAGACTTATAAATGCATCAAATGGATGTGAAGACCACATTCTTGAATGGAAGCTTGAAAGAAGAAATCTACATGGATCGACCTCAAGGATTTGTATAAGAAGGCAATCAACATCTTGTTTGTAAGTTGAAGAAATCTTTATATGGGCTTAAGCAATCTCCAAGAGCATCGTATCAATGCATTGGTATATTCTTTGTGAATAAAGGGTATGTAAGGAGTGAGGCTGATCATTCATTGTATGTCATACTATCAAATGAGTTCATATTAATTGTCATCTTATATGTTGATGATTTGATCATCTTAACCAATATTATGAAGATGATGGATTGATTGAAGATAAAATTAGAAAATGAGTATGAGATGAGTGATTTGGGAGAGCTTCACTATTGTTTAGGAGTAGAATTTATAAGAGATCATGCTAAGAAAACCATTACAATTAGCCAAAGCAAGTATATTAAAGAGATGTTGAAACGATTCAACATGGAGGAGTGCAAGTCTATTGGAACACCTTTGGAGGCTAATTTGAAGTTGATAAAGCTCACGGAAGAAGAGTTTGCTGAAGTTGAAGGACAAATATAAGGTGTTCTATATAAAGCAATAGTAGACTCACTAATATATGGAATGATTGATACAAGGATGGATCTTGTACATGCAATGAGTGTTGTGAGCCAACACATGTCAAAGGCTGGATCAATCCATTGGATAACCATCAAAAAAATCATGAGGTATTTAAAAGGCACTTTGAACTTCAAATTGTGCCTTGGAGGTGATAACATTACTTTGCATGGTTATTGTGATGTAGATTGGGCTGGAAATACAAATGATAGAAGATCAACAACAGGATATGTATTTTTTGTTGGAGTAGAAGTTATATCTTGGAATTGCAAGAGACAACTAACAATTACAAGATCAATGATGGAAGCAAAGTATATGGCAACAAGCCATGGTGCAATAGAAGCAATATGGCTAAGATAACTTTTGGAGGACATTGGAGATGTGCAAATAGAAGCAACTTCAATAGAGTGTGACAATCAAGGATGTCTTGCATTTGCAAAGAATTTCAAGCATCATTAAAGGACCAAATACATTGACATTCAACATCACTTCATAAGAGAGAAGATTGAAATGGAAGTGATTGATATGAAGTATTGTACAACAAAAGATATGCTTGCTGATTTGTTGCCAAAGGCATTAGTAAAGGATAGAGACCACATGTTGACAAATGTATTAGAATTGAAAGTCGTTTAACCAATAGTAAAGTGGGAGTGTTGAAGTCAAAGTGAAAGTAGAATAAATTACCTCATAGAGGATATTACCTAAGATAATTTGCTAATAGTCAAAAGTTCAACTCTTGATATATAGAAAGGAAATCCTATGGATATATGTTGAGGTCAAGGACCAAGAATCAAAGTCAAGAGAATAAAGTATTAATTAGTAAATATCCAAAGAATAGGTAAGAATAATTAGTGCATGACATAGGATACTTTCAAGGTTAGTGAGTTGTCAAAAGGATCCTAGGACTATATGTACAAAAGTCAAAGAGTGGAAGTTGTCTTTTTGGCCAAAAACCACTATCTATAAGTATTGGGTGTTAGAACTAAAACATATCTTACTCCATAATCTCTTTGTGTGCAACCTTATTGATGCTAAATGTTGTGACTTCAAAGTGCTTGTTCTTTAATAATCTACACATAAGAAATATCTATCTTGTCTTTTGTAGTAGCTTTACTAAAACACCATTAATCTCATACTGTTTAATTTTGTGGTTTCACGTACTTACAATCAAAATTCAAATGAAAATGGTATTTTGAGGAGATGAATAGCTTGAGGTTGTAAAAGATGTGAATTATTTGTAAGTTGTAATTTATAAATTGTTATTGGTGTTTAAAGCATTGTAATATAAATGAGCATCAAAGAATGAAATGTTGATTCTTAAATCTTCTAAGTACTCAAAGTGTTCATTAAAGTACCATAGTTGACAAAAAGAACATCAAAGCATAATACAGAAGAATAAATATTCTTTAAAAAATAATCTAGAAAGTTGTAGGTAAGTACCTATAGCAGTGTGTAGGATTAAAATTTGAAAATTTGGAAGTGTCTATAATTTTAGATGTTATTTAAGTATACATTTGATTTCTATGTATATAATTGCTCTTGGTATTTAGGCCTTGGATAAAGAATGGCTACAGTGTATGACAAAAGTGCCTTATATATAGGTGGAAACACAACTTTGATGTTTTTTTGTAGTTATTTTAATACAATGTGTCTTTGCTTGATCCAATGGCACTTTAAGTGGAAATATAAATCACTTCATTAATTATTGATCATAATATTTTTTTTTGAAAATTTCAATCAAAAAGTTTCTATGATTATTCTACAAAGTACTTAGGATTGTAAACACAAGCCAAATTCCATGGACTACTTTCACACATTCAAATATTGAGGTTCTTTTATTTATGTATAAACCTACTAATTTTAATGCTTGTTACTATGCCTTGCTGACAGTCATTGCATATATTATGCAATTTTTTTTTTTTTTAGTGTGATGCAAAAGAAACTTGATTTATCAAAAATTAGTATAATTCGTAGTATAAAATATTCAATGTACTCTTTCATTAGAATCTTTGCTTCAATAATCTATAAACTAAACTGTCTTATAATAAGTCTTATTTTATTACATAGACAATTAGCAAGATTCAAATTTTATAACTAAATAATTAGAATGCCAAATTTTGGTATTAGCATGTATAAAGGCCTTCTACTAACTTCTAATAAGACCAAATATTTTATTACAATTATGTTTATACCAATATGGTTGGCAACAAAGTCTATTTTAAGAAATATTTAAAGAAATTTAATTGAAAAATATAATATTATTTTATTGCTCTTTGTAACTTAATTACTAAAAGATGCTAAAATAACATGAATATTAAGAATTACTTTATTCAAGCCTACATTATTACAAAATTCATTGCATATTTTACCTTGAATTTTATCTATCAATCTTATTCTATTAACATTGTAAGAAATTATTATATTTATTGGATAATTTTTTTATTTTTTGTTTTTTATTTTTTTACCTATGTACTAAAATAACTTTGAAAATAAATAATTTTAATCTTCTTTTATTCCATTAGAACCAATTTTCTTACAATTTATACTTTTTTCTATATTATAAATATATTTTAAAATATCAACTTAATAAGATTAATTTATTTTTTGATATTACATATTAACATTTTTTTGAGTTGAATGGAGATTTTAAAGTACAAATGGAAAATTTGTTCTTTTTTTTTATTAATAATTATGTAATATCCAAAGAGGCAATTATAAGAAGAATTTACTTTAGAGTTTTGTTATGATTCATGTCCTTCATGTTATACTCATGTCAAATATAATGGTTTTACAACATTAATAAGTTAAGTTCTTGAGGTAAAATTTATTTATTTACATGTTTAGCTTTTTTATTATTCATATTATTATTTTATAAATTATTTTTTATTACTAATTTTATATATTTTTTCATTAATATCTAAATTATTGAAAAACTTATAAGAATAGTGTATTATTAGTGTAGCCTTGGGATATCAATGTAATATAAGAAGAATGTCCTTGCAATTAAAAAAAATAGATGTCTATAGAATAATTTTTTTTAAACTTATGATTAATAAATTTTATATTAAATTTTAAATTGATAAACTATAATATCTTTTGTATAAAAAATAAGAATAATTTAACTACTATTTTTATATAATTATGTCAAAAGAAATATTCCTCTAAGATTTCAATAGATGAATTCTATCTATCTATCAAAACATCCAATTTTTTAATTATATCAAATTCTTTCTTTTAATCAAACATTAGTTTATGTTGTTTTTATTTAACTTAATATGTTTAGTATTTAAAAATATGACCTACCTTATTTACTGCATCTTATATAAATTGGTTAGATAGATTAGACATGTTGCTTATATGACTACTATAGCTATTGGGATTAGAACATCAATCCTAACTTGGTCAATAAGGCTTACATTTGTTGCAAATCAAGATTTAAAGCAATAATTATAATCTCTTCTTATAATTAAAATAATAAAGAAAAAATAATAAAAAATAAAAAATATTTAAATAAAAAATACTAATAAATAAAAAAATATTATATTATAAGTAAAAATATAAAATATAAAATGTTATAAAGTTTAAAAACTTATATTTAAAATATTGTATAAAAAATATATTAAAATGATAAAAATTCAAATTTAAAAATAATAAAAATATTTATATATAATTTTATATAAAAAATTTATAAAAAAATTTATAAAAATTATTTATTAAAATTTATGTATGTACCTGCTAATTTGAAAGAACAATTAATGTCACTTCAAAAATGTTGTTGATAAGATTTGATATATTTCTTACTTTAAATATTTTAAATTTTAAATATATATATTAAATTACTTATAAGAAAATATTAGTTGCATTTTATATTTTTTTCCAAAATTTTAAAGGCTACCATGGCACTCTCTTAATACAATGTGAAATCAAGAATTTTTTACCTTTCTCATAGCCATAAATTACAAGGCTCTATGAGAGACAAGAATAAGACCTAGACCAAATCCTTTATATATATATATATATATATATATCAATTTTTGGAGAAGTCAGTACAAAGTAAAAGAGATAAATTTAGCATAATAAACATATTTTACTTTGAATTTGTGGAAATCTAATTTGAAATGAGTATATTTTTCTTCTAAAAATTGAAACACAACTTGACAACCATGATAGGTCCAACTTTATAATAAAGCTTTAGTATGAGTAAGTATTTGGTTTAGGGATAATAAATATCAATGCCATCTTAAAGTAGTAAGTGTTAAAATACTAAATCTAAGAAAGGAGAGAAGAGAAGAAGCTAAGCCAAGGTATTATGGTAGTATGTGAAGAGAAGAGCACAGTTAATATAAAGAATGATAGGAGGTTAAGTTGAATTATTAACAAGAAAGAGCTCAAGAGATATAGAATAATAGTAATAATATTAGGTAATATTACGAAGTGAAAGAAAAAGATGGAAAAAACAAGAACAAGAAAGCAGAAAAAGAAGAAGGCAAAAGTATTTAGAAGTAGAAATTTGCTTGAAATTCCTTTGTATAAATATCTTTTGATATAAGAGGAGAATTTATGGTATAACTATCTCTTAGAGGTAGTTATATTAAATTTGATATAAGTGCTTTTATCTTTCAAAATTAGTGCTAAAAATTTAAAAAATATATATTAGATATTTATATATTCTTTTAAAAGTTTGATCATTCTTAATGATATATATATATATATATATATATATATATATATATTATTACAAACATCCAACAAGAAGTTTATAGGAATATATTTAGAATATTCTACTAGATTCTAAAAGATTCTAAATATATTTCTAGAAGAATTTTAGAATATTTGAGCAAGTTCTAAAAAGTTTTAAGTGAATTAAAGAAATTATCCAAGAAGCTTCTTAGGATTGCTTTATCTTCAAGTAATATGAGAACTTCTTAAGAAGTTTCCTAATACCTAGTATATATTGAAAATGAGGCTAAGACGATCATCAATATTGACAACACATCTCTTGAAGCTTTAACTTACTTTCTTGGTATTAATCTTATATTCATCTAGTTTAATTAATTTCTTATTAGCTTTTATGTTGAATCTTTTTAATTCAGCTTTTTATTTGGTCTTATGTAAAGTATATCTATGATAATTTTTTGAGATTGCGTACTTATCAATATTAGAGCTTAATAATTTTTAATAGAGAGTGAATTATTCCTCTTCTTGAAAGTATCTAAGCACTTTAGAGATTGTAGAGTATCCTCCTCTAAATTGATATCATTTTAGAAACTTTTCTTTTCTTTTCTTTTCTTTTCTTTTCAAGATGGTTGGAGGTAAAGATGTTAATATAGTTGAATCTTCCAAGTCCAAGTTAGATATTATTATAAATACATTGAATTCTTTAGCTCATAGAACTATTAAAATTGAGAAATTTGTTGCAAGATTTTATGATGATGCAAGTCTTGGAAAAGGTCAACTTATAACGCAACTACTTTCTCAAGCTTCTAAATTCAAGGAAGTGGTGGCACTTGTACCTTAATAAGGAAATTTACCTATTCAACAATATAAGAAGCCTTGAATTAGTCTTTTAAAAATATTTGATGGCACACGCTCAAAGTTTTGAGGATTTGTTAACCAAATTCAATTGGTAATTTTTCTACAATCTGAGTGCTATCCAAAAAAATAATTACAAGTCAATTTACTTGAAACCTTACTAAGAGAACAAGTCTTATCTTACTTTGTTCTTTTATTTGAGAAGAGATCTCCAATCTTGAGCAACTTTGAAGCTTTTTTAGAAGTATTTATGGAGGCATTTGGAAAACATGATAAGACTCGATGGGCAACAACAAAGATTTTTTCATTACATCAATATTCATGTTCTACATAAGTTTATATATTTAATTTTAGAAAATTAACTTGTGACATTAATTGGAATAAAGAAGCTCTTATGAGCCAATTCTATTAGAAATTAAAGGATAATATAAAAGACATGTTATTATCATTATCTAATCCTCAAACACTTAATGAAGCTATCAGCCAAGTTGTGAAGTAAAATAATTGATTATTTCAATGTTACCAAGATCAATATTTGTCACCTTTGACAAAACAACATATTAGAAATTCTTACTCTACTGCTTCAACAAATATATTACTTCTATACTTAGGAGCTAAAAATATACAAATTGATGTAATATAATTCAAACTATTTATAGAAAAGAAAAAAATATTAATTTCAACAAGATCCATATCTATATTGCGATGGAAAAGGTCACAAATCTAAAAATTGTCCAAAGAAATAACATACAATCAAGACTAGGAGTGCGATTGTACAGGAAAACAATGATGCCCAACTACAATAAGGACTGTGCGGTTGAACATTTCAACACCTCAAATTTATCAAGGTTCATGTCTTTCTATCCAACTTGCATATTATTTTATTATGTCTTTATTTCTGGGCCTACAAAAACTTCAAATAAATTCCTTATTAAATTTAAGAGCATCTCTTTGCTTTTTAGATGAAGAATTTTTCAAATTTCATAAAATTCCTCTAGTACAAAAATCAATCCTTGTATATATAGAAATAATAGATAGTTGACCTTTATCTTTAGGAAAAATAATTCATAAATATATGCTATTAAAAATATCATTTGAAGGCCATATTAATAAAATAATATTTAATATTATTAGAATCTTTTTTAATCCTATCATTTTAGGACTTTTGTGGTAAAAAAGATATAATCTATCTATAACTTAGAGGTATCATATCTATAGCTTAGAGGTATAAGATTAAATTTCTTATAGAATCTTCTTGGACAAAACCTATCATGAAGTCATCAACAAAAAAGCCTTTATTTTTGAAAGCAAGGACTTTTATGAAGATGGCAAAGAAGGAAATGTCATCTGTTATTTATGCAATTTTAGCTTGTGAAGAAGCAAGCTTGCTAATAGATATCTCAAAGTAGTACAAAGAGTTTCAAGATGTCTTCAAAAAAAAAAAAAAAATACTCACATATTGCTAGAATATCAACCGTATGATTGTACCATTAATCTTCAAAAAAGGGCTCAACTACCATTTGGTCCAATCTATAATCTATCATAGAATAAGCTTTTGGCATTGAAGAATTACATCAATAAAAATCTTTAAAAAAACTTTATTCAACATTCCAAATCTCTAACAGGTGCACCAATATTTTTCATGAAGAAAAAAGATAGATCTTTGCAAATATGTATTAACTATTGCAGTCTTAATAAATTAATGATAAAAATCATTATCCATTAGCATTGATATCAAGACTTTTAGAGCAACTCAGTCAAGCTAAGATCTACACCAAAATAGATCTTTGTTCAACATATAATTTGGCGTTGATTAAAAAAAGAGATGAATGGAAGACATCATTTTAGACAAGGTATGAATATTTTGAATATATTGTCATATCTTTTGGATGGACAAATGCTTTAGCTAAATTCTAATATTTGATGAATGATTTTTTTTGAGAATTCTTAGATAAGTTTGTTATTTTTTATTTTAATAATAACTTATTCTACTCTAAGTCTCTTGAAGAACATGAAGAACATATGTGGTTAGTTTTGTAAAAATTACAAGATACAAGATTATATGCCAAATAGGAGAAATGTATATTCTATCAACCAAAAGTAGAATTTTTTGGATATATTATATCTAATAAAGGTCTATTGATAGATACAAAGAAAGTTCAAGCTGTAATAAAGTAAGCAAATCCAAAGACAATATGGAATGTATAATATTTTCTTAGATTTGTTAATTTTTACTAAATATTTATGAAGAATTACTCCCAAGTTATTGCTCTTTTCACTCAGTTGACATCCTATGATAAATTGATATAGGGACCTCAAGCAAAAAAGGCTTTTCAAGATTTGAAGTCAGTTTTTACTATAGCTCCAATTTTATTGCATCCAAATTTCACAAAGATCTTCTATTTGGAAATTAGTACTTCCAACTTTGTATTAAAAGTTGTACTATCACAAATAGAAAAAGATGAGAAGCTCTACTTAGTTGCTTTCTATTTTAAAAGATTTTCAACTACAAAGACCAATTATAAAATTTATGATAAAGAAATTTTTGTAATTATAGACTCTTTCCAATGATGGCATCACTTGTTAAAAGATGCTATGTATCTTATGATTACATTTACAAATCACAAGAATTTGGAGTATTTCATATCAGTTTTGGTTTTGAATTACAATCAAGCTTATTGGAATATGTCACTATTTTGTTTTGATTTTGTGATTATATATTAACTAGAAAAATAACAAGTACTATTAGATGCTTTATAAAAGAGATCATATCTTACTCTGAAGACTAGAGAAAGAGCCTTTAATCAACAATATACTATTCTTTTAAAACTAGAATAATTTTGTCTATGTACTACTTCTATGGTTACACCTATTGATTCTAGTTTTTTTCAATAAATTAATGTAGCATCAACTAAGGACTTAGTTTATAATATCAATCACTGCCCTAACAACAATAAGTTTAAGTTTGTAGAAGATCTTTTGTATTTTGAAGATTATTTATATATTCTATGTGGATTGACATGATTTTGTATTCTTCAATCTTATCATGATTTTTTAATTGTGGGACATTTTGGATTTAATTAAATATTAAAGCTTATCTCTTGAGATTTTTGGTGGTATAAAATATGAAAGATTGTAAAGGATTTTGTCCTCTCTTGTAATATTTGTTCAAGATCCAATAATTTTTGACATCATCTTTATGGACTTCTATAACCACTATCAATTCCAAAGCAACTATGGTCTTTAATATCAATGGATTTCATTATTGATTTATTGCCATTAGCTAAAATTGATGCTATTTACATTATTAAGTATCAACTTACATAGATGGCATATTTTGTTCCATGAAAAAAGGTAATTTTTGGAAAAGAAATGATAAGGCTTGTTTTTTATAATATATATTGATATCATGGCCTATTTGATAACATTATTTTTTATCAAAGATCTCAAATTATATCAAAGTTTTAGACATCATTTTTTGAGATATTGAAGGTGGATATCAAACTTTCCTTTGTCCTTTGCCCTCAAATAAATTGTCAAATAGAACAAGTCAATTAAGTTTTGGAGCAATATTTGCAATATATTATCAACTATCAATAAGATGATTGGACCTTGTATTATCTTTAGTAAATTTTATTCATAATAATATCCTTTATGCTTTGATTTAATAAACACCATTCTATTCTAAATATGGTTAGTATCCAAAGTTTAATTTGTTAGGTATATTAAAAGATGAAAATCCAAGATTTGAAGATCTTGCAAAATAATTGTCACAGTTCCAAACAACTTTGAGGGTCAATTTACAAGCAACTCAAGATTCTTATAAAGCATCTTTAGATAAATTTAGAAAAGAATTCCTTAATTTTTAAGTTAGAAATAAAGTATGGTTTTTTTGTTAAAATATCAAGATCAATCAGTCTTACAATAAGTTAGATTACGAAAGACTAGGGCGATTTTGTATTCAAAAGTAAATCAATGTACTAGCTTATTGGTTGAAACTATGTAAATCTATAAAGATAAATTATGTCTTTCATTTTTCTTTCTTGGAGGCTTATTCAAAATCAACTATTCCAAAAAGAATACAACCATCACTATCTTGTATTGAAATAGATAATCATGTAAAAAATAAGATAGAAAAGATCTTTGATTCATGACAAAAAAAAAGCTAAGTTAGAATATTTTATTCATTGATGTAGCTATAATATCCATGAGCATATATAGAAACTAGTAAAAAATCTAATTAATACATTTTAAAAGGTACAAGAGTTTCATTGATGTTATCTTCAAATCCAAATTCATCTATGAAACTCTTGTACCTTTTACAAAAATCCAAATCTATTTTAGAATGACTTCTTTACGAAGCTATTGCTAAGATGTTGTATATATCATAAAAAATTAAATATAAAATCAATATTCCTTGTAGAACTCGGAGTTAGAAGAGGATATAATATTATGAACATCCAACAAGAAGTTTTTAAAAATATTTTTAGAATATTTTAATAGATTTTAAAAGATTCTAAAAATATTTTTAAAAGATTCTTAGAATGTTCTTAAAATACTTTGGCAAGTTTTACAAAGTTCTAGGAGAACTAAGGAAGTTATCTAAGCACCTTCTTAGGATTGTTTCATCTTCAAGCAACATGAAAACTTCTTATGAAGCTTGCCAAGAAGTTTATTTAAGATTGCTTCATTTTCAAGTAATATAGGAACTTTTTATGAAGCTTCTTAAGATCGCTTAATCTTCAAGTAATATTGGAACTTCTTATGAAGCTTCCTAAGATTACTTCATCTTCAAGCAATATAAAAACTTCTTAAGAAGTTTTTGAATACTTGGTATATATTAGATCCAAGGCTAAAGGGATCCTCAATCTCAATAATACATCTCTTGGAACACTAGCTCACCTTCTTGGTATTAATCTTGTATTTATTTAATTTAATCAAGTTCTTGTTTGCTTTTATGTTGAATTTTTTTGGCTTAGCTTCTTATTTGATATCATATGTAGTGTATTTGTAATATATATATATATATATATATATATATAGTTGTAAATCATTATATTTAAGAGAGTTGATAAAATCACATCTTCTTTGCTATTTCATGATTAATTTCGTCCATCATGTGTCTCTATCATCTATTCACAGTTCTTTATTTTCAACCCTTTTTTCTAATCCTATATCCTCTATATTCCATATTTTACCTCAAACCACCTTATTTAATATAAAAAAATCTATAAATTTATCATTTTTGTGGCAATAATTGATTTTTAAAATTTAAATAAATTTAAATTTTGATTTAGCTTCTTTCACCCAAATATATATTTCACAAAATTTTATTGACTATTGTAGTGGAAATCCAAAAGAAAGAATTGAAATTAAAAGCATATTTTTACTATCAATAATTTTTCAATAATACTTTAGAATTTTTCTTTAGTGACATATACAATTTTTCTTAATTAACATTCAAAATGTTTATTTGAAAAAACCTCTTAAACGAGGTGATTTGGAATAGAAGACAAGAAATGGGAGATATGGAGTTGGAAATGGAAAACAAAGAATAAGGGACAAAGAACAAAAAAACAGAGTTAGAAACAAATGAATGGGAGTTGGAAACAAGGGATAGAGATAGAGAATATGGATTTGGGAACAAAGAATAGAGAATAAGAGACAAAGAATGAAAGAACAAAGAATAAGGGACAAAAAACAAGGAAAGAAGGTTAGGAATAAATGAGTGGAGGTTGGAATAACGTGACAAAGATGAGAATAGATGGAATCAATGATGAAATGGCAAGGAGGTTTGGCTTTAATAACTCTCCTATTCAATACTTTAATATGTTCTACAACACTTTAATATGAGACTTTTGTACAAGGATAATATGTGTAGTCTATTAACATATTAGAAAATGTATATTCAAGTTTGAAATTTTCAAGAGTTTAAAATTTTATCTATTTCACTATATTTTTTAAAATATTTCTTTATTTTATTTTTGATTTTTTGATTTTTTTTCCACCAATGTAATAAGTCTTTTCAACACTTGTTCAATCAATTGCTTCTGCTTGTATATGTGGTGTTGTGTGCCAATATGGACAAAACCTCTTTACCATTAAAACACCCTGTCTCTTCCCATCTCAACTTTCAAAATAAAGGAGGCAGAGAAAACAAAACAAAACAAAACATAAAGAAAGAAGGGGGAGAGTCTTCCTTAGCCCCCACAACAAACTAGCACAACCATGCAGCATGGTTAGGAAAAGACATCAATTTGGTAGGAACAAAGACGAACTTAAATTGGATGACCACAACCAAGAAGTCTTAGCTCTTGCTCCAAACGAGGCCCACACAGTTGCTGTTAAGGACAACAGAAATAGCCATTCTATTGGATGCGTTGCCTTTCAATTTAATTGAGAGTCTTCAAATTTGAATCCAAAATGTCCAACTCTAAGATTGGCTTTTGAGAGTCTTCAAATTTGAATCCAAAATGCCCAACTCTAAGATTGGCTTTTGGTTGCATGAAGATTGCCTTCAGGGTTCTGGCTGTCCAACGTGGGCAGCATGTAGAAGTGCCTTGCTTAGGCACCACATGAAATTGCAGCGTTTGGGCAGCCACAGTTGATGGAGGAATGAATCTGGTTGGATAAAAAATTTAGTAAATATGGGGTGATTCTAGTATATGAAATAATATGTAAAGTAATATACTTATGAAACACTTGTCTAAGCATTTCAATAATATCCTACAGCTAGTGGTCGAGGGCACACAACATTTTGGCAAGATACATTGTTGAGTGCTATGCAATTTGAGCTGCAGCAACTATCAGGATCAGCAACCTAAAACCTGGTGGCCTTGATTCACAAACTCTATTCGTATTCACAAGCCTACATTGTACAGAACTAAGTTGCTGAAGCAGTTGAGGGAAGAAGCAAAGTTTTGGTCCTAGTCAAACAGAACTCAACACTACCAACCTCCTCAAGTTACCTCCGTTACTCCCAGCTAAGCAGGTAATGCAGCCGGCTACTTGGCATGACTACATGCGGCTAACGGTTTGAACAGTGCATCCTCACGTATTACACCAATTGAACTATTTCCGAATCTCAAGCCTGCTTTTAAAGGTCCCCACAACTGGAGGGAAATCTGGTACCGCTACTTCTGTGTAGAATGCTTTGATGATGAAAGGACTTGAAGCCAGAGGCATGAACCCGCACAATATACATGCTTTAAAAGGAACAAAATTTTAAGAAGTTATCGTAACAGGGAGCTTGTACGACGAGCGACCAAATACTTTGGCATCAGTGGTATCAGGAATGTATTCAGCATCACGTAGCTCTGAAACGGATCCATCACGACCTATAGAATATGGATACGTCATGAGATGTCCAGGGAGATCAACCACATCTTTTTGAGAAAACATACTCCAAAGCTCGTCCCCCCGGTGATTCACTTTGCGAATGCACTCCAAACTCGATGGGTGCAGAAAGTAATTGTCTAAGTAACCCATGTGTTCAAACCACAACGCCATACGGAAACCATGGATCTGACCAGTTGCGGGGCTGTTCGTTGCAAGGTAATATGGCTGGTAAGCTCCCATGGCAATTTCGGAGTCACGCGAACCGTTCAGGGATCTCTCGTTGATGTTGGCAGAACCCACTATGATGTACTCATCATCCACTGCAGGCAAAAATTACACATTGCCATGAGAAGAAATCGACAAACGATTGATGAACACCGTGAAATGCATCTTAAACAAACCTGCTGGCCTTGGAGCAGAATAGAAGACACCAAATAGTTTTGATGGAATTCTTGCCGCTGCAAGAAACGTAACTGAGAACAAATACTCATAGCACATGAAGCCATCTTAAAGTGGAAAAGTGATAACTTTGTACAGCATGGTTTCTGTCGACTTGCCGTATACTTCCACGAAAAGATAAAAAAAAACAGTGCTAGAAGTGGGGTATATTAGGGGAAGGAATTGTATTCTTTAACTGCCAGATAGCTCTACGGTTCAGAATCTCCACACAGAAAATCCAAGAAATAACTCTAAGTGAAGGTCGAAGATGTAAGAGCTTACCTATCATCATCTTTGAATGCACATAAATCATGAAACGACGGTTCTCTTGGGCAGATTTATAATATAAGTCCTGAGGTGTGCTCGTTGGTGCATATTCGTTCGGCAGAATAGTCTCGCGGTTTCCTAAGCAAAACACACTAAGATAGTCCTTGGGGTGCAGGTCAGTTCTCTTTTTTAAACGCAATGAATTTGCTATCTCTTTGTACATCATTTGAAACGTTTTTTGCTGCCATCGCAGAATTGCCTGGACAGCGTCACCGCTAGGATAGCCTTCAGGATACAAAGGTATCACAATATAAACCGAAAATCGTTCGCCAGCTTCAATTTTACTCGCAATCTTCCGAACAAGCTCCATGGGAATAAGGTTGTTAGCCCCAACCTCCTGGCTGGAATCCCAGCCAAAACTACTGCCCACAAAGTATTGATTCTCTATGTAAATGAAGTTCTTTGCACATCTGATGGCATGGATGTAGGCGTTCTGAATACTTCGGTCGATGGTGTTATCTTTCCCGCTTACTAAGCCCAATTTTGCAACTTTTTCAGTATCATCTGAAAAACCAAAAGCAGCACCTGCATTCATCCAACAGGTCGAATTAACAGATCCAATCTTCACTTTTAAGTAGCAGGTGAGGTGTACACAAAATCTTATACCATGTGCTGGGTACGGTAGCGGGTCCAATAAGCTTCTCATGAGCTAAGAATCCGAGTTGCAGCCCTTGATGGCCTCATGAAGTGGTGCGAGAACTTGCACCAACCAAATAAAAAATATACGTTATCAGAAACTATCACATTTAGCTAATTCTGTAGAAACGTTTACAAGACGTCAAAGATCTATACGGTATGACGACAGACTAATACCTGCATCTATGGAGCGGAACAGTTGTACATTCCAAGTTTCGAGATCATCCTCAAGTGTGACAGCTATAGGAAGTAGGCCACGCTCAATGGCATCAGGAGAAAGCAAATGCTCTAAACTCTCTCCAGCCTGTTTTCTCCATCTCTGTTCGAAGTTGTAGAGAACATCCCAAGCAATTGGGCCTTCCAGTTTACAATGTATGTCATGCCAAGGCTCACGAGGTCCCCCATATTCAATGGAAGCACCTGCAAAGCCACCATTATGGAAGTCCGTGCTGTGCACCGTGTCAAGGGTACGAAACAAAGAATGGTACTGATCGTCGTAGCGACCATCGCAAAGGTCCAATCCTCCTACAAAACTTACCAACCTTCGTTCTTGCGATGTGATACAGTCGCTTGGCATACTTGCATCAACGATCAAGGACTTCTGATGATGTGTGAACATTACTACAGTTTTTACTGTCTGCAGTACAGTCGATTTGCTATAACCACTCCTTGGACACAAAAAACAATTTACTCCGGTGCCTTTGAAATAGTTCGCTGTCTCTTCATCATGGGTGGCCATTTGACCCATTATTCCCCAATTCGAGGATCGGTCATCCCATACCATCAAATTCACTCGCACTCCCTGGTCAGCTTTCCTCTTTAACAGTTCTCCCAGAGTCAAGCCCTCGTCACCTGGCACCACTCTCTGAGGATCTCGACAAAGTTTGAACTCAGTGTAGACTGACCAACCTGTGATGTAGATTATATGCTTTGCGTTGTGAATTGCATCGAACATATCTTCCCAACAACGACATGGCTGGTAAATCTGATCGTGGCCCAGGTAAATAGGAGGTAGGAAGTTGTCGGTCACATGAGCATCCTGGTACAGTGTAACCCGGCACCCTTTTTTTTGAGGAAAATAGCTAAACGGCAAACCTGGATTCTGTCGATCTAGAATACCCTTCCCCCAATATTGGTCTTCAATAGCCCTAGTAAACTGTACAGAAAACCGTAATCGTGCACCATCGAGATGACCAGTTGAGTCACTATGAAGAGGGTACCAGTCTTCGATTTGTTTGCCTGCTAGAACAAAAAATGTTGTCATCGACACAACCAGTGCACACATGATTGTCTACAATATAAAAAGGAGCGCCAATGATAGTGAATGAAGGTCGATCCTACAGCCATAGATATAACAATATGCATCGCACCAAGTACAACAGCAATAACCAAACCTTCGCCGACCCATATTAATCTTAGCATAAATTATACACACGTTTCCATATACTGTGGAGGACAATTGAAGTGAACATTGATTATTATGAGCTGCAAAGCTTATAATCGTAATGTACTATGTAAGTCCTAAAACTGTAAGAGACGAAAAGACTAGGGCAATAATTGGTAATTTTCAATAGAAACTCTTGAAAGTGAGAAAAGTAAGTGCCTGAGAGGAGATCGATTGCGGGAATGCGTGCTCGGCCAATCACAGCAGTACCCACAACAGCAGCATCCTTGATGGAAACCACCAGATGAGAGACAGTGTGTGCGCAGAAGATGCTGAATGTCTCGTTCCATTCCGGATCTTTGAAATTACCTTCTAGAACACGCGTCCGCCCAACTCTAGTTTTTCCCAAGTCCACGGTAGCGTAATATTGACTGTATCCTTTCCCAAATCCGAGTAAGTTTTCCGAAGTCTGAACAACCTGCCGATACAATTTCATCATAGTTGATTTAGCACGTGAAATAAGTATGTCACTTGTAAAATTAACCACGACATCGGCTCTCACTGCACCAAACCTCTGGGTCCAACAAAGGCTACCCCTCAAATGATTGGAGCATGCAATCGGATGATCAGCGAACCCTCGGAGCACATACACTGCCCATGTTACCAATGATCTAATACAAGAACTCTAGGCTGGTGCGGAGTTGAAGGGTTTGGTGCCGAGACGAACCATTCGGATAAACCCAGGAGCTTTACCCGTCTTGCGATCTTGTGTCACAATTTCCTCAGCACCATAGATTTTGATTAGCAAAGTTCCATGCAGCAGGTACTCTGCCATAGCGCCTTTGAAATGTACCACGCTGTCTCAATTCCCGTAATTTAGCAGACAATACCCACCTGTACAAAAGTTAAAAACCAACTATGTGATGATCGTCAGTGCAAAGAGTTTCCCATTCGAAGAGTTGGCTATGGTGAGAACATCGATTAGGCAATTCGCTACAGCGCCACAGCTAGTTTCAAAAAGCACGAACGGCTTTGGAGTTACCCCAATGTCACCCTGACCGCATTTTCCACCAGTGGTACAAACAACCCCGATTAAAGAGCTGAAACGCATAAGAACACAAAAAGAAATCAGAAGGAAAACAAGACAAACTCCTCCCACAACCTCCGACGTCCGAGCACAATCCACAACACTGCCACGACCCCGAATACTATTACGCCTTGAAAGCATAACTCAACGAGAAACCGAAAACGGCTGCAGCTGTCCTGTGCCTCCCTTCGTGGAAACCGTTGCTTGAACTTACAATCCGCGGTGCCGCGACCACCGCCGCAACTATTCCCGCGATCTGACGCCACCCAAACCCACTTCACTGAACTGGGAGAGAGACTCTATACAATGGTTGCTGAACGTGGGCAGAGCATGAACAAATGAATTCGTGGATGGATGAAAAGCCATACCGACAGTTCGATCTACTAACCAATGTGTATGCACCAGCGGAGGCTAAAAATAGAGAAGTACCACAAATTGCGAAGAATTTTGTGGAAATGTTTTTAAGTCAAAAATCAATAAGGCACAGGAGAATTGACATGATGAATGTGGCCAGGAAGTGAAGAAACATAAAAATAATTAAATAATTAAATCTGTATTGTACTATGTATAAATGATGCATCCCACAACTTTCTAGCAGAAAAGTGGCACCTGCCGAAGACTAGAGAGCAAGAAATGAGAAATGGTTGTTGCTCCCTCCCTCCCTCCCTCCTGAACTTAACTTGTCACAAAAAAAACACTAGATGGGTGATGACACAAGCCAGGATTTATTTCAAAAATTAAACTGAATGTTTATTTACGCCATCTTCACTTAAACTGAATGTTTATTTATGCCATATTCGTTTCAGATGCTATTTCTATTTTTACATTTTTAGAGAATTTTTTAGAACGAGTCCAAAATTCTTATTAAAATCCGTACCCAGCACTTGCCAATATTCTTCTCTCAATAAAATTGGTTCACACCTCTTAATTAAATAATACCTTCCTTTTGCTACAAAATATCTATTTGCAATCTACACTGATGTGATTCTGTGGAAGAATCTTCAATTTCCATATTTGGTTTCTCACATGCATAATTTAATCATTTTTACCGAAATTTCCCTACTTTCTTGCACAATATCAATAAACCATCAAATTGTTACCAGTGTGTGTATATATATATATATATATATATATAAGAAGAAGAAGAAGAAGAACTATTCGCTAAAATAATTCAGTGATTGCCACAAAAGACTCTGTGGTACTTTTTATTAGATTAAATAAACAAAAATAATTAAATAAATCATAAGATTCAGAAGTTTCTATAATGATTTAGTCCGAAAACAGGAAAATTCAAATGTCACTAGAATGGATTGAAATCTAAAGAAAGAAATGGAAAAGATTAATTTTCAGACAGGATTGTATCATATTAAATATTATGAACAAATACATGGTCTCATGTACTTCCTGTAATTATACACACGTTTCACTTGTTACCATGCATACTTTCTGAAATCGAGATAAGTCAAGCACCCAACTTGATGAAAGAAATCAATAAGCAGAAGAAGAAGGCATGTGTAACAAATGTCAATATTTGATATGGATAATATGTCAAAAAGCAATACTCGAAATGCGTGCAGTGCCGAGAGCGTGGTTCCCAATGTTTTTCAACAAGGTGGCTTAAAGGTTTGATTTGAACAGCACCCCACAGAATAGAAAAGTAGGGCTCATGCTCATGGTGCAGCCTTTTCAGTCTTGGGAGCAACGACTTGCTGTTTTATCTTTCAGAGTTGGTTTAAAATTAACCAAGTTTTATTCAGGAAAAAATAAAAATAAAAATAAATCAACAATTCATACTGAAATCACACATCAGAACAATTTTATTATTAATGGATTTGTTTGATTCATCTTCAATCAGAAAAAGTCATATTACTGGCATTCAGAGTTTTGATATACTATTTTTCATGGCGCCTATAGCTCAGAAACAACTGAAACATAGTAATTTTATTTTTTAGAGTAGTAAATTCGACTTTAGCTACGTGTAGTGTTTTCACACAGGATTATTCTATTGAGGTCAATTTTATTTATTTGTTTATTATATTCAATGAAAATTCGTGGATAATTATTTCAGATATGTTCAATACTTGTATACATTATTTTTAGTTTATTTTTAATACAGCTTTTAACATTTTAAACTTGTGCACTGTACTTTTTAAGTTCCTCATGAGTGGTCTAATAACATTTAAAATTATGTTTACTTTCTAACTTATCTAAGAAATAATTAGCTTCATGCATTTGATGGCTGGTTATCAATATGTAAAAATATTGGAAATATTGTTTCTGAGCTAAAAAATACTACATCTACGTATAATAGAACTCATGTTGAATTCTTTGTTAAATGAACCGTGATATTTAATACATATGAACATATATATATATATATATATATATATATATATGTTGAGTTGATCACTTTTTTTGAGCATACAAAAAAACCTCCAGATATTTATTGAAATGAATGAATTAATCAATTCTAGTTTATTTTTAAATGAATGATTGCTGATTAATTTCAAACAACAACTTAAAGACTAATTGAAATAACACTAGATTTCACAATGTCGTTGACAATGAAAATGAAACTTTAAAATAACCACTATGAGTTAAACCTTTGATTTTGTTTCATGTGAAAGAATCATTGATGGAAGAATAAAGCTTATCTTTTTTCGCAGTACAAAGGACCTTTAGAGATACTCTATGTGAAGTGGAGAATTATTCGAAACCCATCAAAGAGCAATATTTTATTATTCTTTGCAAAGATGTTTTTAAAAGTGGCTTCAAGACCTCTACAAGAAGTATTGAAGCCACACTCTCATAAATAATTCAACGTAAAATGTCAAATGAATGCTCCCACATTTTCATTCATCCACACGACCATCCATCCATCCATCCGGACTTGTTGTCATCCAAATTCTTCAAACCCGAGAGTAACGCGCATGTGAGACGTACGCAAATACGTTTTTGTCGACATTTGCGCTATTCCCGTAACTTGAAATGGCAGATTCTTCGTCTGAATGTTGAAGCAGGTGTGTGCCAGTATTGGAATTTCAACCTCGAGGATTGCGCCTTTTCACTGCAGAATACAGAAATGCGAGTCCAAGCACTTTCAGGCTCAATAATCCGTGTGGCTGCTGCACCCTTCTTATCCTACAAGGAACGGCGAGGAGGAGAGGAGGGAATATGTTGCCAAAGAAAGATTAATTCCTGGTTTTATTCGTATTCACCGGCGCGTGTAAGCGGGAGGGCTCGCTTGCGATGAACTGACGAGTGGTGAGTTATCAGGCTGAGTGTTCGGAGGGCGTGGGAGAGAGGGAGAGAGAAAGGGAGTGGCGGTGCCAAGGGGGAGGAGTAACAGGGCGAGAACAAGCTTCGATGACATTGAAGAATGAGCTGTCGTTCTCTCAGGTACAGGGCTTCATTACTCGCGGCGGTTTGTGGAGACGCTGCATTTGAGTAGGACGTTTACTCTGGCATACTGAGTTGGATTGGTGCCGAAACGAGGTTTTGAGCGGGATTCATGGTGCGTCTTGCTTGTCGGGGGTTTTCTGTGTAAGGATGTGAAGTTTGGGAATCGGCTGTCCATCTTTGTCGAATTAACGGAATAATAATCCGTCGTGTAGCTTTTCTACATCTGATCCGTTTGAGTAAGCGCGTGTGAGATGAGGCGATATTAGAGGAACCAGACTATAACTGTCGCCAGTAGTGTTGAATCTTTATTGACATCGCCTCTGGTTTTATTTTTTGATTTTAATTATTTTAGTTTTTAGTTTTTAGTTTTTTAGTTTTTTAGTTTAGTTTAGTTTAGTTTTTTTTTTTTTTTTTTTTTTTTTTTTTTTTTTTTTTTCATTTTCATATTATTTTTAATATGAATGTTTCATATACATGTTACGCGCATTGTGATCGCTGCTCTGCACGCATGTAGAAATTATACACGCCAGTCTTTTCGTCAGTTTTAGGTTTCCGTAGATTGTTCCTTATTTAATGCTATGAATTTCTTGCAGGAACGCCTGGCATCGTAGCCCCTTTGCAGACTCTTTCTGTGGAAGAACACGGCAAGTTACAAGACGATTCGTGGATTGTTGACACATCACAGTTGCTTTTGCCTTCGTTACTTCCCGATCAGATTACTGTTGTACTTCAATGGTCTGTTGAGGAAGTGAATGTTTAGTTGCAGCATATTGTGCTGGCAGAGCCTAATCGATTGAAGGTAGTTCGTCTATGTTATAATCTCTGAAAGTCCCTGAATTGATTCAGATTAAAAATGTAAGAGTAGTGAGTTGATGCCACAGCACGCATTGAAAAAAAGGAGCAATGTTGACGATCGGCACGCACGGATTCCATGCTTCGAAAATTTGCTTTCAGATTCACCGCTGCACGCATTGCTTTTAGATTGAGTTTCTAATTAATCTGTGGTATTCAAACAGAGATTTCCGGCAAATTTACAAGTGAAGGGATTGATGGTTTGGGCCTACTAACCTTGCAACGAAGTCATCAGGCATGTGCTGTTATGACTGATCAAGATTGGCTCTTACTGAAGGTTTTTTTTTTTTTTTTTTTTTTTTTTTTTTTTTTAATAATGCCCAGTCAAACTCTGATATATAAGATTGTTGTCTGTTTGAGAAGACAATCATTGCATTTTGATAACTGAAGTTCAAGTTTACTAACTTCCTTTGGAGTCCTCTGTTATTGGTCAATTCTTCGATTCTAATGCAGGTGTATTATCTCCAATAAGTATCAGGCCAGTAGTTTACAGTAGTAGTTGGTTTTGACTTGAAGCAGCATTCGGTGTTACAGTTAGCCAGACGGTGGCTAATGACTCAAGGTGAACGCCCTCTGGTGTCTTGGCCAAATCACGTCAAGGTCAAAAGTACACCTAGCTGCACCACACCACCTGGGACACCGCAAAGTGCGAGGTATGGAAGTCGGTTACATGCAGTTATGGAATTTGTTAGCTTCTAATATATATATATATATATATATATATACATATATATATATATAAAACTTTCAATTGAACCTCAGTATATTTAGAAATCTTGCGCGTCCTTCTGTTTTGGCCTCATTCTTCACCTCTTGGCCTCTGGTTGTCCACTTCCCCGACTTTTCCAATCGTTCTCCACGATGATGGCTTTGTCCTGATGCTTTTTAGAAATGCGTATTGCTTGGAATCAGATCGGACAAAAGTTCATATTTCAAAGACAATTACGAAACATCATTTTCTCCTCTAAAACAATGGAAAATGCCAAGAATCCAGTGGGGAAAAGATGACCAGGTTAATTTTCCTGATGTAGCCGTGACCTTGATAATTGTTGTTCTTGATAACAAAACGGGGCAGCCACATTAAAGAGGCTAATGGTTAATCCTACTGGCTATTTGTTGATTATTGGTGATAAGATTTTCTTTTATTCCAATTTAGGATACTGTAACTTAAAAAATAACCTGAAATTCTGGTCTTTTGTGTTAATCTCAGGAAGAGGCTCTCGCAAGAGAAGTGCAGCATTTGCGCGGAGAAATCGTGGGTGCTGAAGAGAGGGAAAACTTACATCTCGCTCAGTATGTTTATAATTGCTTCGGTGGTTGCTACATATAGGCAAACTAATCAATAGCATGTTATTTCATGTAATTGTTTATAAGCTGTCGTAACTTATGTGTGACGATCTCCCGTATGAATCAAAATGAACCTGTTAGTTATGTCGAATTCAGAAATCTGCGTCAAGGGGTGATGTCCTGTGGTTGCATCCGAAATCAGCAGCCTTGTTAATAGATTGGAAAACTGGATTACATTTTTCATGCGAGATGTAGTCTTTGATACAAAACAATGTCACTTATGTTCGACATCTTTATGCAGATTGGATCATGTTGATGAAGTTCTACGGACCTCCCAGCTTTCCTGCTATCTCCACACACGGACAGTAAGTTCGCATAATAAGAAACCATATATGTTCAGGAGTTTATGTATTGAGTACATATTTATTTCAATTTGCGACCAAGAAAAATGGGCTTGAAGTTTATTATAGTTGTAATTGTAGTGAAAGTTAGTTCATGTATGCACTCATGTTTTTGAAAAAGAGCCACGTATGGTTGAAAATTGTACAGTTTCTCTTCATCCTATCAGACGTCTTAGAAGCGTGTACTGAGCAGAAAACTGGAAAGCATTTTTATGAAAAAAATATTGTGTTGTTTTGTAGAGATGGACAGCTTTGTCAATGGAAACATCTGTGGATGACACGGATGTTGATGACTGGTTGCTGCGCTTTGTTGTCATTCGCGGATCATCTATTTGCTTCTTCCTACGGGCAACAGGTTAACATCAGTCTCCTGCTTACGTGTTATTTCCTGCATGTTTTTGACAGAGGTGATTTGGTCACGTTTGAAAAAACAAAGTCTTGTCATATCATAATGCTCTTTGCGAGCCACTCGTCATGTTTTGGCAGGGCTTCAATGTTCATACACATTCTACTCATTAATAATCATATTGGAGATTTCGACATGTACTGAATCGCTACTAGTTCTTTCCTTGTTCAACTTTTTTCAGTAGTCATCATTTTGGTTTTAATCGAAGACGATATCGTTTTAAAATCTAATAAGACCTCATTGGTGCAGATTTAAGGCCGCAAGGAACAATTATGAGAAGTGAAATTGTGGATATTGGCATCATCCCAAACCATTTACATCATCAAGGCGATACTCGGTGGTCGGCATTCCACATCACCACTTGTCATGGCCTACGTCTGGAATGTTCATCACTTCTAAAGTTTCAGGTGTGTGAATTTGAAAAGTAATATTTCTGTACAAGAATATCATGCTATCCCGCATGTAGCATTTTATTTAACCGAACAACCAAATCAGTTGACATTAGCTTGAGTATACTATGCAGGGTTGTTGTACTTTGTGAAGAAGATTGATTTATGGATGGATGCTGGGTGATAATCCTAGCAGTCCGTTTCAAGCAGTAATTTTGTTGAACGCGATACAAGCGTTTTGTGTCCTTGTAGTGCCTCTTGAAGTGCCTTGCATTTTACTAGACATATTCTGTCATTGAGAAAGTCATGCATGGTGAGCTTTTTGTGTAGATCGATTGCTGGTTGTCAGTTATCAATGGGGGATATAACTATGGTGACCTTTTGAGAGAATGTTCACCTCATACAAAAGTAGGAGAGAAGGGCCTTCATTCTGCTGAATCAAATGCAACCCTTGAAAGGTTTAAATAGTTCCTTTGACGATTCTGCTCTTTGCACCTTTCCTCTTTTGGCATTTTGCAGACTTGTTTCATTGAGAAAGTGAATCTGTTGATCCTTTTTAATTGATGAGTTATTTAGTGAAAGCCTGGTAAGCTAGTGATTTAGATGAACACTAACACAATGAGGTGACTATTTGGACCTGTATGTATTTCTTTCAGGGAAGAAGACGCTCTTTTTGGAGAAGTTAATTTGCATGACGGAAATGCTATATGTTAGAGACGAACTTCGACGCAATACTCTATATCTGAGTTTGGTTGGGGGCTGTATTTCCTGAAGAATGGTGATGGAGAACGAATTTCGACAAATCTGAGCGTTTTTTTTTTTAGAAATGCGGTTCAGATTTTCACAGTCGGAGACCTTCCAAGCCTGGCGTTATGTATACATTTCGAAGTTATTCAAGATCTGTCGATACCACTTGTGAATCTGGTGCTAGTGCTTCTGTCCATTGTACAGCCAGCATCGGAAGATGATTGGCAGTATCTCCAGTATTTTCGAATCTTTACGAGTGCTGCACACGGAGAATGGTTCAGAAATCATGGACAACAGTACAAAATCTAGTGCTAATTCTTTTGATGAGTTTGCGCTTGATGTATTATAAGCGTCGTCAGTCAAGTACTTCGGCAGATTCTGTTGCAATGAGAAGCAATTACAGGGATAAAATTGCGATCTCATTTTTTGGATTTTTCAGTAGGCTTCGTTTTGGGATATGCCCCTTCATAGGAGTGAAAAAAAAGTTTCTTGTGATGAATAGTTATGTTATCGCTCTGTTAGTAGCCGTCATATTCCCCGTGTAAAATAGACTTGCTATGAAATATATTATCCACATTCAAGTGCAAAAGTTGTCTACTGGGATGAGTTTAGTTGGCTTGATCAAACAGTCGAGATGGCAGTGCCAATATGCTATTTTAGGATTGTTTTTTTACACACAAAATATTATTAGAAGCCGTGATAATTTTTCTTGAACTAACAGTCACTTTTCGAAAATATATATTTTTACATTTATGGTTATCAAAGTAACTTTGATAATAATGTTTATTGGGTTTGGAATTAAACTGATGTCATATAAACCTAATATTTAGTACCAAATTATTTTCAAGTATCTTATTTTTACTTTTTTTTTCAACCACTACTTTGTTTTATTTTATTTGCAATCTCAATGAATTTTATTTTTGAAGTAAATTCAATGAGATAATCCAGCACAGCTTTAAAGATTTGCTGTGTACAATTTTTTGATGACATTAAATTCTCAATCTCAACAACAAGGGAAAAGTTAAATAGTAAAAAAGATAAAAGAATTTTAGCAACAAGTGCTAACCTGTTCCTTATTTTTTATTTTTAAAACCAAAATTAATTCTATTCTACACATTAATTCATACAAAAACCCAAAATCAATAGACTTTTTTTATTTATTGTTTATTTTAATTTTTGACAACCCAACAGATTCAAGTGTTTTTAATATACCACAAACACAACATAAATCAAATGTTCTTTCTCATCACAAGATTATTTGACCCAATAATAATCACTCGTGCAAAATGCATGACTCACCCATAAACTTGCATCCAATTTCACTACATCACAAACAACTCGCAACAATTCCAATTATTCCAAAGAACACACGAAATTCAAAACCCTTAGTAGCTGGACATGGTGAAACCTTATAAAACCATGCAAAATCATGTGATGAAACAGACACAGAGTGACACAATACAGACACAAACAGTGGTGAGTAGAATGCAGTAGTTGCATGTGAAGGGGAACCGCCGAAGATTCAGTTTCCTCCGAAAAAGTAGATGCGAGTGAGTCAGGCCCCGACGTCGGAAATTGCGAGATGAGGCCAGCCCAGCGCCGCGCCGGAGCGTTGGTGGCGATGGCGATGGAGACTGGTGGGGTAGGGCAGGGAGGGGTGACGTCTGGCTGGCGCCGATTACCTCGAGGAGGAGAATCAGGACCACCTCGTTAGTATCGCCACTTCACTTCCTCACTTACTCCCTTCGCTTCGCTTCTCTCGAGTGTGTCGCCGTCTCGCTTGTTGATCCTCACTCTACTCCCACCTCGTCATCGCAGCTTGTTTTTCAGCTCTTCTTCTCTTCTTCATCCTTCCTTCCCTGTGTGTCCGCACCTCCATCGCCCGCATTGCTGCCCCCATGGAGGCCCTCCAGCAGCTCGCCTCCTCCACGGTTCGTCGCGCGCTTCGTTTCATTGTCCTTCGCGTCATGTTTTGAGCCTTGGTCTTGTGGTTTAGTTACTGTGGCGCGTTCAGACCGAGAAAGATCATTTGGGTAGCTGGTTTGTTTGTTTTTTTTGTTATTTTTTGTTTTTCTTCCCGCGATTTCTTTCGAATGGAGTTTGTATAGAGTTTTGAGAATTTGTTCTCGATGTGGCGTGCTAGTGATTAGAGACGTTTGATGTGTGTGTGAGAGAGTTTAGATGCTGTGATGGGTTAGTAGAGTTTAATGAGGATTAGTGATTGATGATCGTCAGGGGGTTTGAGGTGTTCATGTGGGTTGTTGGGTGGATTGCGGCAGCGCGCTCGTGGCATTGTCGCATCTGGAAATGGGGTGCAGCGTCAATGCAGTGGTCATGCTCCGGGTCTTTTGAGAGCTGCTAAGAAGAGCATGCGATGCAGCAGCGGTAGATTTCAGGCCGGTTCACTCTCCTTGGAGCATACCGTAGTTGCTGAGAAAAGGGGTAAATCGAAATCTCGCAATGGAGCTCTATCTGCAACTTGTGAAGGTGAAAAGATTTTGGTTGCGAACAGGGGTGAAATTGCAGTGCGTATTATTCGCACTGCTCATGAGATGGGCATTCCGTGCGTGGCCGTGCATTCTACGATTGATAGGCAAGCGCTGCACGTCCAGCTGGCCGATCAAGCTGTATGCATTGGCGAAGCTCCCAGTAGCCAATCGTGAGTGTGATCTTATCCTTCATTTCTGTATCATTTTATTTAGCTTGAGTCATCATGAATTTGATTGACTCGCGAGTGCAAAGTTTTGCTCTGCGTTCAATTACCTCTAGAACATATCTATGTCATGCTTTGGATTATGGCAGCTTTCCTCCAATTGCGTGATTGGCCTTCCCGTGCACTTTTGCCGCAATTTGCATCCATCGTCGTGGACCTTCAACTGCCCTTTTGTTGTAGCTCATTCACCAGCCATGGAAATGGGCTTGATAGAAGTAGATATGAAGTTATGAACGAATTAGACAATGGTCGACCGATCTGATGGAACACACTATCTTGTGTGGTGAAAGCGATTCATTTTTCGTCTTAGTAAGTGTGCTTGTGAACTTGGGTTGGCTGAGCCAAATTATGTGGTTTTTGTTGTATGGTTAGGTACCTTAACATTCCGAACATAATAACAGCAGCAATCACTCATAGGTGCACCATGTTGCATCCTGGTTACGGTTTCTTGGCGGAGAATGCGACCTTCGTGGATATGTGCAAGGACCACGGTCTCAATTTCATTGGCCCGAACGTGAGGAGCCTCCCTTAACTTTTTGAGTTGAATTTTGGTTTTTTTGATTCCATTGATGTATATTTTTTTCCTTGCTTAATTATGTTGATGGTTTCTGTAGCTTCTTCGCCGTCTGCAAGGATCTTGAGCCAATGGAATCTTGCATCTCGTGGGGTTTGTTATTTTTACACATCGCTTCAGAATTTTGACCGAATCCTGATCTTGAATGAGTTTTTACCGCCCGCAGTCAGATAGTATCCGCGTTATGGGGGATAAGGCAACAGCTCGAGAGACAATGAAATCAGCTGGAGTACCTACTGTCCCAGGCAGCGAGGGTCTTATTCAGGTGATATGATTGTCTCATGATGGGTTCCTATGTTGGTGCTTCGTTCTAAATTGTGCATTATGGATTGATAATGAGTCAGGACAGACTGGTATATGGGGACGCATTACAGTCTTGGACATGTAACCATCACGCTGACTCAAATGTTTTCTGCTTTATAGACCACGGAGGAAGCAGTGCGATTAGCCCACGAGATTGGCTTCCCAGTCATGATCAAGGTATGTTTATCCTTTTTTATCTGCGCTTCATATCTTAAAGACACAACTTCACAATTGTACTTTTATGTATTCCTAGTATGTATTTTCATCCATGGTTGCATTTTAGTGCAAATGCTGATCTGGTCTTGCATTCTCAGTACAAGTCTGAGCAATTTTTTGACTTCTACCTATTTAATTTATCAGCTTAATTTAACTTCAAATAATATGGCTCATGCCCTTCCGGACTGTTCTTCCACTTCTTTAGTATTCCCGATTCTAGTCAACAATGCCCCCCTTTTTCACGTCCTGTGATGTAGGCAACGGCTGGAGGTGGTGGTCGTGGAATGAGACTTGCAAATGAGCCTGGAGAGTTTGTAAAGCTTTTGCAGGTATTTTATATCTACTTTCCAAGAATTTGAAAGAAAATATCGATGCTAAACTCTGTAATCTTGTCTGGTTTGCGCTTGCTGTATACTAATTGTGTACTGTGTCGAGGAGTAATTTTGACTTGACACGATTTTGACCAGGTTTTGGCGGTCTGAGGGTGGAAGTGCTTGCAAATGACGATGAGATCCCCTAATTTTTTTTGTTTCTTTTGTGTGCAGCAAGCCAGGAGTGAAGCAGGGGCTGCTTTTGGAAATGATGGTGTGTATCTTGAGAGATATATCCAGAACCCCAGGCACATTGAATTTCAGGTATGATTGTCTTGCTGATGTGTGATGTATGTACTGATTTTCTACACTGTTTTGGACAATAAGCACGTTATCACTAGAATTGTGGTTCTCTTATTTGAGATGTTGCACCGGATTGGTATTGTAGGTTTTGGCCGACAAACATGGAAACGTGGTTCATTTTGGCGAACGTGATTGCAGTATTCAGGTAAATGACGATGTGTGGAACAGCTTGCTGATATTCTTTCTTGAGCTAGAAATGAGTTCTGAGCTTTACGAAGATTCTTAAGCTATCCATCATATTGACATAAAAAGTTCCTCAGAGCAATAAGACGAAGCAATATTATTGCAGCTTAGTTTGGTAAAGTTTCACACACTGTTTTATCAGTGAGATGTGTTGCTGACTATGCAAATGGAATCACCTCTTTTCTTGTGACGACAGAGAAGAAACCAAAAGCTCTTGGAAGAAGCCCCTTCTCCCGCCCTAACCCCTGAGTTGCGTAAAGCAATGGGTGATGCTGCCGTGGCTGCTACTGCCTCTATTGGATATATTGGAGTTGGTACAGTTGAGTTTCTACTTGATGAGGGTGGCAATTTCTACTTCATGGAGATGAACACGCGTATTCAAGTGGAGCATCCTGTGACAGAAATGATTTATGCTGTTGATCTGATCGAGGAGCAAATTCGGGCAGCATTGGGAGAAAAGCTACGATTCACTCAGGTTAGAGGATTGAAGTATTCTTTTGTAGCTCAGATTTAGAATTGTTTTTCTTTCACTTCATAGTTCTGTAAGTCCATAAACCGTTTTTGTGGAAATGATTTCATCGGCGTGTGGTTTTGCTTCCTGGCTTTGAAGGACGATATTGTATTGAGGGGACATTCTATTGAGTGTCGTATCAACGCAGAGGATGCTTTCCAAGGCTTCCGCCCCGGACCAGGTTAGAGCAATTACTTATTAACTAGATTGACTCCATACGCTGCTGTTTTGATTTGTTACATGCACATGTTTTGATTTGTTATTAAACATGACCTTCGAGGATCACAAAGGTGGCTAATGTTTTCTGGTCAGGAATTGTTGGATATATGCATTTGATATGAAAGAAATGTGAATGGATAAGAGATCTTAATGCAATATTGCTACCTTTGCGTGCCTCATGTTGATATGAGCTAATTGCTGACGTGACCTTTGTTCCAAGTGCAGGTCGTATTACTGGCTATTTGCCTCCTGGTGGCCCATTTGTGAGGATGGACAGCCACATCTATACAGACTACGTGGTGCCTCCCAGTTATGATTCGTTACTTGGAAAGGTCTGTCTTCCACTCTCCTCTTTCTTTTTGTTCTATTCATATGCTTCTGGCACTTCTGTCACAGGGATTATTGAATTGGGTTGTGTTTGCAGCTAATTGTTTGGGGTCCAACAAGGGAGAGAGCTATTGAAAGGATGAAGCGGGCTCTGAATGACACAATTATCACAGGTACAGTCATTCATCTTTATGATGTCCCAATTGCAACGTTTTAATGATGCCGTTCGTCCTGAGGTCATACTCCTGAAAGAGATACTTCTCGCATCGATGAGTTATCTGACCAGCACTTGTTGTATCACGCTTTGAATCTCTTGTATTAAACCTGATCTTAAGCTTTATGCTGAGTGACGATTATGGTCGAAAACTAAATTTCTCATTTGTGGAGTTGTGTTAGGCATACCTACTACTCTTGATTATCACAAGCTGATCTTAGACATCCAGGTTAGTCTTCATACCCATAGTTTCAGCGTTGCTACAACACTGTTGCGAGTCCTTTGCACTCTACGGATTGCAGTCAAACTTTTTGGATTTCACTTCGAGATCGACTACTCTTCTGTTTCAAGTTCTGAATGCTGTGTATCAATTAATGTGGTCTCTCTGGTCATACACTACTGGTGCTCCTTCCGTACTTGATACTTAGAACGCTTTTGTATTTCAGGACTTCAAGGATGGCAAAGTAGACACAGCCTTTATCCCTAAACATGAGGAAGACCTCCAAGCTGTAAGTGAGCATATGTCAGCAATAATAACACAATGTACCCTATCGGCGATGAAATCAGAAATTTATTGACTAAAAATTATGTATATATATATATATATATTTCTTCTCTTCTCAATATTCTGCGGTGCTCATCCAGTTTGTTTGTATTTTGCAGCCACCATCACTTCTACAATCGTCAGCACCTGTTAAGGAAATATTAAAAGCTGCTGCATAAGCTGCTTGATGCTGCATTCTAGACTTGGAATTGTCAGCTTGCGGGATCGTGAGTATTGATTTAGGTGAGGCTTGTTGCATAGCTCAGCCACATATAGTTAGATCATTTAGAAGTGCAGTCCATGAACTCGACAGTGACACCAGGATAAAGGTACACATTTATCAATATGTAGTCTGCAACATTATTTCTGTAGCCTCAGTTGGGGTTTAATGGCATAATTTTTTTCTTCTCCTTCTCGTGCTTTTTAGACAGGTTGTTAGTACAAGTGTAGTATTAGTCCACCATTGGATGAAAGATTTGTAGGAATTCGACCCAAGACCTTTGTGATCAAAAATGTAAGATCTATTTGAAAGCTCAGTTTTTTGATGCTACACTTCTGTGCACACCGTGTGTGGTCTTCTAATTTCTTAATATACTGCTCGTAGAGTTTATTCTATAATATGTAATGTTCATTTACAAACTACAAGGTCTTGAAAAGGTTACAAAAAATATTTCAACCAAATTTTTGTTAAGTCTGAATTCGCATAATCAATTTTAAGTCCAATGAAGTAATAATTCAAATAATATTATTTCAATACTATTATTTCAAATAATGATATTTTGGTCCAATCAAGTAATATTTCAATTAACAAGTGTTATTTAAATATCAACCATTTGCAATCATATCACATTAAGCACTATCATTTTTATTCTTCTAAATTTTTTCTTTCAAAAAAAAAGAAAAGAAAAAAACTTAATGATTAATTACTTGCTAATAGCGTTTCTTATGAGTGTTAAAATGATATAGAAAGATTTAACAAAAGGATTATACATTTCTTTTTTTCATGTTTATTTTAATTTTTACTTCTATTTATTGTGATAAAATCTAAAATTAGATTTACAGAAACTATTATTTATGTTCTAAAAAGACATGATATTTTGCATGTATGATGCAAAAAATATCCTTGTTATTTTTCTAACAACATGGATTTTTAGAATCTTTTTATCTAATAAATTACTCATTTAGATTATAGATTGCCTCTTACTTAGTTTTTTTGTACAACAACATGCTATAAGATGTAAGTAAATATTAGGATTTTAAATAGTTATTTAATAAATTTAAGATGTAAACAAATAAATAAAAAAAATTAGTTTATCTATGATAATTTCCTTTTTTGCCTTACAAATAAATGTGGATGTCGTGTCTAATTAACTTTTTGGCTTTCTAACAAACTATAGCTTATGGGATTCATATTATTATACTTTTAAGCATGTTTCTCTCTCTCTCTATAAATATATATATAATATAAAAAATCAAGGATATTTAAAATAATAATTTATGATAAATTTTTATTTAGGAATATCTGTAAATAGAAATTTAATCATATCAAACCTCCAAACCTTAATTATATGAATTTAATTATGTTCTGCTTTAGTTTAGATGAAAATTAACCAATAAACTTTTATTGTAGTAGAACAAGCTCTCCTTCTCCTTCTCCCTTTCTTCTATCATTTGTACACTATTTAAAAAAATAGGTAGAACTATCTGCCGTATGCATTTAGGAAGATAGTTCTACCTAATTGAGTCCTTAACAATTAATCTGATTGAATAAAGGAAATTGGTTTTATTTTGGTTATTTTTTACAATTATGGCATTGTTGCCAATTTTGAAGGAAAAAAATCGTTTCTTTTATTTATTTATTTATTCTTTTATTCAAGAAAATGATATTTTGTAAAATTTAAAATTATTTGACAAGAAATGGATATATTTTTAAATCAGCAATTCATGCTTAAACAAACTGCTTACAATCAAATGATTATTCATGATCTACACTCTGCACCCTAAAATTATTGGATTTTAAGCAAACATTGTTTAGTGTAACATTCTAGCCAAAACACAATCTAGTTTATATAATTCAACCCCATATGACAAACACTTTTTTTAATTTTAATTTTAATTTTTTTTACATAAAATTACCTAAAAAAAAATTTCCGAAATACAAACTAACTATCTGAAAAAACTCATCTAAAACACTTTTTGGATAAAACTATTTGGGTCATCCTCACTGACTTGACAATAAAAACCTATTGGATAAGAACCCAGAAAGAGCAAAAAAGGCCACCAAGTAAGCAAATGTAACTCTTAAATAGATCTGATAAAACGTGGGTAATAAACAACACTTCCTACAACACTCTAGTATGATTAGTTAAGGTCGAGTAAGTCCACCGGTTTTCTTTGATAGCAACGGGATAAACCACGTTCACTTCCCAAAAAACTAAAGAAAAAAAAGAAAAAAGAAACAGTAGGAAAACTACCTTTGTCAGCGTCTCCAGAAGCTCAAAATGGACACGATTCAGCGACGAAGTTGGACAGAAAATCGAAGTCACGTCATGAAGTTCACTACCGCAGGTGATCGCAAAATCGAAATTAGAGCGATTCCGAATAAAGCACATAAAAAAAAGCATCAAGGGTATCACGACAACTGCCATCTTCAATATGAGAATGACGATGGAATTCATTAGAAAGCAGACATGAACGTCGATCATGTGGAAGCGAATCCAACGCACGCCGTCTTCTTCTTCTTCTTCTTCTCAAGAGCAGTGAGTGGATTTCCGCAAGTAAGCGCGACCCGGGTCGGAAGGGATAGAATTCGGGAGCGGATAAAGTTTTCCCCGCATTGTCCAACCAGCTCGGCAAAGCTCGCTGCATTTCATGAGCAGCTGATGAGGACGAGATTTGTCGTTATCGCGGCTTGATCAGAGTCTAAGTTTTGCTTTTCTGAAGTGGAGTGGGAGTGTGTGTTTTCATTGCTCACTCTGTGTTGAGCACAGTAGCTCCATTGCATTGACAGCATTTGATAACGGTTGTTACTGGTGGTTATGGAGGCTCTCCAGCAGCTAGCGTCTTGCTCGGTACTGTCATTTGCTTGTGAATCCTTTCTGTTTCTGATTTGCTGTATTTTATGGCAGTTGGGTTTAGTGTTGGAGGTTTTAGCGGATTTGCTATGAGAAATGTGTGAGAGAGAGAGAGAGAGAGAGAGAGGTTTCAGGAAGATGGGTTTAAGGTTTCGGAGATTGTTGGGGGATGGGGATGTGTTTGTTGCAGCGGCCTTGTGGTGTAGCGATTGCTGGGGAAGGGGTGCGGGGACAATGTGGTGCTGGGTCTGCGACGCTCCTGGGTGCCCCGAAGCAGGGACTTCGGTGTAGCATTGGTAGCTTTCGAACTGGGTCCCTTGCATTGAAGCATGCCGTGGAGAAGAGTGTTATGGTTGCTGGGAATGGGCGTGGATCGAAGGCGCACAATGGGGCTCTGTCCGCATCTTGTCAAGTTGAGAAGATTTTGGTTGCGAACAGGGGCGAAATCGCAGTGCGTGTTATCCGCACTGCACATGAGATGGGCATTCCGTGCGTTGCCGTGCACTCTACGATTGATAGACAGGCGCTACATGTCCAATTGGCCGACGAGGCTGTATGCATCGGTGAAGCTCCCAGCAGTCAGTCGTGAGTATTCTTTTCCTCAAATTTCTGATTGGTGTAACCACTGCATACCTGGTAGTCGCATTTGTTTTCTCTGTGTAGCAATGGCTGTGAGAGTTCAATGTCGAGGCTCAGCCGGATTTGGCTATAAAATCCGATAACTCGGGGGTAGATGTCGTTAAACCGCGGAAATATTGCAGAAAACCACTTAGATCGATTTGTTGAAGTCTACCAGTACTACCGATAATGGAATTTAGTGGTATTTTAGTGATTGTGATAGGGAGAATGTGACATTATTGTAACCCTGTCTATCCTGGTTTTTCAATTCTGTTTAATTCAAGCTTGGGAGTTCCTATTTTTATTGCTATTGTGGAATTTTTGTCATAAAAGTCTTTTAGTAGTTCTTCATTGCCTACACTTTGACCTCTGTAGCGCAGTAATGGATGGCTCTAGTGAGTGGAAGTTCTTTTCTTCCTTTCTCACAGCCTTACACCTCGGTACTCTCAGTGTTTGTATAAGCAGTGTTGTCAATTAGGAGCATATCCTGATTTTAATCCCCGACATCCCTCTCAGCTGCTCTGGTTTTAGTTGCTCGACTTGCAATCCCTGATTATTGTGAATATTTGTAATGGCCTTGTAATGATATTCGTAACAGTCTCGTTTTTTTTTTTTTTTTTTTTTTTTTTTAATCTGGCAGGTATCTCAACGTGCCCAACATCGTGTCGTCAGCAATTAGTCATGGGTGTACAATGTTACACCCCGGATATGGCTTCTTGGCAGAGAACGCAACCTTCGTGGACATTTGCAAAGATCATGGTTTAAACTTCATCGGCCCAAATGTAAGTAGCTATGATGAATTCTTCACATCTTTCACCTTCCTGAAATGTGGGTGGTGCTGTGGTTTTAGCTCTATTTGGTTTTATAAAATAACTTTGGTCAATGTGAAAATTAAATGAGACAAGTTAGTGCGAAAGTGAAACGGAATCGGAGCAGTGATGAAATAACACTACGTCATCCATAGTCAGACAGCATCCGCGTAATGGGAGATAAGGCAACTGCAAGGGAGACGATGAAAAGGGCTGGCGTACCAACGGTTCCAGGCAGTGCAGGGTTGATTGAGGTAAGGAATAGTAACGCTTTTCACTTTATGAACTCGTGTTGGCTTGGCTTCTCTTTTCCTATTTTCGCACTGCGCAGTTCACTGGAAACTTTGGGTTTGGTTGGTTAACAGACAACGGAGGAAGCGGTGCGGCTGGCTGCAGAGATTGGTTTTCCTGTTATGATAAAGGTACATATTGTGATCACTACCATGCATGTCGTCTGGTAGGTGTCTACCTGCAAAATGCTTTAAGGGATGCATAGACGTTTGTGCAAGGCTATAAATTGGCGCTCTTTCTGAAGTTCAATTCTGCATTTGAAGGAGATTGGAGTATTCGGTGAGAGTTCTAAAACCCTCTCTGGGTGTGTGTCAGGCTACAGCGGGAGGCGGTGGCCGTGGAATGCGTCTTGCGAATGAGCCAGAAGAATTTGTGAAACTTCTTCAGGTACTCATTCTCGTACAATGATTTTTTTGTTTTAGAAAGCACACTATTCTCACACCATCACTGGTGTGCAGTTTCTTGTTTAAGAGTCCAATCCGTCCAGACCTGAGACGGAGGAGCAAATTATCATCAGTACCAGACTACCTAAGAGTATAAAACAGGATGTTACTGTCCCAAGTGTATCTCACAGCGATTGAGTTTCGTAATTTTTTATTCCTCCACAGCAAGCTCGGAGCGAGGCTGGGGCTGCTTTTGGCAATGACGGCGTGTATCTTGAGAGATACATCAAAAACCCTAGGCATATAGAATTCCAGGTATAACTACCAGCTAGATTTCAGCTGCATGAACTTGTGACTTGGATTCTGCTTTTCTATTTGCCAACTTGTAATGACTTGAAGCGAGTATATGAATTGTACTCTTCTGATGTGAATTATGATACAAATTTGCTTGGCAGGTTTTAGCAGATAAGTATGGGAATATTGTCCATTTTGGGGAACGTGACTGCAGTATTCAGGTAATCTCCGTATACGTGCTGCACTTCATTGAAACGCTGCTAATTCTTAGGATTAGTGAGCCATTGTGTCATGTACTCGCGGGCGTGAGGCACGAATTATGAAATGAATTCTTTTCAACAAGTTCATCATGTTTTTCTACACATGGAAAGCATTGAGTTTGCATTCTGTAGTAGGACTAAGCTGTGTCTATCTCCTGACAGAGAAGAAACCAAAAACTTTTGGAAGAGGCTCCTTCGCCTGCTCTCACGCCTGACCTGCGAAAAGCAATGGGAGATGCCGCTGTGGCAGCTGCTGCCTCCATTGGGTATGAGTTGGAACAATTGAATTTTTGCTTGATGAGAGTGGTGAGTTCTACTTCATGGAGATGAATACTCGAATTCAGGTGGAGCACCCAGTTACAGAGATGATATATGCTGTTGATCTTATTGAGGAGCAGATCCGAGTGGCTCTAGGGGAGAAGCTCCGCTACACTCAGGTACTGCTTGGAATCATGGGAAGTTCGCATGAAACTGGCTGAAGCTGCGACATTAATTTCTGCTGTCATGAACTTACGGGATTTGTGTGTTACGTAATAAGTTGCTTTGTTTTCAGATGTTAATGTTCATTGGGGCTGTTAACTGTTCAGATTCAATGCTATTTTCTCTCATTAATAATATTAATAATAATTACATTTTTTTGGATTTTTTATACGCTTTTACCCAATTACAGCTAACGAGAGTTCTATGCTTTGTTGCTTTTAAGGATGAGATTGTATTGAGCGGCCACTCAATTGAATGCCGTATCAACGCCGAAGATGCTTTTCAAGGCTTCCGTCCTGGGCCAGGTTTAATTCAATCTAATGCATAATATTGCAGCATGTTTGTCGAAATATCCTTCTCGGGATTCAACTTCTTGAGCCATTCTACCTTGTTCTGATTACTTCTTGTTTTCCAATTTTCAGCAATGTTTTTCACTATCTTCTATTTACAAATGGCTCACAAAATTCAGGCCGTATTACTGGATACTTGCCACCTGGTGGTCCTTTTGTAAGAATGGACAGCCACATCTATACAGACTACATTGTTCCTCCCAGTTATGATTCTTTGCTTGGAAAGGTATTTCATCTTCCATCAAAAGCCACCAAGTCTGTGTTCTCAATCCAACTACCTCATGACTATGTTCGGCATCTTTGAAATGAGAATGTCATTGAATCTGTTGCATGCAGCTGATTGTTTGGGCACCAACAAGGGAGAGGGCGATTGAAAGGATGAAGCGGGCTTTGACTGATACAATCATCACTGATACGTCAGGAAAATCTCGTGACCCACAGCCTTGACGTAAAAAGACTGCAATACTCTTCCTGTCTAGGGTCCTCCAGACTTTAAAATCTTCGTGTTTTGAAAATGTGTACATATATAGAAAGTGTCACCAAAAGTCTGCAAGCTACTCAAACCAGTGCATCTATAGTATCTAGTAAGATTGAGACAATGGTGCTTCAGAAAATTTGGATTCTTTTTGCAGCTCTTGACTGGGTTGTTGATACGACTTAATGAGGCCTTTCTGTTATTTTCGCAGGAATTCCAACCACTCTTGATTACCACAAGCTTATTCTAGATATCCAGGTTCTTTTCCCGTCACAATCGTTTACGGCTTATTCACATGTGTTGTAGGAGTGCAAGTATCGTGATTCAGGGTTTGAGCTTTGTGTAGGTTTTTGCGTATAGCATCAGCTTACACAACATTTTAGTGTCATAGTATTCTGTGTTGAATTCACATTCAAACTCCACGTTCTTTCATCATGAATGATATCATTTTTGACTTATTCAAATGTTCCAACAATTACAGACTTTTCTTCTTACTGCAATGATTTTTCAGGACTTCAAAGACGGCAAAGTAGACACAGCCTTCATTCCCAAACATGAGGAGGAACTCCAAGCTGTGAGTGCTCTCTTATTACGGTTTCGTATTATTCAAAATGGCTACCGTATAGACGTTTTAACTAAGCAATGAATCGCAACTGGGTTTTACATTCATGTAGTTTTGAAACTTGACTAACATGCCATAATTTTCTTTTGTTGCAGCCTGTGGAATTCACTCAGTCATAATCACCAACCATGGAGACAAACAAAGTAGCTGCTTAGGTTACTTTGAGTTGCCGATTTCTGACACGGGTTCGTAGTAATTGCACGACAATCAGTAAAGGTATATAACAGAACTGCACTGGTGATTCTTTTGGGTACCTGTTTCACTCAGAAGATCAGGTATTCTGAGTGAAACCAAGAGATTCGTAAGTAGTTCAAAAGAACCAAAATGGTCTTTGATATGTATTGTAAGAAATAAACTTTAATACTTAGCATGGGGTGATGATTAAATATTCTGAAAAGTTGATTTTTTAATAAAAAGGTGAAGAAACATGTGGTGGTTTTGAATTAAAATAATTAAAAAAAATTATGTACAATTGAATTAAATATTTATGCATGATTTTGATTTCATTATGTGATTCCTGAAATATATGCAAAAACTAAAAATTATAAATATATATATATATATATATATATATATATTTATAAAATTAAAGTCACAAACCTTGTTATAATTTGTAATATATATTTATATTACTCAAATAAATAGTTGTAAATAAAAATAGTTAAAAATAGGAAAAAATATATCAAATAAATAAGAAATATTATGTCACTAAAGGAGCTTTTTAAATACAAATAAGATCCATAGATTCTTTTAAATGTGCCAAATGGATATGAAAACTTCTCTTAGAAGTTTATTATCTTTAAAAGCTACTAAAAAAAGATCTTACACAGTTTACAATTTGTTTATTAGCTTTGTAGTCCTTAAGAAGTTTTAAAGTATCTTTTTTAGTAGCTAGAATATAAAGAAGTAATACTAAGGTTCTTTTTATTTATATCAATTTCTTTCTTGTATTCTAGTTTTTGTTAAAGAATTTGTAATTTCTTTGTATATAATAATAGCTATTTTAGTTCTTACCTATATATATATATATATATATATATATATATATTTTAGATATATATTGTCATGAGCATCAATATTAACATTAGTAATTTGAAGAAGAAGATAAATTAGGTAGAAGTAAAAATAACTAAATTTAATAATATCTTATGGAGAAGCTCTTTTAAAGTATTACAGAGATAAGAGTGATGCCTTCTTTACTATTGGCAATGCTATTATATAACATAAATTATTGTTTGAGAATGCTTTGGGCACCTAATTGTGGAAGGTAAATAAAAAATATAACAATAAGATTTTACCAAGTCTAATAGAGTCTTAGATAAACTCTAAGTAATCCTTAACAACTCTAATCAAACTTTAATCAATCAAAAAAATTACTTTTTTAAAATTTTAAAATTAAAATTTTAAAAAAGTAATAAAAAATCCTAACAAAATAACAATAATCTTAAATAAATACTAAAAATATAAATATTTAAAGAAATGATAAATAATTCTTAATTTTTTAAAATAAAAATATTTCTAAAAAAATACTAAAAATTAAAATTCTAAATAAATCCTAAATAAATCCTAATCAAATTGAATATCTTAATTAAATTTTAATCAAGTCTTAAATCTTAACTAAATCCTAATCAAATCTTAATTAAATCCTAATAAAATCGTTGTTTATTATTTTGCTACTACAAATTATTTTTTTAAATCTATTAAATCTATGGAAAATATTTTAGGAAAGTATCTTGGATGATTTCAATGTCTATTTGCAAAGAGAATATGGAATTAGGAATGTAATAGAAGAACAAATTAAGGATATTGGACTTTTCTTATTTGATAAGTTTTTGTAATATTTGGACAAAATGCTTGCTTAGTTTTTTCCAATTCCATCACCAAGAAATAATTAGAATACAACAGTTAATGGAAATCAATTTATTGCTGAAGAAAGAACATAAGACATTCAACAATTAGAAGCAAATTTGGAGCAATATGTTCCATAATTGAATCTTCAATAAAAATAGGCATATGATGATATTGTGGCCTCCATAATGGAAGAATATAGATGCATTTTTTTTCTAAATAAACCTACAAAAATTGGTAAGACATTTGACTATAGTTTTTGACAATTAAAGTTCAATTGATGCAAAAGATTGTTTTATATTTTTCATTATCAAGAATTGCAACATTGCTATTTGAAAGAAGAAAAATTGTCTATTTTACATTCAAGATTTTATTAGATTGTAACAAAGTTTTTTTTAATTCAATTATTAAGAATTCTGACCATGTTGAGTTTATTTGCTTAACTTTGCTTATTATTTGGAATAAACTTCCAATCTAACATCATTACTATTTTAAGGTAGTTGATTGTTCTTTCAGAGACATCATTATTATTTTAAGGAAGTTGATTATTATTAAGTAATATTTCTATTTGCCACTTATAAAATTAGAAAGAATATAAACTTCTTCTTGTTAATGTAATTATGCTTCTTGATTACATGTTTGTTAATCAATAATTAATATCTTTATTTGATATTATTTATTCAAAATTGGTAAATGACAATGTAGCAAATAATTCCTTTTTTAGAAATAATATCATTTTATCCACACAAAATGATGATATAGAGGATATTGATGAGAAGATTATGGCCATATTTTCTAAAAACAAATAAGAATATCTCAATGCTAATGAAGTTGTTGTCAAAGATGGTATCAACAATAATAATGTTTATGTAGTCAAATTCATCAAATTACTTAATCCATCTAAAATGGCCAAATCAAGGCTTTGTCTTAAGATTTAGAATTAGGTGATACTATTAAGAAATATTTCTTCTTGCAAAAGACTTTGCAATGGAATTCAATTGATAATTATATAAATCATGGATCAAGTTTTTGAAGCAAGAATTCTTGGAAGAAAATTTGATGGAAACTTGGCATTCATTTTGTAGATTATATTAACTTCTATAACAAAAAAACTTTTATTCATTTTAAAAAAAATAAAAAAAATAAATTTATCTTTCATTTGTAATAAGAATAAACAAACCTCAAGGACAATTGGTGAAGCATGTTGGTGTCAAGGACATGAATCTCAAAGAAAAAAAATCCTCAATACACTCTTGTATCACTGAAAGGAACTAGAAAGTCATTCAAAGATGATATAATATTGAACTAGAATGGCTATTGCCAAAAACAAGAAGACTAGAAAGTCTTGAAACAAGACTAAAGAATAGAAAGGCATTGACAAGAATGAAAAAGGCTTTACTCTTGCCTCCATGTGTACTCTTAACTAAGAACTACATGGCGATGTCTTATAAGGCCTCCAAAACATGTTGACTTTATAAGACATGTATCTTAACTTACAAAGTAAGTATTTTATATGAGCGCCACATAATTAAATTTTTTTGTAAGCTACCAATACATGGTTAACTTGTTGACTAAGTTTCTAACCTACTAATCAACTACAAATATATATAAAATCAAAGTATTATCTATGAAGCTTCTAAGAAGCTCTTTTAAAAGATATTATGAAATTAATCTATATTTATCTACTTTTATCTACTTTTACCTAATCATATATGTAAGTGGTTTTTTTTCTACCATCACTTAAGTCCGATTTATTTAAATTGTAACTTAGATTAGAGTTTAATATTAACTAGTGTGGAGATGCAAACCATAGATAAGAAAAATAAAAAAATAAAAAATGATATGATTATCACAATTTATCCAACAAAACACAACTAAGTCAATTACATATTTTTATGATTTTTTTTTAGCAATTTAAATTCATTTAATTAAATGCCTTCCGAGACTTATCTGATTAAGCTTAAATTCTGAAATTTATAAGTTGATAAAAAAAAAAAAAAATGGTACTATAATAGAGTACTAGTCTAGAGCTTTCCGAAATGGTATCAATCATACCAATTAGACTTATATCCAAGAAGTTATCCATGGATGAAGTTTTGAAGTTTTGATGGCAAAACTTCATCCAAAGTTGGAAATTCTTTAATAATTAGCTTCAAATATTAAAATTTAATATTAATATTTGATTAGATTTTTTAAGAAAAAAAGAAAAAATTAAAAGATAAAAATAAAATAAATAATAAAGTTAAAAGTAGGAGATAAAAAGTAAAAGTTATAAATTAAGATTAAAAATTAAATAAAAATGAAATAACCATAAGGTTAAAAGTTGAAGGTAAAAAATAAAATCAAAGTTAAAAGTTAAATAAAAATAGAATAATATAAAGATCAATAGTTGAAGATAAAATGTTAAATTTAAAGTTGAAAGTTAAGTAAAGATTGAAATAACATAAGATTAAAAATTGAAGGTTAGAAGGTAATTAGAAGTTAAAATTAGAAAATAATTACCAAGATAAGGCAAAATATTAAATTAAGTAGTATTAATTAGAGGTAATAAGATGAGTGAAGATTTAGTCTAGCAATTCATGTACTAAAAAGTGTGATTAGGAGGTGATTAGGGCAGAAAAACTTACCTTGAGTATGTCGAGTTGTAGACATCAAATCCTTATTGTTCAAAACATTTTCAAAAATTCTCCACAACTCTAATGGATTTGAATTTTTTTGTAGTTGGATTTGACTTAAGCGTGCTCTTATTGCCCAAAGCTCGTGGTGATCCAAGATTTGACGTTGAAGATATGAATTTTTAAAGTAAGGTGACTTGAACTACCTAGGCAGCAGATACATGTCTGCTTAAAAATCCACAAAAAATTGGCTAATGATTCAAAGTTAAGAAATCTGGTTTTTTCTAAAACTAAACTTAGGAAACCTTCTTTTCCAGATAAATTAATTAGAAAAACCTAAGTAAATATTAAGACATGTTTTTTCCAAGTTAGTTGTTCTAAACTGCCGAGGCAGCAGACCCCTTCTCACCTAGAAATTCATCAAAAATTTGTGATTGTTTTAAAGTTCATAGATTGATTTTTTTAAAAGACTAGACTTTAGATTGCATTCATTCCAATGAATCACATTGAAGTTGGGATAGAAGTCACTGAGTAATGGTTTTATGAAGTTGACACTCCAATGCTGCCAAGGGAAGTGGACCCCTTCTACTTGGAAATTTGCCAAAAATCTGTCCAAGCTTCAAATTACTCGTGGCTTATGTTGTTGGAAAGTTAGTGACTAGAAAAAGATGAATATAGAATATTGCTCAAAATCATAAAAAATTGAGTGATTGAGAGGAAAAATACTGAGGCAGTGACAAAGTAGGAGAAAATTCCTTCAATTAAAAGCCCAGAAGCAATATGGGAGGGCTTCACCTTACAAAAGGGAGAAAAAGAGAGGAAACTCTGCCACCCAAGCCCTCTTAACTAGGTGAGAGGAGGCCCAAAAGTGGCAGACACATCTCCACCATCCAGATAAAAAATTTCTAACCAAGATCAAGGATCTATAGTAATCTTAAGCCTAAACCTAATTTCAAGGCTGGAAATGCCTATATCTCAAAAAATAATGCTTTTTTGGCAAAACTAAAACCACAAAATGTATCCAAAATACATTTTAATCCTAAGAACGACTATTTACAAGTCCAAATCTAAGTTTTAAATCATTAAAACTAATTAATTTGCTAATCTTGTTGTAAATTTTAACTAAAATTCTAATTCTAATTATTCTAATTATTCTAATTAAGAGATCAGCAAGGATTCTTGCCATCAAAGCCTTCATGAGCACCATTCTTCAATTTGAACTTCCTTAAGTATAAACTCTTAGCAAATCACAATCCTTAATTTTAATTTGGCCTTGAATTAATACACTTTTGATTTTTGATTGATTTATTTATTTTTCTCCATTCTTCAATTCCAAACAGTGGTAAAAATCACTATGAAAGGTAATTCCACCATAAAAATTAGTTCACCTCTACTTTCTAGAAATCATCATTATTTTAACAATTAGACCTAATATTTTTAATCCATTTAAATTGTAGTATGAAATTTAACCTTGAAAAATCTTAAAAATTAAATAGGAAGACAAAACAATTAGACATAAGAGATTTTTTAACCATAGACAAATTAGGCATTAGCCTTGGAGTTGAAAACTAAGTTTTTAGATCAATTTCAGATATAATTTCTAATACTTAGAAAAAAAATTCTATTAAAATTCTAATTTTAGTACTAAAAGAGGATTTAAACCAAATCAAGAAAAGGAAATCATAGACCTTATAAACTTAATATTTTAGAGTTTTTAATAATCACTCAATCTAATAATTAAAAGTATCTATCTAATTAACAACCTAAAACTATAAATTAAATCATAATTAACTAAAAAAATAGATTAGATCTATAAATTAATCATATTAGCATTGAAATTAATAAAAATATGTTAAAAATCACAAAAGTGATTATAATCAACCATTAGAGCTATTAATTGTATTCACAATATAGGTATTACAGTACCTTTGTATATCCATAACATTATCTTCCTTTCTAAGGACAAGTTCTACGAGGAGAGGTCTTCATATATTGAAGGAATTCAAGATGTGGTGAATTGTATTTGTCACATACTTTGATCTTTGTTTTGTTTGAAGATGGTTGATAGGTCCTCTTATCCATCAATAGTGTTCCATATCAGAGCAAGAAGACCACCCTATTATATAGCTATTGTTGAGGCCTTCGTAACTTCCTTCAAATAAAATACTTAGAACACTGCTAGGAGTTGTTCGTATCTCTAATAAAATCACCAAACATTGAGAGTCTCTTCTAAGGTCGTGATATCAAATATGTTGTATCTTGCCATCTATTCAAGGAAAGACATATTATTCTTGAGGGTCTTTATTTTAATTTTATTTTATTGAAGGTTAAGTTAATTGCAATGAAAATAAAAGTTCTTGAATTGAATTTACTGGTTGTTGGTTCTCTATCTCTTTAGCATCACAAATATACAAAAGCTACAAAGAAGGATAGAAAGGTAGAGAGTTATCTTCTATTTATTTTATTTTTTTTATAGTAAAGATTTACTATTCTTTATTTAGATTTTAATGGATGTAATCAATCAAAAGTTTTTAACTCTCTTTGTTGTATTTATAAGATTCTTTATTAACTTCAATGTGCATTCATTAATATCATATGTATGGCAATGAACAAGATATTTTAACTTATTTAGGTGCTGCCTTAAATCTAAGTATTCTTGTACCTTGAATTTTTGATTATTATCTACTTTTATAGGAGGAGGTGGCATGAAGATATTTACTATTGTATATAACTCAAGAAAGGACATGTGAAATAAAAGGTGGATCTTTATAGATTTCAGTAGATATAATCAATAATCAACATGATTGATTCGTTCATGGATAGGAAAAGGTCCAAGCCTATAGTAGTCCAACTTGTTACAAAGACAAGTGGTCTTGATATTACAATGAAGTAACCATACCTTATTATCTATGTTAAATTATGGTTGTTCTTTATGATAGACATCTACATTAATTTTTTGTCATTCTTGAGTTCTTTTTAATTGCGCCTTCATTATGGTATATAGTTCTAATAAATAATTTATCAAATCTTCTACCACAAGATTATTAACTTTTAAAAAGTCAAAAATATCAAGTTGTGGATAAAAATCATAGTTGGTAAAAAAAGGTATTTATTGTTTGGAAGAATGTACCAAATTATTCTACACAAACTTTGCTAATGATAAAAGAATCATTCAATTATCTTCATGATAGTTGTATTGAAGTAAGTAAGTAAAAATAGAATGAGTTACGTAATAAAAGGTATTATTTTAAATAAGTTACTAATGGTCAAAAGATTAACTTTTGATATATGAAAAAGACATCTTATGGATAAAAGATAAGGTCAATGATCAAGAGTCAAAATTAAGAGTATAAAATATAAACTAAAGAATATCCAAAGACTATGTAAGAGTAATTAATGTTTGGCATAGGATATCCTTTGATTAATAAGATGCTAAAGGATCCAAGGACCATAGAATATCCTGGAGGTATGTTAGATGCTAAAAGATCATAGGACCTAGGATCACGTGTGTAAAAGTCAAAGAGTGGAAGTTGTCTTCTAAGGTAGCAACGACAACCTATAAGTATTGAGAATTGGAAGTGAGAGACATCTTACTCCATATTGTCTTTGTGTGCAACCTTGCTGATGATATGTGTTGTAACTTCAAAGTTCTATTTCTTCAATAGGTTATGGGCCCACTTACTTTTAGTTGTGAGTTTTCAAGTTCTTTGAAGCCTTTATTATTATGAAGAGTAGATTTTATGGTTGTTGCTAATGTTAAGGTTTGGTATCTTTTAAATCGCTTTTTACATCTAGTTGTTGATGTAGTTTTTTTTCTTACTTGTTGTTAAGTGTATTCATGGACTTAGAGATTGTTATATATTTTAGAATATTATTTCAGAGTATTAGTGGTGTATTTCTTTGCTGATCTACATCATTGGTATACTACATTGAACTTTCATATGCTTAAGTTCTTAATAGATCTTCTTACAGTGAATAGAGATGTTATGAGAGATTAGAGGTGATAAAAGAGTGGAAAAGCTTGCAAGAAAGGTTAAGATAGTATATAAGACTTGTGAAAAGTCTTATAAGTGAAGTTGAGAGTGATTTAATGGTGAAATCACTAGTTTATTTATAAAGAAGGCATTCTAGGATTCTAAGGTAGCAACACCTTCTTGTTGATTTTAAAAGTTCTATCTTTCCTTTTCTTGATTTTCTTTAATACACCCCTTCTTTAGACATGGCTTCAAGTGAGGGTGAGGATTTGAGAGTGATTGAAAAGTTTAGAAGTAATAACTTCTACCATTGGAAGAAAAAAATAGAACTTTTGTTGGCTTCATTGGACCTTTGGAACATTGCTGATAAAAGTGAAGAACCTCCAAATGATGATACTAATGTCAAGGTGAAGAAGGAGTAGAAATGATGTGAAAGGAAGGTTTTTGGCATGATTGCAATAAATCTTGATGATGCCAACTTTTCACATGTAATTGCTTACAATGGACCGATGAAAGCATGAAAGATTCTTTATAAAATCTATGAAAGTAGAAACCTTACTAATATTCTATGGATAAGGAAGGAGTTCTTAATGGTAAAGATGGAAGAAGGAGATGATCTCTTGATTTATGTCAAGAAAATAAAAGCACTTACAAACCAATTAGCAATTGTTGACATGCTAGTTGATGATAAAGAAATTATGTTGACATTGCTCATGAGCCTTCTAGAGTCCTACAATTACTTCATTATGGCATTAGAATCTATCAACATGAAGGAGCTTACTATAGATTATATCACATCAAGACTTGCACATGAAGTAATCAAGAAGAAAGAAAAGAAGCTTCAAAGTGATGATTTGGCTCTACTCTCAAGACAAGACAAAGGTAGCTCTTTACATCAACGTGATAATTCAAAAAGTAACATAAAGAATTACTATATTTATAAAAAAATATGTCATTTTACTAAAAACTATTACAAGGCCAAAAGAAGAGATAGGAAAAATACAAACAATGCTAGTGATAGTTTTGGTGGAGATGATTATGCTTTCATAGCAAGTAAAAGAGCCTCCATGGCTACCATATCTAAGTGGATTATAGATTCAAATGCTACTAAATATATAACATAATACAAATATTCATTTGACACTTATGAAGCAATTCTAGCAACAAAAGTATAATTGGGAAATAATGGCATAGTACAAGCTATTAGAATTGGATCCATTATGGTGGAGATTATGGTGAAGGATCAAATCAAGAAGATCAAATTGAAAGAAGTCTTAAATATGCTAAAGATGAAGAAAAATCTTCTTTTGGTGAGCAAACTTGTATCACATGGTTGTAAAGTTCAATTTGACATAGATGGATATTTTATAAAGACATTGAGTGGACAACATATTGTCAAAGGCCTTAGAGATGGCAACCTCTATTTCATCAATTGTAAAAAGGTGAATAAAGTTGAAGTGGCAGCATATACTGATTTTCCACAAAATCAAGACAAGTTCGGTATTTGACATCAATGACTTGGTCATTTGAATGCCAAAAGCATGAAATAGCTCCAATCTATGATAAGTGGCTTGGATCTTGGTCAATTTAGCCATAATGCTATGACTTTTGTTTGTAAAGGTTGTATCCAAAGTAAACAACAAAGGGCTTCATTTTTGAGTGGAATTACAATTCGTGCAAGCAAATTATTGGAGATGGTTCATTCTGATATTTGTGGATCAATGAAGACACCATCAATTGGAGGAGCAAGGTACTTTATTACATTTATTGATGATTTTTCAAGAAAGGTGTGGATTTACATCATTAAAGCCAAGAGTGAGTGAGTGTTTATTAAGGTTTAAAAAATTCAAGGCACTTGTGGAGAAGCAATGTGAGTGCAAGATAAAAATGATGCACAAAGATAATAGAGGTGAGTACATGTCAAAGCATTTTGAAGAATTTTTGAGAAATCAAGGTATTGTAAGTGAAGAAGATGTCAATGTTACACTCTTTGCTGATCCATTGAATTTTTATATTGTAATAAAGTCCTCAGATGCTATGAAGTGGGAAAATGCCATGGAAGAAGAATAAAAATCATTCATGAAAAATGGAACATAGAAATTGACTCAACTTCCATCAAATCGATCTTCAATTGGTTATAAGTAGGTGTTTAAAACCAAAAGAGATGTAATGGATAATGTTATGAGATATAAAGCTAGATTGGTTGTTAAAAAATATTCATAAGTTACTAGAATTGATTTCAATGAGACTTTTGCTCTCGTGGCTAAATTTACCACCATTAAAATAATTGCAGCAATTGAGGCACCAATAGACTTGAAGATCCATCAAATAGATGTGAAGATGGCTTTTTTCAATGAAAAGTTAGAGATTGACATCTACATAGATCAACCTCAAGGATTTGTTGAAGATGGCAAATAAAATCTTATTTATAAGTTGAAAAAATCCTTGTATGGGCTCAAGCAATTTCTTAAGGCATGGTACCAACATATTGATACATTCTTTATAAATGAAAGATTTGTAAGGAGTGAAGCTGATCATTCCTTATATGTGATGCTATCAAATGAGTTTATATTGATTTTCATCCTTTATGTTGATGATTTGATCATTTCAATCAATGCTATGAAGATGATGGATTGATTAAAGGTAAATTTTGAAAACGAATATTAGATGACTTATTTGAAAGAGCTTCATTATTATTTAGGAGTAGAATTTGTGAGAGATTGTACTAAGAAGACCATTACAATGAGCCAAAGTAAGTACATTGAAGAAGTATTGAAATGATTCAATATGGACAAATGTAAGCCTATTAGAATACCTTTGGAGGCTAATTTGAAGAAGAGTTTGCTGAAGTTGAAAGACAAATACAAGGTGTTCTATACAAGGTAGCAGATGATTCACTAATATATACAATAGTTGGCACAGATGTGGATTTTGTATATGCGATGAGTGTTGTGAGCCAACACATGTAAAAGACTTGACTAATCCATTGAGCAACCATCAAAAGAATCATGAGGTATTTAAAAGATATTTTGACCTTCAAATTATATCTTGGAGGTGATAACATTACTATGCATGGTTATTATAATGCAAATTAGACTAGAGATGCAAATGATAGAAGGTCAATAATAGGATATATATTCTTTGTTGGAATAGAAGAAATTTCATGGAATTGCAAAAGATAATCAATAATTATAAGATCAATAATAGAAGTGGAGTACATAGCAACAAGCCTTGGTGCAATAGAAGCAATATGGCTAAGACAACTTTTTGAGGATATTAGAGTGGTACAAGTATAGAAACAACTCCAATGAAGTGTGACAATCAAAGATGTCTTACTTTTGCAAAGAATTCCAAGCATCATTCAAGGACCAAACACATTGACATTCAACATCACTTTATACAAGAGAAGATTGAAATGAAAGTTATTGATATGAAGTATTGTACAATAGAAGACATGCTTGCTGATTTGTTGACAAAGGCATTGGTAAAGGATAAACATCACATGTTGACAAAGGCTTTAGGATTGAAAGTCCCTTGACTAATAGCAAAATGGGAGTATTGAAGTAAGTAAGTAAAAATAGAATAAATTATGTAATAAAAGGTATTATCTTAAATAAGTTGCTAATGGTGAAAGGATTGATTCTTGATATATAGAAAGGACATCCTATCGATATAGGATAAGATCAAGGACCAATAATTAAAGTCAAGAAGATAAAATATAAACAAAAGAATATCCAAAGATTACATAAGAGTAATTAATGTTTGGCATAGGATACCCTTGTGGTTAATAAGATGCCAAAGGATCCAAAGACCATAGGATATTCTTGAGGTACATTAGATGCCAAAGGATCCTAAGACCTAAGATCATGAGTTTAAAAGTCAAAGAGTGGAAGTTGTCTTCTAGGACAATAATAACAACCTATAAGTATTGGAGATTAGAAGTGACACACATCTTACTCCATCTTCTCTTTGTGTATAATCTTGTTGATGTCATGTGTTGTAACTTCAAAGTTCTATTTCTTCAATAAGTTGATGGTATATCTCAAGTAGTGCTCTAAAACTTGATTCACCTCTTCTGTTTGCTTATCAATTTGAAGATGAAAAACTAAAGAGAGCTCTATATCTATCTTTAAAATCTTAAAAAGGGTTCTCTAAAATCTTGATATAAATTAAGTCTTTCTATTTAATAGAATATCTTTAGATAATCTATGATACAGATAGATGTTATTAAGAAAAAACTTAGTCATTTTTTTTTTTTTTTTTTTTTTTTTTTTTTTTTATCTATGATAGATTTTGTACATGCAAAAATATGAGCCATCTTAATAAAATGATCTATTACGATGAATATAGAATCACATGAATCAGAGACTAGAAGATCCATGACAAAATTTATAGAAATGAAAGACCATGGTTGTTGTAGAATAAGTAATAGCTGAAGAAGTTTATAAATTCAATAGGAAGGAGTTTTGGATCTTGAACAAATATCACATATTTGTAAAAAGTCTTTGACTACCTTTCACATTTGAAGCCACTAAAAATCTCTCAATATTAATTTCAAAGTCTTGTTGTATCCAAAATATCCAATGTTGTGATGTAATACGACTAATAGGTAAAAAAGATGAAGAAATTATTATATTATAGAAGATCTTACTTCAAATATTATAAAAAATTATCTTAGAAAATAGAAAATAGTCCAAAAGAAAATAAAACTAAAGGTATAAATGCTATTTTTTTACATAGTAAGCTTCTACTTACTTTCAAAGGCCATAAATAAGACAAAATAAGGTAGATTAGAAAAATAAATGATATGAATATATGTAAAATGAAGTTAGAAGTTTATTTTAGTAAAAATTAATTCAAAAGAGTAAAGTTTGATATCCAAAGAGGGCTGATTATCAACCTGGGTCCAAATCAAATTCCAAGCTACTAAATTGGACACTTATGGCAATTTGGAGGTTCTTTTAGAGATTAAAGAGTGGAATTAGAGAGAAAACTTGAAAGATTTTTTTAAGGACTAATTTTGAGTGATTTGAGTTTGTAATGACTTTGCAAGAACTTTGCAAAGTCATAGTTATTTTAGATGACTTTGAAATTTGTGAAATAAAAAAGATATTATATTTTGAAGAATTTTATGAATTTGGTAGTAGATCTATAGGTCAAATCTTAAGTACTCATAAAAATAGTTGTTTGAAGTGTATGCTATAAGTTTGAGCTTGATCAAATAGTTGAATTAAAGGTTATTGAATTTCAAGAAGGTTGAGGTCTTAGTAATTAGACTTTGAGATGCAGTTAGGATTTGTAAGATCTTTAGTAATTTACTAATTGGATTGGAATAATTTTTTTGTATAAAAATAATAGACTTGATTTGCTACACATATGTGAAATTTGAAAACACTTGAATGGTTTAAAAAAGAGATATTAGTACTAAAATTTTATCATTTAGATTGGAGTAGGAGGCGGACCAATACTCGAGTAGCTTTTAGGATTTTTCTTCCATTTGGTAAATGAGATTATCTTCAAATTTTATGTGCTTGTTACTCACTTAGTTTTTGATAAGTGAATAAATATTTTAGTAAGATTAAAGATTTTATTGATAGATATTGAGGTTCTAAAAAATACTATAGTTAGATTGAGTTGGTTAAGATTTGGTTAGGATTTGGTTTAGGATTTGGTTTAGGATGTAGGATTTTTTTAGGATTTGATTTAAGATTTAGGATTTAGGATTTTTTTAGAGATTTTTTAGGATATAAGGTTTGATTTAGGATTTAGAATTTGTCTAGTTTTTGGTTAAGGATTTAGGTTTTCCTAGGATTTGGTTTAGGATTTATGATTTATCTAGGATTTGGTCTAAGCTTTAGTTAAAGATTTAGAATTTATCCAAGATTTGGTTTAGAATTAAGAATTTTTGTGGGATTTGATTTAGGATTTAGGATTGGTCTTAGGTTTGATTAAAGTCCATTAGGATATCAATGAAGATTAAATTAGAAATTTATTGAGATTTATTTGTAATTATTTGTGACTTCATATAATATACATATTTGATGAATCTGACATGAAAGGCTTATAGTGGAAGGTATTCGGTTTTCTTGGATTATTTAAATTATGAAAAATGAATATAAGAAAATTAAAAAAAAAGCTATGGATAGTACTTCAATTAAAGGTTCAAGTGACAAAACTAGTAGAAGACAAGGTATGTATTTTGATGCGAATTCTAGAGGCATGTTTGAAGCTTTTATCTTATTCATGCAATAAGAATAGGTTAAAGATCACAAAGAGAATATGGCAAACAAAGCATTATAAGCAATTGGAAGAAAGTAGAAGATTGATCAATTTGAAAGAAAAGATATTACAAAATATTTAACATATTATGTAAAGAAAATGGAGTTGAAGCATGTTTTAGAGAGAACGATGGTTCAATTGTTTGAATTAGCCTCTGTATGAGAGATAAGAAATTAAGTAAAGTCTCTTATAAAATATTTTGGAGGTTTATGGAAAATTTATTTTCAAGCATTGAAGATTGAGTTTTTCTTCGAAGATAGTGACAGGGTCACAAAGAAGTCATTTTTTGAATGACTTAAAAGGCCAAAGAAGAGTCTTCTAGCAACAAAATTATTAAGAAAGTTTAAAAAGTAATATTCTTGTTTATTAAAAAAAAAAATTATTGGATTCAAGTAAAGTAGAATTTTTTCTTCAAGTAGCTAATAAAGAGTTTTAAGAAATGTTGGAAATCTTACTTGAAGATAAAAAAGAAGATAAAGGATTGACAAAAAATTGGAAGAAAGTAGAAGAGGCAATAGGATTGTTTGCAAAAAGAGAAAGAAGAAAGGATACAATGGATATTTAAAGACTATTATAAGAATTTCATATAAAAATACCTACTACCAATGTTATATCTATGATTTAGTCTTCAATGGCTACATAAAAGAAAGTAGAAATGTACATCGATGAAATTATATGAGGGATGAAAAATTTGCAAATAAAATTTATAAAATTTGAAGAAAACGGTCAATCATCAAGAGTATCAATAAAACAAAGGTTTAGATTGATGGAAGGTGTAGTTCATAGGTACATATGGTGTAATAGCATAGATCATTTGAGAAGGAAATGTGAGGATTTTAGAGAGGTACTACATAAAAAAATTATTTTTTTCAACGTTGGTATGATACTTCTAAAAAAAAGTCAAGAAAAATTGAAGACAAATTTTGGCAATGGAGATATAAAAGAATTGATGGTTCATGTAAAGAAAGTAAAGACATATAGAATTGGACTTACTTGAGATTGTGTAAGCATAAGTATTGAAGCACCAGATCATATAAGTTTATTGTAATTAAGTGCAATGAAGTGTGCAGTAAATGAAAAGGTTGTTAGAGATATATTAGTTAATGTAAGTAAGTCTATTTAAAAAACTATAGATTGGAATGATTTTGGTTGATAGTCTATCTATAGATGCATATATTGTAAGGAGTCAATATGAAGCATTAATAAAAAAAATAAAAGAGAAGTGAAAATAATTAAGGACTATAAAAAAAACTATAAGAAGAAAAAATACACAACAACAAAAGAATCCTATGCATGAAGAGATAACAAAGAATATTTTCACAAAGAAAAGAGAAATTGTGAAAGAAAAACCAAAGGCTTCTACTTATAAATTACAATTAGATATTGAAGCAACAACAGATTTGAAGAAGATTTTAGAAGAATATATTTTAAATAGAAAGATAGAATTTATATTAAGAAAAGTTCTTGAAATAGAAAAGAGAGAATTTTATGAGGTAATTATGGATATTATTAAGAAAAAAAAACAAACTTTGGATGAGAATATGGCTTCAAATGCACATAGGATAAGAATGATGGTAGATGAAGAGGACAATTATTATGCATATGGAGATATTTTACATATAAGGATTATGAAAGAAGTAGAACAAATCCAAATTTCAAGTCATTATTCTTGTAGTCATTAGGCAAGAGCTATAATAGACACATTGATCAAGTTAGGAAATTTAGAAGAATTTATTGTGGTATTAATTGTTCATAGTTCAGAGATCAATTTGGCATCAAAAGAATTTTATGAAAGAAATAATGGCCTATTGACACCAAGCATGGGTGGATAATTTGAGTGGCAAACAATTTGTGAGGAGAATTATATGGGACATATCTAAATATGAAGGTTACAATAGGAGATACTAGTAATGAAAAAAACTTCTTTATGCAAGATATGTCTACTTATTCTATCATTCTAGGACATTTTCTATTATAGCTACTCACATGGAAATAAAAGTTATAAAGAATAGATCAACATACGTTTGAATTAAAAGACGAGATAGAATGAGAATGGTACAATTTTTGATAGTATGTGTTAATCATGAGAGAAATCATGGGAGTTTGAGAGAGAAATCTTTACCAAAGGTTATTAAAGAATTTAGAGATAGGCATGTGAGGGATTTTCACCACACACCATTGTAAAGCAGGATTGCAATGGATTAAAAAAATAGATGCTCTTGTTAAGTAAAAAAGAGAAGATATTATCTACTGGGCTTATTGAATTGACACAAGATTGTGTATTATCTTTTAAGACTATTGACAAGATGAAGAAGATGGAAAAAAAATATGTTAAAAATATTGAACAAAAATTAAAAGAAAATGGAGAATTGATTGAAAATGAATCTATTTTAGGAGTATTTAAAGAAGTAGAATTTCGAGATATTATAGAAAAATTAAATTATTTGTTGCAAGGTAGATTGCAAGGAGAGAAAAGAGTTATTAATGTATGTTCTAAAGAATTTTATGATGAAATTCACAGATTCATAGAAAATTAAAATTATCAAGAGGTACATGTTGAAACTAAGTATAAATCAATGAAAAAAAAGATTAAACTAGTAGCTTTGCTACTACCATTAGATTGTGAAGAAAGGATGAATGGAATATCTTCACAACCAAATTTAAAGGATCCTAGGAAGATAGGGCATGAATTTACAGATGTTACATTAGATAGATTAAATATTGGATGTGATGGATTTTTCACAAAATGTGAAGAAAAATATTTTAAAGATATGCTTGGACAATACAGTGTGATATTATATGATTTTTTATTTGGAAATATATTAGGTACTTAGTTATAGAGAGTTTAGTTTTAACTTATTAGCAAAGCTCCAATAAGTTATTTAACCTTTAAAGTAGAAGACAAATAAATACTACAATATCAAAAAGATATTGTACTAATAAAACCTCTTATATTTAAGAAGTTTGATACATAAGGTTTTTTAAAATATCTAGGAATTTCCTAATATTCTTGATTATACCAAATCATAATTAACCATTTGTTTATAAGTTAGATTTTTAATAATTCCAAAGAAAATCTATAATCTCCTCTCAAAACTCATCTTTATATCAAAATTTAACTATAGCTCCATATATCTATCTTCAACATATATTTAAAGTCTTGACTTCAAAAAAATTCCTTTACTTTGTATAAAATGCTCAATTTATAATAAAATCCCTTCAAAATTTATTTTTTCTATAAAGATTTTTTTCTTCTCAAACTTTAGAAATTCATATCTCTTGATTCAACTATTCAATTTTTGCCAAATTTATAGATAATATAGAATTTTTTTAAGCATTACTACACAAAATTTCAACTATGAATTTACTACCAATCGTCTAGTATCTTAAAAACCCTAGCAGGTGCTTCAAATCCTAATTCATAAGCACTTGAGTACTATTTTCTTCATATCTCACAAACCAAAAATCCAAATGCTACAAAATTTGCACATAAAGTTTTTTAGGATAATTATATACATTCTTAAAAATTTTTAGCTAAAATATCATCAAATTTCTCAAGATATAGCTCAAAATACAACTACTAGTGAAACACGTTACTTACTATCTTTAGATTTATAAGTACTGATTTCAACCTCCAATATCTCCTTTATCCCAACTTAAAATCCATCAAAAAATATGCCAAAGCTATAGCCAAGAAAGTGTTCTGTCCAACTTCAATTATTGATCCTCTATTGCTTTTCATATGGGTGCATTATATCCAAAAGAAAAACAATAGGTACAAAATCAACACCTCAACTTTGAGCACCTATATCTCCTTCATAAAAACTCCAATTGACTCAAAATTTACACCAAAACCATAGCCAAATCCTTGAATCTATTGTTTTTAGCCTCAAAAAGCTCAAATGCTCGAAAGTGTAACCCTAATTCCTAATATGGCCTTCGTCAGCCTCCTTAAAGCCCATTGGTTATGATTTTTGACCAATAGGAATTGAGATTTATATCATCCATCTCCATTCATTCATATGGATGCCCTAACTATCCTTTTTGCTACCGAAATCCCTCTCCAATTCTTTTTTTTACAAGGATTTTCCAATATATGCCCTAAACACCATATAAAAGAAACAAAATAAGACTTTAAGGGTCACTAATATCTAACAAAGGTAACTCTAAATATTTAAAAATTACTACTAATAAGATCAACTTCAAAGTTACTATTAAAAGAAAATAAAGTTATATAAATTCTAATAGAAGCCCTTTTAAACTATCTCTTTTTGAGGTAGTAATCTATTCACATCCTATAACCAAGAAAAATCCACTAATATGACTTTCACCATATTCTCTAATATATTGAGTATTAAATATATAAATCTATTATTTTTATATGATAGCCAAACTACAACAAAACAACAGTGTCATAATACATGAAGTCTTGTTTGAGAATGCATCAGGCACTTGACTGTGGAAGGTAAAAGAAAATTACAACAAAGGTCCAATTAGTTGATGACCTCAAAATTCTACTCGGATGTCAGTCGGCCTCTCCTTCTCCAATCTAATGCTTAACACCTAATGCCAATATCTCCTTTTTCTACCATTTGATTGCTTCCAAATTTTACTTGCTTATAGGAAATCAAATCTTCTACTGATAAAACCAAAAATCTCTCCAATCCAATTAGTAGATTGCTAGATATCTAAGAAAACCTTACTGGTCCTCAAAACCCTAAATCACGAGACCTTAGTCCTCAAAAACCTTCATATGTATCGATCTAGTCATTTGATTGACCTCAAATCTCTTGTATACATTTACAACAAGCATACCAATAAGTCTCTAAACTTCCACCCATAAAAATGCTACAAAAGTCACGAAATCCAAAAATTTATAAACCGGTTTTATTTCTCAAAGATCTAAATTCACAGAGAACATCACTCGCTTTGAAAATCCCTCAAAAATCCAATACTGAATCTACTGATACAAAATCACCTCTCAAAACTCCCTCCACAAGTTTGCTCTCTAATTCGGCTCTCCAATCTCTCAAAGAATCCTTGAGTCGCCGTGAGAGCATGGTTTTGTGCCTCGGGATCTGATTTTGACCCAGGTTCATAACTAGTCCTCTTTGGATATCAACTTTTGTCTTCTTGAGGTAATTTTTACTAATTTGCATTCCTAACTCCTCTCTACATATGCCTATATGCTTTATTTTTCTAATATATCTTGTTTTGCCTTATTTATGGCATTACAAAGTAAATAGAAGCATAATTTGTAATTAGGTAGCATTAGCATCTTTAATTTTTCTACCCTTTGACTAATATCTATTTTTCTAAGATAATTTGCTACAATATTTTTGAAGTGAGATCTTCAAAACATGATATTTTCTTCACCCTTTTACTTATTATCCGTGTTACATCATGACAACGGAAAGACTTTTGCATTTGAGGCACATGAAATTGAATGAGTTGATTCAAGTATTATAGCACCTATGGTTATTTTTACTATTCTTCATGAATCATGGAATTTGTGACCAATTCTAATACTGAGAGCATATTTATCTAAGCTAATAGATTTACTCAATAAAAAAATAAAAATAGAAATTTTGGAACCATCTATGGCACCTTATTTTAATTGATGGTTTATAAAGCCAAAGAAAAATAGAACAATGAGATTTATATAAGACATGCAACTTGTGAATAAAGTAGCTATTAAAAATATGGATTTTAGTCTAATTGTAGATGAATTTGAAGAAGCATTTGTTGAAAGGGCTATATATTCAATAGATGATCTTTATTTAAGTTATGATTAATTTCAATTAGCAATGCAAAGTAGCAATTTGATAATTATGAAGATACCATTAGGATTGGTCAAAATGTGTACATTACCATAAGGGACTACAAATTCTATGGCACACATAATGAATGGAATACATAAGGTGTTAAGAAAATTTATTTCAAATATAAAAATATATTTTTTTAAATGATGTATCAATTAAAGAATGTGAAGAAGAAAGAAAATATGGGACATTGGATTCAAAGGGATATAGGAAGTTTGTGGCAAATCATATTGACAATTGTGAGAAGATTTTGACAAGATTAGAAGAAATTCATTTAATCTTATCAAGGACAAAATCAATGTTTGGGATAAAAGAAGTTTCGGTGGTAGGATATATGTGTAGATTATATGGACACAAGCCAAGTATGGAAAATTTTGATATTATTAAAAAGATGAAAGAATGTGTAAATACAACAAAAGTTCAAAGGTTTTTTTAGAAGCATGTATTTTTTATCATATATAGAAACTTCATTTTGCATATGTAGTGGATCTATTGTATGTGTTGTTACAAAAGAATAAAAAATTTCATTGAAAAAAAGAACAAAAAAAAGCTATGGAAAAATTGATAGAACTTCTTTTTTCACCTCTAACTTTGAAAAAAGTAAATAATGAATGTAGAAGTTTAGTAATATTAATAGTTGATACAAGTCTAAGATGATAAATAAGGGAATAGATATGTACTAAGATTTGGGACAAAGGTTTTGAATGCTAGGTACAGGGCATGTATACAAATTAAAAGAAAATTATGGAATATAATAATAACTATAAAAAAATAAAAAAGAATATTTGATTGGTACATTGGTAGTTATAAAAACAAATTATTTATTCTTATTAGGCATGACTACTAATTATTCTATACTAGATATAGCAATGTTAAAATGGGTTGTGTATATAAAGTCTATAAATCTAAAATTCAAACATATTTTTGGAGAGGAAAATGTGATTATAGATACATTTTTACAAGCACGATATGATGATGAAGATGATATAGTTGATGATAAAAAATTATTGGCACCAATTTTTATTTGACTTTGTGTGCAAAAAAAGATGAATTATGTTTATGTGATTGTTGTTTTACTTATTCTACAATTCCTTCCAGAATAAACTTGTATAGGAGAATTCGAACCCAAGGAAAGACTAAACGCATGAGTTTCACTTGTTAGGGTCACACAATTAACTGTATTCCGAACCACTAAAATACTAAGAAACACTACAATGCTTCCTCCCAGTAACAATACTCTTCCATCAACTGATAACCACAATGTGCAACTGTGCACTCTCAAAAGACCGCTCAAAACTCAATGAATTCCATCCAACACCAGAAATAACAGACTTTACTCTAACCAATCTGAATTCACAAAATTCCTATAATCACAGACTTCCTCTGTCAAAATACACACATACAACTCTTGTTAAACAACAATCATAATCTTCCTTCCATAATCAATCTTTCAATAACTTTTCATATAATTCAATCACTCAGTACTCCAATTACATAATCAATAACTCATAAATCAATCTCTGATTTATTCCATAGACTCACTTCTCAGTATTTAGAAACTATCCATTATTCTTCAACAACAAAGAAAATAAAAGAAACAAAGAGGAAGCACCAAGCTTAACCTTAGCTCATGACTATCACAGTTTGGCCCTCCAACAAACTTCTACAACTCCTATATAATTCCTACTGATTTCTAGATTCTAAGCGTAATCGTATAATAACTACTTTTAATAACTGAATCAATCATCCGTCCTCCTAAACTGACTATTCTATGGACTATTAATCTATTTTACTAATAGCGTACAAAAATGAACTAATATCTAATCTACATAATCTCACTCCTATCTGTGTAGTATCCTCGCAAACACACAATTGATTTCTATCTAAAAACTACTTAAAAAAATTCTACAAAATTACTAATTCCTCTGGCCCACCCAATTAATCATTTGTTGCATTATCGAATGTAGGTTCCACCAATTTTGGTTCTAAATTCAAATTTTCTTCCTCCTCCAATCCGTCCATAGGCTCCTTCTTCAACTAGTTTGATAGATCTTCATTATACTCACCCAATTCATGGACTTGAGCCTCCAATTTCAAGATTTGGGTATCACGGAGTTTCAACTGATGCTACTCCTGACTCATCCATTCTAAAACATCTTCAATTGACACTTGAGACTGACTTCTCATTATTAACTCTTCCATCAATTTTTTCACCTCAACTTGTAAAATTTTGATTTCGGACCTCAACTTCTCTGTTTCACATCTAGATTGGTCACTCAATGCTTCTTTCTCTTTCATTAATAACTTTGCCTTGTCTCTTCTCGCTTGCAACTAGCATTTGAGTTTCTCCCATTTCAAATCCTATGCCTTGCGATTCTAGATCAATTCATCCCATTGTCCTTCTACAATCTGTAAGATGTGTTCTTTTTCTTTCATCCAAGACTCATATTGGTGAATCTATTTTCGCTCCAATACCAGCTTGGATTCTCCAATTTCATTTATCATCCGTTCTTGCTCTTCAATTCTTCGGTTTTGCTCTGATATTATCTTCTTATTGTCCTCTAAATTCCGTTTGCTACTACCTTCTATATCTTGTGCTCGCACCATACAATGTATTTGTGAAATGTGCTTCAATAAAGTATTCTTAAGAGATATTCCTTCGAGCAATCAACCTTGTGGAAATGCCAACTGATTAATATCCATCAAAATTGGGATTTCATTTTTCTCCTCCATCGCTAAACAAATTGGAACTTGTTCTGATTCAATAACTGGAACGACCCCTTGAGCCACTGTATGACTTGACTTTTCAATTTTGTGTATTACATCCACGGTATTGACATTCTGTGCCAACAAATTTCGTTCTCTTTGCGGAGGCATTGGCAATGGTACTGGTACAGGATTTTTCTCTACTAGGATTGTTTGACGTAATGTGTACGCGATCACAGCATACACATAATTGGAACAAAGCAAATAAGTGAATTTCTCCAATTTCCACTTGGCTCCTATCTCCGCATGAATACGAGTAGCTATATATGCTATCTAGTTGAACACCATTCCTTTTAGCACCCCTACCGCTATATACAATAACTGTTTGGACATATATGTAGGGTGTCGGTACAAACTTAACCACCTCACCACAAAACGGAACCATTCTACGAGTTCTCGTGAAATTGCCTCATCAATCCGCCAACCATGGCTCCTCTCAAAGGTCGACATACCTCCCTTGAAATATCTTCTTGGACTAAAATTGCTTGAGTGTCCAACTCCTACTGCAACTTCTCCAATGAAAAGACATTGCATCTTTTTCAGGATTGTTCAATCAATCTTGATAATTCGCCCTTGTACCACACTCAATCCATCCTCCGGATCGTACTTTGCGATATATTCCTCTACTAATAATACATCAATTGATGGTAAGCAATTTGACAAGTGCAAAAACTAGAACAACTATGCATTCTGAAAGTCTTTTATTCTTTTTGGCATCCAGGAGATATCCAACTTCATTGGCTCCATATTGGTAATGATTATCACAGAAGGTGGTTTTGATGCACGTCTACCTTTCACATTTCGGCCACAATCCTCTTTGTCTGTAGTTCACTTTGCACTTTCAATTGCCATGATGCTCCCTCTCTCAAACTCTTAATTAGAATTATTATGCTCAAAAACATAAGAAACACAAGAAATAGCAATCTCAGAAAACAACCAAGAACGATAATAAAAAATAACCTCTAATAGGTGCTCCACTCCTATTTTCTTACTATCGATGATCATCACAACATGTTATCTATATTGTCCATTTCTCACCTCCGTCCCATCTGATATATTAATAATTATTACCTATCTTTTTAGCCGCCTCTACACCCTAATGCACTTACACCATACTTAGGTCTACCTTGTGTCCATTCGAAGTCATCCCTCCAAAAAAAAAGAAAATCCGTCCTGGATTTTATATATTATATAACCATAATCGGTTTCCATTAATGCGGGTACTGAAGCGATGGCCCATGAAATCCTCCAATTGAACAGATCCATTGGAAAAACCTTCAATCATCCAATACAGTCCATGCCAATGAACTTCAAAATTTTCTTGAAAAATGATTAAACCGGCTATCATACACTAATACCAAATCATTGGGTATAAAAATCTTTGGTTGCAGTTTACTATTATAGTAACTCTTCCTCTGTTTTTGAGTTGCTTCCATATGGAAAAGAGCTGTAGCCCGTATTTCGTCCAATTCTTCCAATTTTGTGAATTGAGAATGTAATGACTCTTTGTCACTGAGTTGTTCATGCAAGGCAATCCATAAACTTTGAACCTCCAACTCGATGGATAAAATTGTCTCTTGATCGTAAACTAGTTGAAATGGAGTAGAGTTGGTAGTTACTTTATATGCGGTGCGATATGCCCACAAAGCTGCAAAGAGTTTGCTCTCCCAATTAGTACACGCCTCTAAAATTGTCTTAGTCAAGACCTTGCATAAAATTTTGTTAGTCTTTTTTGTTTGTCTATTAACACGAGGATGATATAGAGTGGTTTTTCAATGATTAATCTCATATGTGTTCGTCAAGGCAACTATGGTAGCATTTAGGAAATAGGTGCCGCAATCGCTAACCAATTCCTTCGGACATCCAAATCGAGTTATAATATTCTCGTATAGAAAAATAACCACTGTACTGGCATTATCATGGCAATGTCGTATTACGTGCTTTCTTGCTCGAGAATGCACCGGACGTCTGGCTATAGAAGGTAGTATGGAGATTCATTAATATTCAAGTAGTCTATCAGTTTTTGACTGTTGGAATATAGACAATTATAAGAATATATCATAAATCTATACGGATGTCCTCCGACTGCTTCACCAAAATCTTTTTTGTCCGAGCCGGTAGGTCTCTAGACGTTACAGAGAACCCCAAACAACACAATATGCTTATCTCCGATACCGCTTTATACTCACGACCTTGTATCCACTGACTGTCTTGTTAGATTAACCCAAAAATTTTCATTCACTCCGCATACTCAATCCTATAGACACTCTTTTAATTCTTCAAGCACATACGTAACTCCGATTTCACAAAACAGTCAAGAGTAATCACATCCACTTCATTAAAATCCTGATTGACCAATACAACATTGACTTCAGCAACGATTGCCTCCGTCTTCCCAAAATCCTATGAAAAAAAATCCAATTCTCTGTCCTTTTTTCCCCAAAGCATGAAGCTCTTTCTTTGACCCCCGGAAACCCCTTGTTCTCCCCTTCCTCATTTCTTAACCTATCTTCTCCTTTAACCCTAATTCTCCCTCCTTCAAACCCTAGCCTCTAAATTTCTTCAATCTTCTGTCTTCGATCCGGAATTGGCTCCCGCTGTCAGAGTTTTCTCCTCCGTTTTTACCTTTAAGAGATCCTTTTACTGAAGGGAAGTTCCCGGAATGGTACAAAGGATGGAACAGCCTGAAACGGAATCGAAGCCCCCGTAATCGGGACCACATTGAGTCGCCCGACCAATTCAGGTCTCATATTGGCTAAGAGGCCCGTAGTAAGACCTAGATTGGATGTCTTGAAATTGGATTCAATAGGCTCTTCGAACCAGGCACCCGTCGTTGAATTGGTCCTTTCTCTTCCTGCTGACTCCCGTTATTGGAATCGAACAGAGCATTTTAGTATGCCCTCGCTGACTGTAACGGGGTGACTGAACCTGGCCTCTCAGTATTTGCACTGGAATTGGTCGTTGTTCCCAATATTCGAGGTAACTGAATATTAATAAAAGTCCCCTTTCTTTACATTTTCACTGTATACTCGTGTTACAACACGACATCCATCCCCTCTGAACCTATGCATCCTCCGGTATGCACCAATTAACCTAGTTGCCGTTTGATTTAGAATATATTTTCTACGTCTTTGTCCAGTTCGTCTTCGTCACCTTCATTATCCAAATCACTTTCATCTTCTTGCTGCGGAATCTCTATACCTGTATTAAGGTCTTCCATATTCATCTCTGTGTGTCTTCGTTTAAATATTTTAACTCGCTTCCCTGCAATTGGCATTTTCAATTTTGTACCATCTAACTCTCGTAATGAGTAAGTCGCATTATCATGAATAGTTGTTACTATATATGGTCCAAACCAACGTTTTGAAAATTTCCACAAAGTACTATGTTGATTATCCAGACTATTGTCATAAACAAGTACCCAGTCACCTTCCTCGATTGCTTTAGGTCTCAATCGATGTTGCTTATCAAATCGCGCCTTATTTTGTAACCTTGCTCTTTTTAACCTTTTCAATGCTATCTGCACATCTTTCGATTTTTGCTCCAATTGTCGAATCCTAATAGCCAGAAGTTCTTCTCTTGTCAATCCATCTTTCCATTGTAGCATACTCTAAGTAAGTATCTTTTCTTCAATCGGCATAATTGATTTTCGACCTGTCATAAGTTCTACTAGCATATATCCTGTCACTGAACTATGTGTTGTTCGATCAGCCCATAATGCAAATGACAAAAGCCGTGGCCACTCTTTAACTTTCCCATTACAAGCTTTAACTAATGCTTTCACAATCGGTGGGTGATCACGTTCGCTATTTGCATTCCCTTCCAGATTATAAGCAGTAGTCAGTGATAGTTTAACTCTATATCTTTTAAAGAACTTACGAGCTTCTTGTGCATTTAATTCTCCACGATCTGCAGTGATTTTTCCTACGCATCCATAGCGGCAAATGACATCTTCAAGCAAAAACTTACAAATCCACTCTGTAGATTTTATCCTCAACGCTCTTCCTTTTACTTGATTTGATAAATCTTCACTAGCTAAGACCAAATATCTCATCTGTCATAATCCAACTGGCATAATAACCAAATCAACAACCCATTTAAAATGAATAGCCAGAGGATACGTAAGATGAAGACCATCTCAATGTCGGATATTAGAATATGATTGATAGATTTCACATGACTCTACAAATGAGAGCACATCTTGATACATATTTTTCCACCAATATCGTTCCTTGAGTTTAGCAAAAGTAGCCCAGATTCCTCTATGCCCTGCCCATAAACTATCATGAAACTCCTTTAATAATTTTAGTTTTTCTTCCTTTTTTCCTATCACTCGTTGTGGCATCCCAATTCCTTTCTTAAGTCTCTTCCATAAGAATCCATCTCGAAGCAAAAATCCATATGCTTTTTTTCTTATTTGTTTGAATTTTTTTGTAGACTAATTCCCCTGCTTAGTCAAGGTATTCAAGTAATGACCAATATCCAATAATTCTCCTTCATAAGATTCTTCAAGAAATAGCTTGTCTTCTCTGTTGAGATTTGATATTGAATAGAATTTCAATCCGACGTCATCAATATCTTCAACCAATTTGTCCTCCCTCTCGTATCTTGTTCGAGATAGCATGTCTGCTACTAAATTGTCCTTCCCAGTAACATGCTTAAATTCTAGATTTAGTGACTTAATATAAGCAATCCATCTCAACAATGCAATATCTAGCGTTGAACAGTTAGTAATCATTCCAAGCAATGGCAAGCAATCTGTTTCAATTACTACTACTGTCCCAATCAAATAGTCCTTTTCAGCTTTTATAGCCAAAATAACTCCCCAAAGTTCTCTTTTGACTTGCGAATATGCACACTCACGAATACTTAAAACTTTAGCTCCAAATCGAACTGCAAATCTACGCCCATTTGAATCGTCTTGACCCACAGTCCATCCAATTGCAATTGGACTAGCGTCCACAGTAAGAATCACTGGTCTATTGCACTTATAATCAACCTTCCTCAATATTGGAGGTGACATCAATAATTTCTTCAATCTTTGCATTGCCTGAATATGCCTTTCTTCCCATTTAAATCGGTAACCCTTGCGTAACAGTTCATATAATGGATCCGCTATGTGAGCAAAATGAGGGATCCAGATTCGATAAAATACACATGCACCCAAAAACCTACGAACCTCTGTTAAAGAATCACAATCCTCTTTCATCCTTCCAATTGCATCAACTTTAGTCGGATCTGGTTTTCTTCCGTAAGATCTACATAAATGTCCAAGAATTACAACCTCTCGTACTCCAAATACGGACTTCATACCCAATAATGTAAGATGAACTTTTCCAAGCCGAGTTAAAATCTTTTCACAATCTTGTATATGATCAACAACATATTTGCGACACTCCCTCTTATCTAAAGTTTCATCCTTGTCTCCTTCTCTGCACCCTTTTATAGGAACATCATCTAGAAAAGGCATAGTCTTTTCCGGAATAAAATCTCTCAATACCTTATTCATCCCATTCATCATATGCGCAAGTGAGTTGGTCGCGCCTTGAAGAACAGTGTACATTCTAACCAATCTAAGTGGTGTCTTCATCATCGTCATATCTCTACTTCCTTCGGCAAGTTGAAATTGATCATAACCTGAATACAAGTCACCCATTGAATAGATCGCCCTTTCTGCAAACGCCTCAGCAAATTCATCTACAATAGGTCCAATTCTTGCAATCCTGACAGTTATCGCATTCACCAATTGCATATCTTGAATAAACCATAGTGACCCATTCTTCTTAGGTACCATAAACCATCGACTAGAATACAATGCAAATGAGGGTTCTATTATTTTCATCTTCATCTTTTCTTTTAATAGTTCCACCAATTTAGGTAAATGTGCCCTTGGTACTGGAATCAGTCTTAGATTCCAAGAAGATAACCATAGGTATTATAATATTCGGATCCACACACCTAATTTCATAAGATTCGAAGGCAAACGATCTACCTTGTTTAGCCAACATCTTTTTGAAGCAAGTAATTTCCTCCGGCAATAAAGAACCATCAGAACCAATCTTCAATTCTTCAAAAGTCTCTTTAGTAAACTGATGTCCAATTCTCATTGGATCTCTTAAACTTGCTTCTTTTGATGCTTCTCCCATTTGTTCCTTAGAATCTTCTGGTAATGGTCCGGCAACAGGCTTTACTTTCTTATCTGTCGTTTTATATCTCATCTCTACAATGACTTCTAGTGCTTGAAAAGATTCAAGTATGGTATAAACCTCTCTCGAATGAATCTCAACAATCTTATCATTATCCCCTAACCCAATAGATGTAATCAATTCCAATGAATCTTCCAGTCCATTTTCTTCATAAACATCTAAAATCCTCCCACCATCTTATAATGTACCTAACTTGCGTAATTTTCCTTCAATATTATATAATCTTTTTCTTTCTTTTCTTTTAAAATCATCAATTTTCTTATACATAATATTTCCATTCTCCAAAATACCAATAAAACTCACATCAAAGGTACCTTCATCTCACGAGAGTACCTCCTCTTTTGTACCTGCATAATCTCGCTTTACAGTGGTACCTCCCTAAAATCCTTAAATCCTTCAACAATCTTTGGAAATGGTTTCTCCTTCAACCTATCTCGATTCCGTTCATGGTTAGGAGGTAGTGTTAGAAATTGTACAGCTTTTCTTCCATCTTCGCTACGTACCCTTGCATAAGCAGAACCATCTTCAAGTACTTTTGTTTTCATCCGTGTTGTCGTAATATAAGATTGTCTTAAAATCAACGGATAAGACGTTGTATCTTGAACAAAAAAATGTTGTTCCGTCTCAACATCTCCAATCCAAATTTTGACATCTAGACAAGCTCCATATAATTCGCCTTGTGTGTTATTAGCTGCTTGTATTGTCCATCCATATTCCATATCAATTGGCCATTTTTGCTTCTTATAAAGATCTTTAGACATGAGATTTATTTCAGAACCATGGTCGACTAAAGCAACAATTGGTTCTTCTATATCTCCTACTTTCACCAATACCTCAGTAGTTGCTCTTGCTCAATGCTTTCGAGTAAAATGGCTCAAAGTTTCCATTTCCTTATCACTATAATCTTTGAAACGTACTCGTTGATTATACCCATTTTTTTCATTTGTTGGTTGCTTATAACCAATATCAACCTCTTTTTCATTTTTATATATTCTTGTATCAATAGCATGACTCATTCCAGTCTCGCCCATTAATTACCTCTTTTGCTTAATGCTATCAATGATAACATCATGAAACTCATTCTTTGTAATTTTTAAAACTTTTTTCAATGTGAATTCCACCTTAGCGTTTAATATACGTTCTTCCAACACCCCTTTCAAATTTGTTGTTGCTTCAATGTCAGAAAGTAGCTTATAAGCAATTGATTTGCCCTTATCTTTTATCTCCCTTGTTTTTTCTTCCAATGATGCTGAGGTATCCTTTACAGGCAATTCTTGTGAAGCTGCCTCCCAAGCCTTGTCTCCTCGAGTTTGTCTCTTAGAAGAATTTCCTTCTCTCATATCATCAAAATTTTCTCATCTTTTTTCTTCCATCAAAGCTTCATGTTGGCTCTTAGCAATATATGCATGAATTGAAAGAGACTCAACAGGATCTTCCCAACCTGTTGCACCTCGTATTGTAGCTGCAGTCCTCAATAACGCTTCTTGAGGTAGTTTCCCTTCTTGCATTGTAAAAATGGCAAAAGCCCAAAACTCACTAGTTTTTGTACTTCCACCAAGGTCATCATCTACTCTAGCACCATAACTTGCACTTTCTTGTGCTGCTGTTTCATGCTCTTTTAGGTAATCTTGAACCAATGCTCTCATTCTTCCCTTGCCAAAATTGGTTTGAAGAAGATCCTCTCTATTTTTCAATGCTATCTTTCCATCTTTCCAGCAAATAATTCCCTGCCATATCATATTATTAAATTCATTGCAATCTTTTTTAGTGTGTGAAGCATCATCACACCAAATGCAACTTTGTATATATTCTTGCTTAGAAACATTCTTCGAATTGTTTGTAGAAGTATTCTCTTCAAGTCTTGCCAATTTGATTTGAAGATCTCGCATTCCTCGTATAATTTCTTCCATCCCCATATCTGCTTTCTTTGATAAGGATGTCGAAGGTTAAATTGTAGGCATTGTTGGTGGTGTTGTATGTATTGGAGCTTTGGGTGCTTGTACTGTTTTTGGAATATTGCTCCTATCTTTCCTCCTTTCTCTTTTTATAAGCAACCCCACCGCATCTTCAACGTTCTTCCACTTTTTTGTCAATCCTTCATCTTCTTCTTTGTCTTCAAGAAGGAGTTCTAATTTCCCTTGCAATTCTCCATCAGCAGCTTGAAGAAATAGATCAACTTTGTTTGGTTCCAATGTCAATTTTTCTACCTTCGATAATTAAGAGTACTGCCTCTCAAATTCCCTTAGTAGTTCTTTTGCTTGCAAATTCTTATTAGGCCGTTCAATCCATTCTAGAAACAGCTTCTTAGTAACACGATCAGCATCTTCTAAGAAATATCCGTCTTTCAATGCATGTGAAAAAATCTCCCATGAATTCCCATAATGCTCCGTAATCGATGTAATATGGTCTCTTATCTCTGATATTGTGGCAAGTCCAAATAATTCAACCATTTTCTTCTCAAAAACCCAATTTAATTCCATTTCACGAACATTACATCTTAAATACCTTGAAATATTCCTTCCATCAAATTGATCAATTTTATTGACCACTGCTTGCAATGCTTTGGTTGCCAAAGCTTCCTTTCGATCATTGCTTTGTTGTTCTTGCATTGATAATGAGAAGGCTTGAAACATATTAGCTATAGATGGATCCATGTGCATACCTTGTCCTTAAGAAGAACCTCCGCCAGAAACTCCTCCCAAAGATCCTTCAAATTTTTTATTTTTGTTTTCCATAAAAATAAAAACAAAATCAAACAAAATCCAATTCTTTCTACCTCAAGCTTTCACGTCGGGTTCACCACTTATGTCGTACTACGTGCTTTCTTGTTTGAGAACGCACCGGGCATTTGGCTGTAGAAGGTAGTATAGAGATTCACTAATATTCAAGCAGTCTATCAGTTTTTGATTGTTGGAATATAGACGATTGCAAGAATATATCGTAATTCTATACAGATGTCCTTTGACTGCTTCACCAAAATCCTTTTTGTCCCAGCCGGTAGGACTCTAGACGTTACAGAGAACCCCAAACAACCCAATCTGCTTATCTCCGATACCGCTTTATACTCACGACCTTGTATCCACTGACTGTCTTGTTAGATTAACCCAAAAATTTTCATTCACTCCGCATACTCAATCCTATAGACACCTTTTTAATTCTTCAAGCACATACATAACTTCGATTTCACAAAACAGTCAAGAGTAATCACACCCACTTCATTAAAATCCCGATTGACTAATACAACACTGACTTCAGCAACGATTGCCTCAGTCTTCCCAAAATTCTATGAAAAAAAATCCAATTCTCTATCTTTTCTCCCCCAAAGCATGAAGCTCTCTCTCTGCCCCCCCCCCCCCTCCCCCCCCCGAAAAACCCTTATTCCCCCCTTCCTGATTTCTTAACCTAGTCTCCCCTTTAACCCTAATTTTTCCTCCTTCAAATCCTAGCCTTTGAATTTCTTCAATCTTCCGTCTTGGATCTGGAATTGGCTCCCGCCGTTAGAGTTTTCTCCTCTATTTTTACCTTTAAGAGATCTTTTTACCAAAGGGACGTTCTCAGAACGCCACAAAGGACGGAACAGCCTGAAACGGAATTGAAACCCCCGTAATCGGGACCACATTGAATTGCTCGACCAATTCAGGTTTCACATTAGCTAAGAGGCCCGTAGTAAGATCTGGATGTTCCCGCAATTGGATCGAATTGGTCCTTCGTGTTAGATTCGCTACGAGGCCCATAGTAAGACCTGAATTGGATGTCTTGAAATTGGATCCAATTGACTCTTCGAACCAGGCACCTGTCGTTGAATTGGTCCTTTCTCTTCCTGCTGACTCTCGTTATTAGAATCGAACAGAGCATTTCAGTATGCCTCGGCTGCTTGTAACGGGGTGACTAAACCTGGCCTCTCAGTATTTGCACTGGAATTGATCGTTGCTCCGAATATTCAAGGTAACTGAATATTAATAAAAGTCCCTTTTCTTTACATTTTCACGGTATACTCATGTTACAACATGATACCGTCTTCTTGAATTTCCTATTGTATAGACTATTAATATATTTTATCAGTATCTTTCAAAAATGAATTAATATCTATTCTACATCCATTGCATCAGCGTTCATTAAATTAACACTAGAACAATCATCTATCTGAACACCCGAGATCATAACACTGTCAATCGAAACATTGATGGTTGGTGCACCTGGGTCAAGGTTCAAACTGACTTCACAAACTTCATTATTATGTTGTCTATGGTGTATTAACGATGAATTCAATGTAGAATGGTACTTTGATGCGACTGCTAGAAGTTGCTTCATAGAAATAGAAGGTCGAATAGCATCTAGATCCTTCAATATGTCATAGGGTTCCATATTTTGGGTAATGCCCAATGCCCTCTTTCTTTTCATTGGTGAGAGTTTAACTCCTTGAGATAAGATATTCTTTCGCCCTGGACTTGGAATTAGAATAGCAGATGGAGCTTCCTTGGAATTCAAGCCTTCTAGAGGATCTTTCAATAGATAGGACGTTTTTCAGAATGACAGAGAGAACGAAATAGCTTCAAACGGATCTAAAGCCTCTGTAATCGGTACCTCATTGGGTAGCCCAACCGAGTCAGGTTGTATACTAGGTAAGAGGCCCATAACAGGACCTAGATTGGATGTCTTCATAATTGGGTCACATTGGCCCTTCGCTTCAAGATCACCCAAATATTGAATTGGTCCTTTTCCTTTTTACTGACTCTTAGTAAGAACAACTTGGAGACATTCTACCCGATTTATTGGAGAATCTTGAAGACCTTGATTTATTTCCTATATTTTTTCTTGATTTTGGATTTGTTGATCTTGATTATTAAAATTGAACGGAGCATTACATTGCTGATAAGTATGCCTTGACTACTTGTAATTTCCACAAATTGATGCATAATCATCACTAGCTCTGAGATTAGGACATTCACTTGCATAATAGCCAATCTATCTACAACAAAAACAACAAAGTGGTCTTCTTGCAATCCCATCAGGCATATTGGGTGTCTCTATCGATATATACCTACTAGGCTTGTTCCATGTAGGGTTAGAAAATGATCCTAGTTGTCCTATTGGAATGGAAGGAACTTGGTTCGATGATGCCAATGGAGCATATTACTGATACCTCTACTGCTCGTTCCCGTAGTTCTGAGGGTTTGATGCAGACCCCTGATTAAAATTAGAACTTTAAAAGTTATTGAATATCCAGTTTTTTTGATTAGATCAATTTCCATTCCATCCAAACGTATTTCTCGATTGAATTTGATTGACATTCCATTGAGATGGTGGGATCATGGTCTGATTACTAAATTATTGTTACTTTTGCAAATTCCAACAATAAGGTGTTAAATACTTTCTTCTGTAAAATGTACATTGATCCATCATTTGTGAGGGTGAAGGACATTCTGATATCAAATGATCGTGGCCCTTACAATTACTGCACCAAACATTGGTTCTAGTATTGGTAGGCTTTTGCCTCTTTTCTTTATCATTGGTCATATTGACGGCCATTTCTTCCATTTTCTTCATCAGGTTCAACAACAAGGCTTCATTGGAATCTTTTGGCGCTGATAATATTGGTAACTCTGCCGTAATGAATGCTTGTTGATACAGAAAATAGAGAGCATAAGCTGTTGTCACGTTTGGTGGTATAGCTTGCAATAGGGTGACATTAACTGGCCCTTGAATATTGGCACTGGTATTGGCTCTTGTATCTAACATCCGTGGATAAGCACCCACTGATCAGTTCCAAGTTGGATTTTGATAACTACCTTGAACTGGAATCAATGTAGCTCCCGCAGTTAAAAACTAATCATAATGGCATTCCTCCCAAACCTTGGCTCTATTAAGGGATGTAGACACCGTAATGGATTGAGCTTCGTTCACAAACATTTTTAATTCTAGTGGTTGCAAATCATTGATTAATATGGATAAGATAAATACCTCTGGCATTTGGTGATTCGGCCATTTACTGAGTATATCAGCCACTCGGCGATAATATGATTCCACCGCCTCCCCTAAGATCATTTTGCTATTCATTAACCTCTCTCAAAGATGATCTTCAAAACCTATTAGCCAAAAATGGGTTAAAAATGTATTCTTCAATGCTTCCCAATTCAAAAATTGACCCACTAGTTGGCCGTTGTACCATTCAAATGCCATGTTCTTTAAGGTTGCTCGCAACCATCGTAACCAAATATCTTCGATTCTTTCATTATTGGCTACACATGCTGTCAAAAACTGAGACAAATATTGATCAGAATTTGCATTTAAAAAGCTGCTAAAAGTAGGTAATGGAGCCACGTTCATTGTGCGATTGCTCACGTCATCCATTTGTACCCAGCTATTGAAACCATTGGACTACCTGTCGCCATTAAAGAGGACAATGTGCTGCTTAATCTCTTATTAAAATTACCACTACCTTCTCCAATTATCTTTTCTGGACTTTCTAACCTCCTCAAATTATTATTATTATCCATGAATAAGTTTATTGGTTGAATTAGAGGTGAAAATGATGGATTTTGAAATACGTTGAATTGGCTCTTTTTGGCAAGCAATTTATGTCATTCTACAGAACCAATTTTTATAGAATCGATAATTTCCTCTATTGGGAAGGTACCCAATGGAGTACCCAATTCTTCTGTGTTTCTTCCACTTGCAGTTAACAAGCTCAAGAGATACGTTGGGCTATTGACAAAATTTCTTGCAAGTGTTCTTGGTAATTTTCTTAATGGTATATATATTTGAAATATTAGAAAATGGTCAGCTTCTAGGTATGCTCGGATATGCCAACAGGCATGCAACTATTGCTTAATCTAACTTTGTTGATGCTTCTTTTTTAACTTTAGTTCTTGATCATTTTGCAACGATACTCTTGCTTGCACTCTTTCTTGTCTTTCTTTCGACTAGCATATTTTCTTTACTGCAATGTTTTCATTCTTAATAACCATAATCTTTCATTATATACTATTAAATTTGCTTCCTATTTCCCATCTACTCATCCGGCAGTTAATTCCTAATACTCAATGCTATTGTCGATCCCCGACAACGGTGTCAAAAATGTGATTGTCATTTTACTTATTCTACAATTCTTTCCAGAATAAACTTGTATAGGAGAATTCGAACATAAGGAAAGACTAAGCGCATGAGTTTCACTTGTTAAGGTCACACAATTAACTGTATTCTGAACTTCTAAAATACTTAGAAACACTACAATGCTTCCTTCCAATAACAATACTCCTCCATCAACTTATAACCACAATGTACAATCCTGCACTCTCAAAAGATCACTCAAAATTCAATAAATTCTATCCAACACTAGGAATAATAGACTTTACTCCAATCAATATGAATTCATAGAATTCTTGTAATCACAGACTTTTTCTGTCGAAACACACACACATAACTCTCAATAAACAATAATCATAATCTTCCATCCATAATCAATCTTCCAATAACTTCTCATATAATTCAATCACTCAATACTCTAATTACATAATCAATAACTCATAAATCAATCTCTGATTTATTCCACAGCCTCACTTCTCAGTATTCAAAAACTATCCATTACTCTTCAACAACAATAAAAACAAAAGAAACAAAGAGAAAGCACCAAGCTTAATTCCAGCTCATAACTATCACAGTTTGGCCCTCCAACAAACTTCTACAATTCCTATATAATTGCTATTGATTTCCAAATTCTAATCATAATCCTATAATAACTGCTTTTAATAACTGAATCAATCATCCGTTGTCATATTACGTGCTTTCTTGCTCGAGAACACACTAGGCGTCTGGCTGTAGAAGGTAGTATAGAGATTCGCTAATATTCAAGCAGTCTATCAGTTTTTGACTGTTGGAATATAGACGATTGCAAGAATATATCGTAAATCTATACAGATGTCCTTTGATTGCTTCACCAAAATCCTTTTTGTCCCAGCCGGTAGGTCTCTAAACATTACAGAGAACCCCAAACAATCCAATATGCTTATCTTCGATACCACTTTATACTCACGACCTTGTATCCACTGACTGTTTTGTTAGATTAACCCCAAAATTTTCATTCACTCCGCATACTCAATCCTATAGACACCTTTTTAATTCTTCAACCACAGATGTAACTTTGATTTCACAAAAAAGTCAAGAGTAATCACACCCATTTCATTAAAATCCCAATTCACTAGTACAATACTGACTTCAGCAACGATTGCCTCAGTCTTTCCAAAATCCTATGAAAAAAAACCCAATTCTCTGTCTTTTTTCCTCCAAAGTATGAAGCTCTCTCTCTGCCCCCTCCGAAAAACCCTTATTCCCCCCTTCCTGATTTCTTAACCTAGTCTCCCCTTTAACCCTAATTTTTCCTCCTTCAAATCCTAGCCTTTGAATTTCTTCAATCTTCCGTCTTGGATCTGGAATTGGCTCCCGCTGTCAGAGTTTTCTCCTCCATTTTTACCTTTAAGAGATCCTTTTATCGAAGGGACGTTCTCGGAATGGCACAAAGGACGGAGCACCCTGAAATGGAATTGAAGCCCCCGTAATCGGGACCACATTGAATCGCCCGACCAATTCAGGTGTCATATTGGCTAAGAGGCCCGTAGTAAGATCTGAATGTTTCCGCAATTGGATCGAATTGGTCCTTCACATCAGATTGGCTACGAGGCCCGTAGTAAGACCTGAATTGGATGTCTTGAAATTGGATCCAATTGGCTCTTCGAACTAGGCACCCATCGTTGAATTGGTCCTTTCTCTTCGTGCTAACTCCCGTTATTGGAATCGAATGGAGCATTTGAGTATGCCCTGGCTGACTGTAACGGGGTGACTGAACCTGGCCTCTCAATATTTGTACTGGAATTGGTCGTTGCTCCCAATATTCGAGGTAACTGAATATTAATAAAAGTCTCCTTTCTTTACATTTTTACGGTATACTCGTGTTACAACACGACACCGTCTTCCTAAACTGACTATTCTATGGACTATTAATCTATTTTACCAATAGCTTATAGAAACGAACTAATATCTATTCTATAATTTAGCTTTACTACTTGAATTATTCTCAAAAGAGTTATATGATGGTAAATGGTTGCACATTAGAAAATACTTAAGTTTATTAAAGCAGCAAGAAGATTGGGCGGATTATGAATTTAAAAGAATTTAGAAGAAAGCTTATGAATATTTTCTTTAAGATAGATTTTTATGAAAGCATTTAAAGCAAAGGGGTGGAATACTACAACAAATTGCATGTGATTATGGTACTCAACAAAATATCATTAAAGAATTTCATGAAAGTTGATGAATCAGACATTGAGACATTTGAATAATATTTGCAAAGGTAAAATAAAAGTATTGGTGAAAGGGCATATATACGAATGTGGCAGATCTTGTAGGAACTTGTGAGACTTGTCAAATATATTCAAACATTTGTCATCAAGATGGATTGCATCTAACATATCTATTAGCAATTTACTACAAATGGATATTGATTTAATTGCAATACCAATGAGATTTGGATAAAAGAAATATTTGATACTTCCTTTAGAAGATTTGAAAAATCAAGTGGAAGGGAGAGCACTTTGAACAAAGATTACAAAAAGAATATGTCGGTTTATATTAGAAGAAATTATCTACCAATGTCGTACTGTTATTGCTTCTAATGTATAAAAATTATTAAAACATATAATATGTTTATAAGTCTTAGTGTGTTTTAGAATGGCTAATAGATAAATTTAAAGAAAGTGGATATAAAGAACTTTATTTTTAATTTTATCTATTTTGATTAAAGCATTTAAAAAATTATAAGACCTAAATATTTAATATGAAGGCTTGAGAAGAGATTAGAGCCTAAAGATGAAAATCTAAAATAAAAAGAGACTTATTGGGAAAGATGAAAGTAATGCATGGTTGGATGAAGGTAAGGGATGGAGGTCTTCATCCCTAATGGTCAAAAGCCATGTCCAATAGGCTTTTAAGAAGTGATTTGTGACTATAAGAAGAGCTTTTTGGAAACTTGAGAAGGTAATTGAGAATAAAAAATTAAAGTTATAAAGTATAAGATTTGGACTACAATTTGGATACAAAAAATAATAAATTTAGAGTTAGAATGAAGAAGTTATAGCCGTTTAAAAATTAAGTTATTATTTTAAGATATATTGTTGCTCTTTTGAACATATAAGGAGTTTTACGTCATTTTTTAGAAATTGAAAGATACAGTTGGAATGATAATTTTATGGTTTATATTTTTTATGAAAGAATTGTTATATTTAGAATTTAAATGAAGAAGTTATAGAGAGTTGAAGTTAGTACATCCTAATCAAAGATAGTAGGTAAAAGATTTTGTTCATAATAATGATTGGAGCCATATCTTGAGTTTTTGGATGAATTTTTAGTTCAAATCTTTTAAAAATGATAGATGAATGTATTAAAAAGCCATAAATATAAATTTTGTGGCATTTGATTGCTTAGTTTGTAAGATGTAAAGAAAATTACATGTGGATGTACAAAAACTAGGGTTTGAAGCCACTGTTAGGATTTTAGCATAATCTTAAGATTTGCAATGAATTTGCAGTTGAAATTTATTTTCGTAGTAGTTACAAGTACATCAATAATTCATAAAAATTTGAATATATTTGAACAGTCTCATTGAGATATATGAATTATTGAAGTTTGAAAATAATATCTCATAAGAATGTATAAGGATTTAGAATTTTTTTTATCATATTTTGGATGTTTTTGGAAACTTAAGACTTATATGTTTGGTATAATTACTCCTAAAAGTGACATATATATATATATATATATATATATATATATATATATAAACTTATTCTTTTTTTATCTCAAGACTTGATTAAGAAATTAGTCACAAGTAGGTGCCTAATGCTTTTTTGAGGCAAATTCTCTCTAATTTAACACTAATATGGTTGTATTGGAAAAATCATTACAAATAGAGGAAAATTAGATGTAAATGAAGCATAAGAATTCTTTAGAAGGATGGACATTAGACTTGCAATAACAACCACATATAATCCAAAAAGAAATAACAAGATTTAACATAGGCACTCTTTAATTATTAAAGTATTGATTAAAAAATGCAAAGGCAAGATAGATGATTGGCTTAAGTTATTACCATTTACATTATAGGTAGATTGCACCACTCATAGTATGCTTATAAGATACATGTGAACAGAATTGATATATGGACAAAAATTGATGATGCCAATAGAGGAGGTTGTACCAATATAGAATGTATTATTGTAGAAAGATGGTTTTAAAAAAAAGAACTATGAGCATTACAAATTTAATAACTTAAAAAAATATTTGAGGACATTGAGATAGCTATAAAGAAGTTAAAAGAGTCAAGGAAGAAAAACAAAGAAAGGTTTGAAAAAAAACATTGATTGTATTGAAAACTAATTTAATATGATGATTGGATGTTAATTTATTGTGAGTGTAAATTTCCACCCCTCAATCCAAATTACAAGATGGCCTAAATTAAGAATTCTTTGTAATGGGTGGTGTGAAGTGGAAGTAACAAACAACAAGAACTAAAGAAGAATAACACAAAACAAGTAAAACAAGTATAATCAAGCAATTGTATACTACAAAACGAGTTACAGTCTGTTCATTGGATTTTCATCCAGTAAAAAGTAAAAAATAAAAATAAATAGTATATTTTTCGAAATATAATTTTTTACCTTTTTAATGATGAAAAAAACATGTAAATCCGAATTATTATGAGTAAGTTATGAAGGATTGAAAATAACAAGTAACAAATGGAAAGTTAAGTGGAAAATATTTTACCTCAAGGATAACTTGTTAATAGATCAAGGATTCGAACCTCACCAAGACTCACATGTAGTATATATGGGTTGCCTAAAGAGGCCTTGAGGCTTTAGTCTTATATTCCTACCTACATCCAAGGTGCTACAACTCATATGGGACTTGTACACCTCCCTTCTTACAATGACTATACTAGTTGCTGGTCTTCCTATTTTCTACTAGTAGAATTAATATTTTTATATTTTTGACTTCACCATGGTATTCAAAAACATCCAATTATCCTAGAAACATTGTGTGGCCTTCAAACCTTGCTCCATTTCTTCATAATGGCTCCACAAGTGGTAAAACTCAATTTTACTAAGGTCTTGAAAATTATCCTAAAAATTCATAGAAAATTCTAAATAAATTCTAAATAAATTCTAAATAAATTCTAAAAATTCTTATAATATTTCTATAATTCTAATATCCATTTAAAGATATAATTTCCTATATTGATGATATTTTATAGTAATAAAAATCAATTTGAATCTACTAAAAATTCTAAATAATTTCTAAATAAATTCTAAAAATTCCTATAATGTTTCTATAATGCTAATAGTAATTTAAGGATATAATTTCCTATATTATTTATTTTTTATAGTAATTTAATTAATTTAAATCTATTATAAATTCTACTTTCTATATAAATAACTAAAAAGATATGAGGTTCTTTCTCATACTTCTTTTAAATACTAACTAACATTTATAGTTTTTGTATAAGTAATACATATAGATATAAGATCAAAATAAATATTGATTTTAGTAACTAATCGTTATCCCTCAATAATAAGTAAAAATACTAAATCAACTAAAATAATTACCTCCAAGACTTACTAAGATTCCATTTCTTCTCTACTAATACTATTCTTCTTTTTTTAACAACTTCTAAGCACATCTTTACCTAATAATTGTAATTTTGGCACTCTACAAGCATTCTTTTGTCCTAAAAAAACTAATGAGTCAATCTGATGAATCGTAAACCTAAATCCTAAATCTTAGATCCTAAAACCTGTTCTCTTCAAAGATGATTGAGAAGGCCTCTCAACCATCAATAGTATCGCATACCAGGGTGAAAAGACCACGAAGTTATTTGATCGTTGTTGAGGCCTTTATAACTTCCTTTGAATATAACATTTGAAACACCATCAAGAGTTGTTCCTACCTCTAGTAAAATCACCAAACATTGAGAGTCTCTTCTAAGGTCGTAATATCAAACGCATTGTATCTTGCCATCTATTTGAAGAAGAATATGTCATTCTAAAAGATCTTCATCTCGATTGCATTGTCTTGAAGGTTGTGACAATTATAATGTCTCATCCAGTAGGTCAGCAAATGAAGGCTCTTGAGTCAAATCCGCTCGTTGTTGGTTCTCCATCTCTTTGGGATTACAACTATAAAGAAGCTACAAACAAGGATTGAAAGTAGAATTTTATCTTGCTTAGATCTTATTTCTTTTATAAGGAAGGTTTTTATCTTGATTTTGATGAACGTCGTTGATGAAAAGCCTCTATCACCTTTGTTGCATTTGCAAGATTCTTTATTTGCTTCCATATGCATTCACTAATATCATATCCGCTATGGTACTGTAAATGCTTACAGTATATAAAAATTAGTTAAAATATATTATATATTAATAAATCTAGATGTATGTTAGAGTGGCTAGTAGATTAAATTAAAAGGAGTTGGTATAAGAAACTTTACTTTGTTTCTTGACTTGTTTTGATTTTGACATAAAAAAAAAAAATATAGGACCTAAATGTTTAATATGAAGCCTTGAGAGAAGGTGGAAGCCTAAGGATGAAAATCTAAACTAATAGGAGGCTAATTGGAAGGGATGAAAGTAAGACATGGTTGGATGAAGGCAACGAAGGAGAACTTTATCCCTGTTTGTCGAATACTATGTCTAATGGGCTTTGAGGAGGCTGCTTGCGACCTTAACAAAGATTTCAGCGATTTTAAAGAGAGAATTTGATCTTTAGAGGCTAAAGTCAGTAAGTTCAAGATTTTGGATATAATTTGGATGAAGAGTTTGTGTGATTTCAAAGTTTTTTTGAAGGAGATATAAGTGTTCAAAGTTAAGGTGTTGAATTTGTATCTACTATCACTCTTTGAAGCATAACATATGCATATAAAGAGCAATTAAAGATCGGTGATTTGAGTTGGAAAAATCACTTTCTTGAATATACTTTACATATACTTTTTGACGAATTCCAAGTTTGAATGAAGGAGTTATAGGACATTGAAGACAACACATGTAATTCAAAGGCAATAAGACAATCATTTTGTTGATAGTAGTATTTGAAGCCATATCTTTAGTTCTTGAGTGAATTTTTGGCTCAAAATTTTTATAACTATGTTTTATTAAGTTAGAAAGCTATAGATCAAAGTTTCATGGCATTTGCATACTTATTTTTTGAGATGTGAAGAAAATAGCACACGGGTGTAAGTAAGCTAGGGTTAAAAGCTACTATTAGGATTTTGCTGATATCTCAAGATCCGTAATGAATTTGTAGTTGATTGTTTTTGTAGAAGTTTTTGAAAGTATATCAGTATTTTATGTAAAATTTAGGATTTTTTGGATGGTCCGTTCATGAGATATGAGCTGTTGAAGTTTGGAAAATATCTCTCATAAGGATATATAAGGTTTTAAGATCTTTATCATACATTTGGGTGTTTTCTTGGTACTTGGGCTTGTATTTTGATGTAATTGCCTATAAAGAGAAAATATTATATATATAACTTGATATTTTTATATCTTAGACTTGATTGAGTATTTAGTGGTAGCCAGAAGCCGAGCGCTTTTTTGATGCAAACTCTCTCTACCTCGACACCACGTCAATGGACAAGATATTCTAATTTATTTTAGTGCCGCCTTTAATCTAAGACTACTTCTACTTCAATCTCTTTATTATTGTCCACTTCTATGGGAGGAAGTGGAGCTTGTCTTCTTCTTGTTGTATCCACTGCCTTGTATGGTTCAAGAAGAGACATGTGGAATATTGGATGGATTTTCATTGACTCCGGTAGGTATAAATAATATGCAACTAGATTGATTGGTACAGAAATAGAAAATGGTCCAAGCCTCCAATAATCCAACTTATCACAGTAACGAGTGGTCTTGATATTACGATGAAGTAACCATACCTTATCACCCAAGTGGAATGGTGGTTGTTCCTTTCGATAGACATCTACATTGACCTTTTGTTGTTCCTGAGCTTTTTTTTACTCCGCCTTTATCATTGCATGTAGTTCTAATAAATGAATTGCCAAATCTTCTGTCATAGGATTATCAACTTTTGAAAAGTCAAAAGTATGAAGTCATGGATGATAACCATAATTGGTAAAGAAAGGTATTTTTTTTGTAGAAGAATGTACCGTGTTACTGTAAACAAACTCTGCCAATGGCAAAAGAGTTGTCTTATCATCTTATTGGTAGTTGATAGTATATCTTAAATACTACTCTAAAACTTGATTAACATACTCCGTTTGTCCATCAGTTTGAGGATGGAATGCCTAAGATAGTTTTATATCCACTTTTAGAATCTTGAAAAGAATCTACCAAAATCTTGATACAAACTGAGTTCCCTTATCTGATATAATATCTTTAAATAATCCATGATAGCGATAGATATTGTCAAGAAAGAGCTTAATTGTTTCTTCACCTATGATAGATTTTATACATGGTACAAAATGTACTATCTTGGTAAAACAATCTGCTATCACGAATGTAGAATCATAAGAACCTAATATTAGAAGATCTATGATGAAATCTATAGAAATAGAAGACTATAGTTTTTTTGGAATGGATAATGGCTGAAGAAGTCCGTAAGATCGATGACGAGGAGTTTTTGATCACAAGCAAACATCACAAGATTGTACAAAAATCTTTGACTGCTTTCATTATTTAAGGCCATCAAAAGTTCTTCCATATTAGTTCCAAAGTTTTATTGTACCCAAAATATCTTGCTGCTAGAAAGTGATGACAAGCTTGAAGAACACATAATCAAGCTTCACCTTCTAGAATATATAGGCGTCCCTCAAAATATAGTAGATTGTTCTTGAATTCAAACTTGGAAGTATCATGAGACTTTGAAGGATTCTCTTAATATCATGAATAATAGGATCAAAAGACATACTTGACTGAACTTACTTAATAAAAGTTGAATCAACAATTAGTGTTGATTTCATTGCTTGAAGATGAAGATACTCTAGCTTCAAGAAAATTATTCGTTGTTGATCGAAAGTAACATCTCTTTCCTTTGGTGCAAGGTAAGATTGTTTAGAGAGTGGATCTGACAAAACTTGTTGTTTTTTTGATCGATAAGTAATCTTAAATTCGAATCTTGACAAAGACATACTCCAACGGACTTGGTGTTGATTCAAAATACGTGTTGATATAAAATATTCAAAGTTCTTATGATTCGTATACACTGTGATTGGATTAGAAGCACCTTCTAGATAATGGTGCCATTCTTGAAACAAATCCACGATTGCAAGTTCTTTGTCGTGGATCTTGTAGTTAATCTCAGCTACTAAAAATTTTCTAGAATAAAAAGCTATTAGATGAAGTTTATCATCTATTTCTATTTGTGATAATATGACACCCAAAGCAAAGTCTTTATTTCTATAAAAAATGGTTTATTTCTATAAAAAATGTGTTTATTTCTATAAAAAATGGTTTAAAAAAATCGATGTGATACAAGATTGGTGTAGAAATAAAGGCTCTCTCCAAAGCTTCAAATGCTACTTCAACTTCTAGATTCTATTGAAGTTTGTCTTTACAAGTCAAATGTGTAAGTGGAGTTGCAACTTGAGAGAAGTCTTTGATGAAGATCCGATAGTAGTTGGCAAATCTCAAAAAATATTGGACATTTCTTATCAATTTTGGGATCTTCTAGTCCACAATAGTTTGAATTTTCTTAGTATCCATCATAAGTCTATTATTTGAAATGATGTATCCAAAGAAGTTGACTTGATTAAAGTAAAATACATACTTTTTTATCTTGGCATAGAATCTTGCATTTCTTAATTTTTGTAATAGATGACAAATATGAAGTTCATGTTCTTCTATGTTCTTAGAATAGATTAAGATGTCATCTAGGTAACAGACAATAAAATCATCTAAAAACTCCTGAAAGACATCATTCATTAAATTTTGGAATGTTGCTGGTACATTTGTAAGTCCAAAAGGCATGACGTTGTATTAAAAATGTCCACACCTTATTCAAAATAAAATCTTCTATTCATCTCCTTTTTTGATGAGTATCAATTTGTATGCTCCTTGTAGATCTAATTTTGTATAGATCTTAGCTTGATTCAACTGATTAAAGAATCTAAATATCAAAGGTTGTGAGTACCTATTCTTGATGGTAATTTGGTTGAGTCCTTGATCATCGACAGACATCCGCAATGATCCATATTTTTTCTTTAAAAATAAAATTGGAGTTCTTGTTGGAGATTTGAAATGGTGTATGAAATTCTTAGCTAGATTTTCTTTAATATACTCCTTGAGTTCAGTCAACTCATTTTGAGATAAATTGTAGATTGATCCAAATGGCAGTTGTGCTCTTTCTTGAAGGTCAATTGAATAGTCATAGAAACGATGTTTTGAAAGAGTATCCACATTCTTCTTTTCAAATACATCTTGAAAATCTTGATATTGACTTGGAATGCCATTTGAAATCTTTCCACCAATAGAAACAGGTGTGGCATAAATGACATAAGGTGATCCTTCTTTTGCAGCATGCAAAAAAGCTCTTGCACCTACAAATATAGGTTTAATTATATTAGACTTATGACTTTTTACTTGATTAACTACACTCTTAGTTGTATTTTCAAAAAAGTCAAGACTACGAGAAGTCCAATCTATGTTAGGATTATATTTTTCTAGCCATGATAAACCTAAAATATCTAGATTAGAAGGAGATCTAATGATATTAAATATTACAAAGCTACTATGACCATTAGTTGCTGTTTCTATAGGAAAGGTTTTATGAGTAACATCTCTTGAAGACAACGGACGACCATCTATGACTTCTATATGAACAAGTTTAGTTTTCTTCTTTAAAAGTATGCTATGTCTTTTAGCAAATTCTTCAACTAAGAAACATGCTGAGGCTCCTAAATCTAGTAAGGCAAAGGCTTTGTCATATTTAGGTCCTAGAATAACATCTATCTTAAATCATGGAGAGGATTTTGACGAGAAGATAGGACCTTCAATAGGCGTTGTACAAGGTTCGAGCCACATGGTCCCTATTATAGCAGGACAAATTTATTTTCCAACATGTTATCTTCTTTGATCGTCGTATTCCTTATTTTATAGTTGCATTACTTCTTTGGGCAATGTTGAGCAGTGTGCTTAGATTCTCTATAATATAAGCACAATCCTTCCTCATGACGACAAGACTTTTCTTACTTAGTAAGAAATTTGAAACGTACTACATCAATTTGCATATCCTCTACTTTTGAATGTATGTGTTGAAGAGATTTTGGTGTTGCCATTGAATTATAATAACATTGAGGTCAACTCGTATGGTTCTTAGATCAAAATTTAAAAAGACGATTGTCACACTTCATAGCAAAGTCAATTGCTTGACTTAATGTTTGAGGATCAAATAAATTGAGTATTAATTTTTTTACCTCATATTATAATCTGTAAAAAAATTGGCTAATAAGTACAGCATCATTTCACTTGATATTAGTTGCAAGTTGTAGAAATTGTAAAGCATACAACATTATTAATCGATTGCCTTGTTGCAAAATATGGATCTTATTGGTTGCAACACGTTTTCTATATATGGATTGAAACTCTATCAAAAAAGCCTTCAGATTATGCAATATTAGATCTCGTCATTCAAGAAAAGATTAAAACTATGATAATGCTGAACCTGAAAGAAGCGTACCAATAAATCTAACTTATGATCCTGGAGTTGGATAGCTTTGGAGTTGAAGTTCAATCACAAGTTGTACTTGATTGATAAATCCTCTAAACTTTGATCTGATGCCATCAAACTTCTCGGGTAGGACAATTCTTGGTTCTCTAATACTAAAGGATGTTCTACCATAGGAGAAGGGACATGATGTAGATGTTGAAGCAACTCCAATCATTTCTATATCTTCACTTCCTGCCAATCTTGTTGCTCCTTGTGGTGGTAAATTGAGTTGATACATTGCAAGCATTAACTCCCTCAATTGCTCTTACATTTGTGCCATTGCACTCTTTATTTCAGCAAGTTCTGCCATGATAATACTTAGAAAAGAGAAGATGTCTAATATCATTCAAGACAAATAAAAGAGATGACTTAAAAACAAAAAAAATGACTAAGAACAATATCAATTTAGAAGAGGATAATCCGCAACTTCTAATACGCTTATGTCTTATTAAGAAAAAGGAATAATCCATTCTTAATCAAGATTAGACAAAGCTCTGATATTGTAATTATACTCTTGTCAATCTATTACGGACAAGAACATGATAAAAATAAATAAATAAGTGAGACTTCTCTCAAAGAAAGATGAAAAAATAGAAATAACTTAATATGTATATTAAGAAAGAATTTGGAATGGCTATTGCTAAAAGCCAAAAAAACTAAAGACCCTTGAAACTACACTAGAAGCAAGAAAGAAGTTGATAAGAATGAAGAAGGCTTCACTCTTGTCTCTATATATACTATCTAACTAAGGGCTACATGGTAATATTCTATAGGACCTCTAATATGTGTTGACTTTGTAGGACACTTGCCTTGACTTACAAGGCAAGTTTTTCTATGTGTGGGCCACATAATTAGCTTGGTCTTCAAACTAAGAACATGTGTGGCACATTGCCAACTTATTGACCACGTTTCTAATCCAAAAAATCAATTAAAGATACCTATAAAGTCAAAACAGCATCTATAAAGCTTCTAAAAAGCTTTCATAGCAAATATTATAGAATTAACTTATTTTTATCTACTTCTACTTACTTCTACCTAATTATACATATAATTACTGCCTTACATGGGTATATCTGTAACAGCTACCTGAGGCCTTATTAGGGATTAGTATTTCACTTTTAGAGGCATTTGAGCTTTGGAGGCTAAGGTCAGCAAGTTCAAGGTTTTAAGTATAATTTGGATGAAGATTTTGTGTGATTTCGAGTTTTTATGAAGGAGATATAGGTATTCAAAGTTAAGGTATGAATTTCATACCTACTGTCATTCTAAGGAGCATAACATATGATTAAGGAGAGCAACAAAAGATCAAAGACTAGGATTCGAAAGAAAACTTTCTTAAATATACTTTTTATATATTATTTGATGAATTTGGAGTTTGAATGAAGAAGTTATAGAGGGTTGAAGTTAGCACATTCAAATCAAAGGTAGTAAGTAAGTGATTTTATTTGTAGTAATAGTTGGAGCCATAACTTGAGTTTTTGGATGAATTTTTGGCTCAAAAATTTTAAAGAAGGTAGATTATTGTATTAAAAAGATATATATATTTATATATATATATATATATATATATATATATATAGATATATATAAACTTTGTGATATTTTAATGCTTAGTTTGTGAGATATGAAGAAAATTACATACAAGTGTATAAAAACTAGGATTTGAAGCTACTATTAGGATTTTGGTGATATCTTAAGATTCGCAATGAATTTGTAGTTGAAATTTTTTGTGGTAGTTTTTAGAAGTATGTTAGTACTTTGTGTGAAATTTGAGTCTGTTTGGATGGTCTAATTAAAAGATATGAATTTTTGAAGTTCGGAAATAATACTCCATAAGGATATGTAAGGATTTAGAGTTTTTTTTATCATATTTTGGGATGTTTTGGAAATTTAAGACTTATATATTTGATATAATTGATATTAAAAGTATTATACATATATATAAACTTGGTCTTCCTTATTTCAAGACTTGATTAAGCAATTAGTGGTAGCCAAAGGCCCATTGCTTTCTGGAGGCAAACTCTTTCTATCCCGATAACAATACAATATAAAAACCAATAGGCCATGTAATAAGTTGGACTACCGAAGGCTAGGACCATTTGTGATTCAAAAAAAAATTAATTACATAATTTATTAATTGGAGTTACCTTCATCCATGAAGATTCAATCTTTTTTTTATATTTCACTTTTGAAAACATATAAAGAATCGAATATACCAGGTCAAAGACAACCACTACCTCCTATGGTTGAAATCAATAATCATATTGAATTTGAAGTAGAAGAGGTATTCGATTTAAGGATAGGACATGGAAGATTTAAATATCTGATCTATTGGCATGGATATGATATTAATGATAGTACATAGGAACTACTTGGCAATCTTATAAATGAACAAATGAAGGTTTGAAGATTCCATCAACGACATCCATGCATACCAAAAGGAGGAAAATGAAGAATAGTAGCTTAGTAAGATGGCTTCACCATGAAGATTTTTAATTCTTAGCATCATAAAGAAAGAAAAGAGACAACCTCTGAAGATACATTTATTGTCAAATGTTTAAAATAGTATAAGTTAATAGTTTGAGTTCATGACCATAGCTTGTTTATATTCTTTTATTTGTGTCTACTTTATATGATATGGATAGTCAAGAGATAGATGCCTTGTTGGTCATACCATCTCAATCAAGTAGCTTGGGGAGACAACTCCAAGATAAAGAGCTGTATGAACCATAAAGACATAAAAGAATATCTAGTAACAGAACAGTAGTAATTGTGTTGAAGGTAGAACCTGCCTATGAAGGACATCTAAAAGGAGTGTTTGTAGGACAATTTCATAATGAAGATACCAAAGTTGATGCTTGATCACAAGTAAAAGGCTTCGAGTACTATCGATAGTTACAAGGGCCTATGAACCAATTACCTTGTAAAAAATAACTAGAATATATAATAGACACCATGCAATAGATCTTCAACTTCTTATGCATATATTAGCTTGCTGCAACATTACTTCTCAAAGACCTTGAATGTAGAAGACAAGGTGATGTCATAGATATACAATTGAAAAAGGTTCTAAAAGATTTTAGAAGGTTCGAGAAGGTTCTAGAAGATTCTAGTAGATTCTAAAAGATACCAATAGGTTCTAAGAAGGCTCTTGAAGATTTTAGGAGGTTGTAGAAGGTTTCAAAAGGTTCTAATAGATTCTAAGAAAGTTCTAAAAAGTTGTAAGACCTCGTAGAAGATTTTAGGAGGCTTTAGATGATTTAGGAAGTTGTTAAAGAAGGAACTTAGGCTTATTTTATTCTCAAGCCTCATAGAAACTTCTTAAGAGGATTCTTAGGATCTAGTATATATAGGAGTCGAAGCTGAGGGGATCCTAAATCTCGATAAGTCACTTCTTGTCGTCTAGCTAGGATTTTCTTGCCTTGTATCTAGTTTTTGTTTTAATATCAAGTGAATTCCATTCCTTGGTTTTGAATCCTTATCTTATATATGGTCTCTAACAAGAACTTTCTATATCAACATATTGAAGAATCTTTGGTACATGTCGAAGGATGCACATGTTCAGGGAGGATGGATATCATGATATAATATAGCTAATAGGAAAAAAAGGTGAAGAAATTATTATATTATAGAAGATCTTACTTCAAATGTTGTAGCAAATTATCTTAGAAAATAGACAATAGTCCAAAAAAAATAAAACTAAAGGTATAAATGCTACTTTTTTACAAAGTAAGCTTCTACTTACTTTGAAAGACCATTAATAAAATAAAATAAGATATTTTAGAAAAATAAAGAATATGAGCATATGTAGAATAAAGTTAGAAGTTGGTTTTAGTAAAAATTAACTCAAAAGAGTAAAATTTTATATCCAAAGAGGATTGGTTATTGTAATTGTTGTTTTACTTATTCTACAAATTCCTTTCAGAATAAACTTGTATAGGAGAATTTGAACAGAGGGAAAGACTAAGCGCATGAGCTTTACTAGTTAGGGTCATACAATTAATTATATTCTATACTACTAAAATACTAAGAAACACTACAATGCTTCTTTCTAGTAACAATACTCTTTCATCAACTGTTAACCATAGTGTGCAACCTTGCACTCTTAAAAGATTGCTCAAAACTCATAAATTCCATCCAACACCAGGAATAACAAACCTCATTCCAACCAATCTGAATTCACAGAATTTCTGTAATGATAGACTTCCTTTGTCCAAATCACACACAACTCTCAATAAACAACAATCATAATCTTCCATCCATAATCAATCTTCCAATAACTTCTCATATAATTCAATCACATAATATTCTAATTACATAATCAATAACTCATAAATCAATCTCTGATTTATTCCATAGATTCACTTCTCAGTATTCACAAACTATCCAATACTCTTCAACAACAAAAAAAACAAAAAAAACAAAGAGGTAGCACCAAGCTTAATCCCGATTCATAACTATCATAGTTTGGCCCTCCAACAAACTTCTACAATTCCTATATAATTGCTCTTGATTTCTAGATCTTAACTATAATTCTATAATAACCGACTTTTAATAACTAAATCAACCATCAGTCCTCCTGAACTGAATATTCTATGGACTATTAATCTATTTTACTAATATCTTATAAAAACAAACTAATATCTATTCTACAGTTATCAACTTAGATCCAAATCAAATCTTGAGATACTAAATTAGGCACCTATAGCAACTTAGACGTTCTTTTAGAGATTAAAGGATAGAATTAGAAAGAAAACTTGAAAAGATTTTTTTAAAGACTAATTTTGAGTGATTTGAGTTTGTAATGACTTTGTAAGAACTTTACAAAGTCATAGTTGTTTTAGATGACTTTGGAATTTGTGAAATAAAAAGGATAATATATTTTGGAAATTTTTGTGAATTTGGTAGTAGATCTATCGTTCAAATTTTGAGGACTCATGAAAATAGTTGTTTGAAGTATATGCTATAAGTTTGAGCTTGATCAAATAGATGAATTAAAAATTATTGAATTTCAAGAAGATTGAAGTCTTAGTAATTGGACTTTGAGAGGTAGTTAGGATTTCTAAGATCTTCAATAATTTACTAGTTGGATTGGAATAATTTTTTTGTATAAAGATAATTGACTTAATTTGCTACACCTATGTGAAATTTGAAAACACTTGAATGGTTTAAAAAAGAGATATTAGTACTAGAAGTTTATCATTTAGATTAGAGTAGAAGGCCGACCAATACTCGAGTAACTTTTAGGATTTTTCTTCCATTTGGTAAATGAGATTATCTTCAAATTTCATGTGCTTGTTACACACTTAGTTGTTGATAAGTGAATAAATATTTTAGTAAGATCAAAGATTTGATTGATAGATATTGAGGTTCTAAATAGTAGTATAGTTAAATTGAGTTGATTAAGATTTGGTTAGAATTTGGTTTAGGATTTAGTATTTTTTTAGAATTTTTTTAGGATATAAGGTATGATTTAGAATTTAGAATTTGTCTAAGATTTGATTTAAAGTTTAGGATTTTTCTAAAGTTTGATTTAAGATTTAGGATTTGTCTAGGATTTTATTTAAGATTTAGGATTTCTCTAGGATTTGATTTAATATTTAAGATTTTTTTAGGATTTAGTTTAGGATTTATGATTTTTCTAGGATTTTATCTAGGATTTAGGGTTTATTTAGAATTTAGTCTAGGATTTTGGATTTATCTAGGATTTGATTTAGAATTAAAGGTTTGTGAAGGATTTGATTTAGGATTTAGGATTTGTCTAAGGTTTGATTGAAGTCCATTAAGATATCAATGAAGATTAAATTAGAATTTGATTGAGATTTATTTAAGATTTATTTGTAATTATTTTAATATTTTTTAAGGTTTCTTAAAGATTCTTTTAATATTTATCATGGATTTTTTTTCAACTCCTTTAAGATTTTTTATCGTCTCTTTTGTTATTTCTTTAAGGTTTCTTTTGAATTTGATAAAATTTTATTCAATATTGTTAAGGTTTAATTAGAGTTTATTTAGTATTATTAGAATTAAAATTTTACTATAGTAATTTCCATGCTATCTTCCATAATTAGGTGTCTAGTGCATTCTTGAGCAAGACTTCATATAATATGTCACTAGCTACTGGGAAGTTATAACAAGTTTGAAGAATACACAATCATGTCTCATCTTTTGAAATGTATAATCATTCCTCATAATAGAGTAGATTGTTCTTGAATATGAACTTCAAAGTATCATGAGACATAAAAGAAGTCAACATAATATAAGATTGGTGCAAAAATAAACTCTTTTTTTAAACCATCTAACAATGCTTTAGCTTCTTTATTCCATTCAAGTTTGTCTTTATAAGTCAAATAAATAAATAGAGCTACAATTTGAAAAAAATTCTTGATGAAGATTGGATAATAATTGACAAAGTCCAAAAAGCATTGCATGTCTCTTATTATTCTTGGGATCTTTCAATCTATAATAGTTTAGATCTTTTTCGGATCCATCATTAGCCTTTCATTAAAAATGATGTATTCTTAGAAGTCAACTTGAATAATGTGGAATATACACTTTTTTAACTTTGCATATAAATTTGCATCTTTAAGTTTTTATAATATACATTAAACATGAATTTTATGCTCTTTTATATTCTTAGCATAAATTAAGATGTTATTTAAATAAAAAATGATAAAATCATCAAAAAAACTCACTAAAGATATCATTCATTAGATGTTGAAAAGTAGCTAGTATATTTATGAATTTAAAAGGTTTAACATTATATTCAAAATATCCATACTTGGTTTAAAACATAATTTTTCATTCTTTTCTTTTTTTAATATATACTAGATTATATAATCTTTATATATCTATTTTTATATAGGTCAAGTTCTAAAATCAAACATAGAAGATATCTATTTTTAATCATAATCTTGTTGAGTCTTCAACAATCCACTTACATCTATAGAGATACGTCTTTTTTCTTCACAAATAAGATAGGAGCCTCAATTAGAGATTTAAAATGATGTATGAAATTTTTAGCCAAATTTTCATCAATGTACTCAATGAGTGCAACCAACTCGTTTTATGATAGGCTATAAATTGGTCCATTAGGTGGTTGAGCTCTTTCATGAAGATTGATGGAACAATCATAAAGACGATGCTCTGAAAGAATATCTGTATTCTTCTTTTCAAAAAAGTCTTATAAGTCTTCATATTGGCTAAGAATACCACTTAACGTCTTCTAGCTATTAGAAATGATCATGGCATGTAAAGCAAAAGATAACTCTTCTTTTGCAGCTTGCATAAAAGCGCTCACACCTACCGGTAAGGATTTGGATGTACTAGACTTACAGTGACAAACAAAACCGAGTACAAAATCTGAACACTAATAGTTCATTAATACTTCCAACTAACACATAAGTCAATTGATAGAATTAATTTTTTTATTGTGTATATTCATCCAGTCTTCTACATGGATGAAAAATCTCATTATCATTTGAGGTAGGGTTTATGAAAAAAGTGTTGTAGAAATACACAGACGTACGTACTCAGTTTTGGTTGCTTTTTCTTGCTGAATTTCGAAATTTCAATGTACACTCCTTGTTGCAAGATTTGCGGGCATTTTTTGTTTATTGTGTTGCTCTTGTTGTGTACTATCTATAGTAAAATTTGATTTGTCAATTGTATTTCTATGCCTCAATTGTGTGAATCATTGAAGCACCAAGCATTGGTGCAGCTTAGGAGTGGTGTTTCTACAAGAAAAGTTGCAGACTCACTTGGAATGAGTCAGTCTTCAGTAGCTCATCTCAAGAGGGAGATTAGTGGTGAAATAGAAAAGTAAAGAGGAGGACGTCCAAAGGTTTTAGGAGAGCAAGAGAAGTGACTTGGTGTGCACCTTGTCACTGCTGGTTGTCTCAAAACGGCAAGTACAGCTGCAAAACAACTTCGAGAAAAAACAGATAAACACTTCTCAGACATCACCTTGAGGCGTGGTTTGAAAGAAGCTAGTTTGGGTGCTTGTGTGCAACAAAAGAAGCTTCTACTTGCCACAAGACATGTTCTTGCAAGATTGAGTTTTGCTCATAAATACAAAAATTGGACCGTTGATGATTGGAGATGGGTTATTTTCAGTGATGAGACAAAGATTAACCTAATCAACTCAGATGGTAGGTCTTGATGTTGGTTGAGAGAAGGAGAACGACCTGGACCTAAACATATTAGTCAAACTGTCAAACATGGTGGTAGTTCAATTATGGTTTGGGGTTGTATGACTGCTTTTGGGCTGGGTGCTTAATATCAAATTGAAGGTAGAATAGAGCAACACTTGTACAAAAAAATTTTAGAAACCTACTTGCAAAGTACCACACAGAATTACAACTTAGATCCTACTAAGGTGGTTTTTGAACATGATAATGATCCCAAACATACAGCAAAAAGTGTTCAGTTTTGGTTCTCTTCACAGCCATTTCAGCTCCTTCAATGGCCAGCTCAATCTCCAGATTTGAATCCAATGGAATATTTTTGGGCCCTTCTCAAACAGCGTTTAAGCTAAGTCACTCCAAGGCCAAGAGGTGTTCAAGAATTGTGGGAGAATGTTTCTAGTATTTACCCTAGTTTTGATGCAAAAGATTGTGAGAAACTATACAAAAGTATACCAAGAAGGATTTCAGCTGTTTTCGAAGCAAAAGGTTATTGGACTAAATATTGAAGTTTGAAGATTTTCTTTAAACAATATTGAGTACAAGACATAGTTGTTGATTTGACTTTGTAGAAGGATATTTAGTTATCAATTTGATGTGCAACTTTGTACATGTGTACAAGACTGTGTGTATTATTCCATGTAACTTTCAGATTTATAAAGCAATCATTGAAATTTTTGTAATTGCTCTTGAAAGTTGGCACTTCAGATTTTGTACTCGGTTTTGTTTGTCACTGTATGTATTTCTATTTGACAAATAGAATTTTAGATTAAACTATTAGAAAAATTAAGGTTATGAAAAATCCAATCTATCTAAGTATTATACTTTTTTAATCAAGATAATTCTAAAATAATTGAATTGGATAGAGATCTTATTACATTAAATATTAGAATGCTATTATAATCTTTAATTGCTACATTTAAAGGAACAGTTTCATACATAACATCTCCAAAAGATAGCAAAAAACCATCTATGCCTTCTACATGTATATGTTTAGTTTTTTTTTACTAATGATATTTCTTATTTTTTAACAAAGTCTTTGTCTATAAAAAAATTTGAGGCTCTTGAATCTAATAAAGCTAAGTCTTTTTGATTTTTTGGTCCTAAATAAATTTCTATTATAAAATAAGGTAAGGGATCTAAAGAGAGAATAAGACCTTTACTAGGAATTATATAAGGTTCTAATTTTATGTTCCTTATTATAACTAAGAAAACTCATTTTCTGATACCTTGTCTTTTTTGGCAATTATGCTTCTCATTTTGTGATTGTATTTTTTCTTTGGACAATATTGAGTAATGTATTTAGTTTCTCGACAATATAAGCATATGCCATTTTGATATTATTTTATCTTTTCTTGTAAGGAATTTAAAATGTATTGTATTAATTTACATTGATTCTAACTTTAATTAATAAGTTTTTGAAAACTTGGAAGCTATTTTCATTATCTAATTTGTTCCCCTCCAATCAAATCTTTATTCTTGACATCTGTCAAATAATCAAGTATTGCATATAATGGCTTAAGTGATAAATTGTTCCAAAGATTTTACCTTTAATATTGTCAATAACAAATCTTTGATATTATCCTTTAGTCTATATCAAAATTGATTGATAAGAGCTTTGTCATTTCAATCCACGTCGTAAGCGAGGTTTTGGAATTCAACAGCATATATAGTGGATGCCCATGATCCTTGTCATAAAGATAAAAACTTGATCTCTGCTACTCTTTTTCAATCACTTTCTCCAAATATGGCCGTAAACACTTTTAAGAATGAATTCAAATCATAAAAGAGTTGTAAATTCTTTTCCATGAAAGATATGAATGAAGAGAGAGTATTTGTTGATAGTAATGCACCTATAAATCCAACTTGAGTAAATCCATTGAGGTATTGAAAAGGATGCAACATTAGGTAAAGCTTGACTTCTTATAGAAAACCTTGAAATTTTGATCTCATTCCATCAAACTTCTCATGTATATTAATCCTTATCTATGTCATACTGATAGAAGTAAAATTTCCTAGATTTGATTGCAAGGTTGATCTATTTGCTTCCTTTAACTGCACAACCTTTTACTACAAACTATGAACTTCTTCCACAGGCCTAGGCATAATACTTCTATGATTCATATTAGAAATACGTGAGATTTCTACACTTAGAGTGTTGACAATTCATGAAGATTTGCAATAGTTGCAAATCTATTCTCACTTCCATTGGAAGTAGCATCCATTATTTTTTCTTCTATAGATAATTCAAACAAATTCAAAAAGTTAAATTAGAAGAAAATAATTTGCAACCTCTAATATTAAATGAAAATTTCCACAAAGAGAGGTATTCCACTCTCTTTGAGAAAAATATCAATATTAGAAAATAAGATTTTTTCTTTTGTTTAAAGGTGGGTAGTCTCCAACCTTCAAAATACAATAATAGAAGTAGAATAATCCACTTATTTTTAGAATAAGACAAAAACAATAAGTTAGTACTCTTGTCAAATCGTTAAGAACATGAATCCCAAAGAAAGAAAATCTTCAGTATACTCTTGTGTCACTAAAAGAAACTAGAAAATTATTCAAAAATGATATAATATTGAACTAGAATGGCTATTGCAAAAAATAAGAAGACTAAAAAGACTTGAAACAAGACTAAAGAATAAAAAAGCATTGACAAGAATGAAGAAGGCTTCACTCTTGCCTCCATAAACTCGTGGAGAGCAACGTGGCAATGTCCTATAAGACCTCCAAAATATGTTGACTTTGTAAGATATATATCTTAACTTGTAAGGTAAGTTTTTTATATGTGCACCAATATGGTTAGCTTATTGCACAAGCTATCAATACGTGGTTAACTTGTTGACCAAGTTTCTAACCTACCAATCAACTTTAAACACATGTAAAATCAAAGCACTATCTGTATAGCTTCTAGAAAGTTTTTCTAGAATATATTATAAAATTAATCTATTTTTATCTATTTTTACCTACTTCTACTTAATCATATAGGTATTTATTAGAGTATCTGTATATATCCGCGACAGTTGGTTTGAATCTATGACAACCTATTTTTTTCTATGATCAACTTTATGAAGCACTTTTTCAATGTACTTCTTTCCATTCTATTAAGATTCTCCTTCCTAAAAACAATAATTTAAATTCTATGCTGAATATTATTTTTTTCAAATGTTTTAATTAAATTCATATTAATAATTTAATTTTTATATTTTATATTTTGATTTATATATTTATTAACTTTAATACATCTTTGAATGTTTGAATATAGTTTTATGATTTTTTAATATATTTTAATGTTCTTTTTATATTTTTATAAATAAATCCTTAAAAACAAATTAACTAATTTTTTCATTATTATTCATAACAATATCACAAATTTATTTATTCTACTTTTGCAGTTGAAAGTTTTATTATATATTTTCTTTCTATTTATATTATATTATATTTGTATTTGAAAAATATTCTTTAACTTAAAAAATGACTCATTTTAGTTATACTTTCTATGATAACAATATGGATTCATTTAATATAATAAATATAATATAAAAACTATAAAAACTATAAATATAACTATTAAGATAAAAAAATAATAATATAAAACTATAAATAATAAAATAAATTTATTTCTTATAAAATTTCTATATAAATTCATATCTTATAATAATATCCTAGCTTCCATTATAGAAGAGAGAAAGATGATTGTCAAAAGATATAAAATGCCTACATTATAGAATCAAAAAAATCAAGTTCATTTTTTATTTATTTATAGTTCTTTTAAAAAATGCTTGAAAAAAGTTGATTGAGTGTAGTTACCTTGGTTTTGAAATTGGGAAAAAAATTGAGTATTTGACAAAGATCACAACTATAAATCAAAGAGTTTTTTTTGTAATAAAATGAATTCAAGTAGTAAAATGAATATTGACATCAATTGATTGTAATAAATGAGTGTTGTTGCTTACTCCTATCCAATAAATTTTTTTGTCATGGAATATAAAGCATAATTAAAATTCAATTAACTTTAAATTTTTTATTTAAAACTCTACTCTTCAATTAATTCTTGTATACTTTATAACATATAATATATAAAATTAAAGTATAATATAAAAAATAAAACTATGAAGTATAATGTATAAAATTAAAATATATAATAATATAAAATATATTATGTAAAATATAAAATATAAAATATAAAAAAAAGAAAAAAAATTAAAGTTACTTTTCCTACTAGAACTTGAATCCTTCCAACCTTGAAATGTATTTTTGTCTTGATTACAGAGTCAACGATGGTGTCTTTTGGCAATCTAATAAGTAGTTTTTTTTTTTCTTTATGATCAATGGCCATTTAGTTATCCAACAATATTTGATATATTCAACATTTGGTGATTAAAATTTGACCTAATGCAAAAATGTTTATTATTTTAGCTCCCTAATTTTTAATCTCCAATCTTTAGAATGAATTAAATTACCAAATTAAATTATTGAATTGAATTGAATTGACTTGAATTGGTTGCTACAAGATGAATTAAATTATTGCATTGCATGCTACAAATGAAAAATAGATAATAAAATCAGCCAAAATTGATAATATCATAAAATATCCTAAATTATTTATTAATTTGTTAAATAGAATTCAAATTTCAACCTCCTCAAAGAAATATGCATGTATCTTTATCTTAATCTATGAATTATAATTTCTAATTGTAAATAGGCTAAGATACATGCATTACTCTTGGCAATGGATTTCTAATATATTTAAAAGTTTTTTTATATACTTTTGATCCAACTAAAAAAATTAAAAACACAATGGTTTCAAATTTTTGAACTAAAGCATATCTAGATTACAATTGAAGAGTGGAACTAAAGGTCCTATAGAATTATTGATAAAAAATTTTGATACACAAAAAAAATCTACACCATTGATATTTTGTTAATGCTACTTAAGGTCAATAATTGGTATGAAAGCAAGACATTGATCTTGATCAATGATGGAAACAAAGTGAATGTTTTGTAATCCAATGTTCTACTAAAATATAAATAGTTACACTTCTTATAAGATTATAGTAGAACTGCCATTGTTGTTTTAACTGCCTAAGTCACATGCTATATTTTTGAGATTATTTTCCATATTAGTCAATCTTTGAATGTAATTCTTATTGAGAAAATATTTGAATCCATCAAAAAAATAAGTAATTGGTAATACAAATTATACTATAACATGACATATAAGCTTTCCATCATGACATATGTTATACATGTAAAGTTGTTCAGAGATGCAGTTAAAAAACTATCTTAAATTTGAATCAAAGCACAATTGAGCATTATTGTCATAATATAAAATTCAAAAGATGTCACAAATGATCAAAATTTATTTATCAAAAAATAAAAATAAAATAAAATAATATATATTAGATTGATGTGAAGTAGCAAAAGATACAAAAAAAAAAGGATGAAGTTTCCACAAACAATGCAAATTGAAAATGATAGAAAAATAGAGATGTCTATAGAAACTACATGAAGAAGTTAAAGAAGGACTGTGAAGCTTTTAAAAGCTCTAAAAGTGCTATACATGATATGTATGTAATATTAATAGTATACTATAAAAGTAGACATGACTATCAAATATTCTTCAAAAAAAAAAAAAAAAAAAAAAAACCAATAAAAACTAATAAAATGAACAAAAAAATGAAAAAGATCAGAGGTGTAAAGAAGGTACTCTATGAAGTATCTCCAACATTAGACTTTAGATATACTACCCCTTGATCCTACTAAAAAATAAATATACAACTACAAAACTATCTAGCTGTGATTATAAAATTAAGGTATCACTAAGTTATAAAATATCTATATATACCAAATAAAGCATAATATTTTAGCAAATTTCCATATTTACAATCATGCAACTAAATCACCTAATTATATAATTAGAAAAGTACAATAGAAGCAATTACAACATCATCCATAACAAAGGCAATAACAACACAATCAATTACAATATCAAAATGTAATGAAAATCAAAACTCAATAAATTAGAATCCATTATGCAACTTATTGCAAAACTTGAAGCTAATGTGTTAAGTAAAAAGATGTTGTTGTACTATAATTGCTTATAGTATGTAAAAATTAATTAAGAAATATAATATTTTTATAAGTCTTGATGTAAATTAGAATGGTTAGCAAATAAATTTAAAGAGAATTGATATAAGAAAATTTATTTGGAGATTTATTTATTTTGATTATAGTGTTTATATTATGTAGGATTTAGATATTTAGTATAAAGCTTAAGAGAAGGTTGAAGTTTAAAGATGAAAGTCTAAACTATTAGGAGGCTTATTGAGAGGAATGAAAGCAAGGCATGGTTAGATGAAGGCAAGGAATGGAGATCTTTATTCCTATTGGTCGAAGGCTATGCCCAATGGGCTTCAAGGAGGCTACCCTAGTCCTTATTAGAGATTAAGGTTTCTCTTTAAAAGTCATTTGAGCTTTGGAGGCTAAGATCAGCAAGTTCAGGGTTTTGAATGTAATTTGGATGAAAATTTTGTATAATTTTGAGTTTTTGTGAAGGAGATATAGGTGTTCAAAGTTAAGTTATTAAATTTGTATCTATTATCACTCTTTGAAGAATAGCATATGCCTACAGAGACCAATGAAAGATCAGCGACTAGAATCGGAGAGAAAACTTTCTTGACTATACTTTATATATATTTTTTGATGAATTCCAATTTTAGATGGAGTTATAATGCATTGAAGACAGAACATATAATTCAAAGGTAGTAAGTTAGTCATTTTGTTGATAGTAATGGTTAGAGCCATATCTTGAGTTTATGGATGATTTTTTGGCTCAAAAATTCTAAAAATGTGAATTATTATATTAAAAATCTATAAATCAAAGTTTCATGGTATTTTAGTACTTATTTTGTGAGATATGAAGAAAATAGTATGTAGGTGTATGTAAGCTAGGGTTTAAAGCTATTGTTAGGATTTTGGTGATATCTCAAGATTCGTAACGAATTTGTAATCGAATTTTTTTGTGGTAGTTTTTGAAAGTATATCAGTACTTTATGTAAAATTTAGGGTTGTTTAAATAGTCAAATCATGTGATATGAGCTATTGAAGTTTGAAAAACATTTTTCATAAGGATATATAAGGTTTTAAGTTATTTTATCATACATTTGGGTATTTTTAATGATACTTGGGCTTATGTATTGATGTAATTACTCAGAAAAGAAAAATATGATATATATATATATATAAACTTGATATTTTTATATTTTAGATTTGATTGAGTATTTAGTTACAGCCTAAAGCCCAACGCTTTCTTGAGGCATACACTCTCTACTCCAACAATGTCTTTGACTGCATAACAAAACATTGAAAGTCCAATTAAGGCCAAAATACAAACCTTTTTTTGATGAACATGGATAGTAAATTCTAGAGAATGTAAACTTTTTTGATGAAAACAAAGACCAATCTATACAACAAATAAGAACCACTATTTGAGCAATGAAAACTAAGAGAAGTACAAGCGGTAAATAAGAGCTATTTATTTCTTTGAAAAATCTTAATATATAAACTAGCTAAATCTATGCCATTATTACAAAATTTTAAGAATTTGAAATTTAAGATTAAGTTTCAATATCCAGTACCAACCATCATTGCACTTTGAGTTCCACTCTATGAGGACAGTGGAATTTTCTCCAAAGAATTATATAAACTTAAGCAAATTTAATTGTCCAAAGATTTATAGATCTTAACCTTGTCAGAAGTGAAGTGTATATTATCTATCTAAGAAAAGCATTCCATGTTACATTCTCTAATATAATATTGATGAGTCTCAATGTATGGTTTAATTAGAGGAAAGTATGACCTAAGAACATTACTTCCATTGTAGAACATTACTCCTATTTGAAAATGCAGAGTAGGTGCTAAATGGAGATTTTGTTGAAAAGAGGAATATAACATTTAGCAAAGCCAATAATTTAATCAACAATAGTTTTGATTCATCACAAATGAAGTTCCACTTGTTCTTGGAAAATTTCCATGATATAATATAATATACCTTAGAATAGAAATTATATACAAAATATTACATCCAAAAATAAATAAATAAGATTAATTTAATAAAAAATAAAAAGCATCAAACATATTAAAATGCATGTATCTTCTTTATAAATATTTGTTTCTTAGGTAGGCATTTGTACTACCTTTTTAGTTTGTTGTCTAAAGTTTGATAAACCAATTTTAACATGAGAGGTAGAAGATGTAGATACTACAAAATTACCTGATAAAGTATAGCTACAAGAATTGATAGTTCTTGGCAAGCTTTTACTTACAAATGCCATTTATTGAAGTCTATGTGATACAATACATTTTTTTTGTCAAAATGTACTAGTGATGTAATATTCAATAGATTCACATTTTCTTCTTTAAATTATAGATCTACACACATTCTTCACTTTTCATCAACTTGCTACATATTATTTGAAAGACATGATTATAATCACCCTTACAAATTAAGCTCAATATAAAAAACTTAATACACATATCATTTTGTCCAATCAATAAATTATTATTAAAACCATTGATACTTAATAAGAACCTTGGAAGTTAGGCCCCAATATTGAAAACAATGCAAAAATTGTTCCTTTAATACCTTTGGATTATGATTTATTTTTTGGATATTTATTCTAAAAGAATAATTATTTTTTTTAAAAAAAAAAACCCACATATTTGAATAAAAAGAATAAAAAAGATAATGATTACTACACTCTATGTATCTTCTTTAAAGCATGGACATGTAAAAAATCCACTCAAGGCAAAGATAATTTGTTGGATTTGTAAATAAAAGCTTTGATTTGGAATTGGTGTTTTAAGTAATAGAGTTGAGAGCTACCTTCACCACTCAAAAAATTGGAAGTTAGCTTGTTTACAAAAGTTGGATCAATTTCCTTCAACTTTGCCTCCTCATTGTTGCATATTAGATAGGAAATTTTTGAATCAAAGCCTTTTGCTAGAATACATA